>NW_026534349.1:11954293-12488995 GCF_026225885.1 Hylaeus anthracinus
TATATATATATATATATATATATATATATATATATATATATATGGATTTATTTAATTGTATTTAACTTATTAAATTTAACTCTTATACTAAATTGATTGTGAGAAAAAAGAAAAATGAGTCTTTGGAGGAATTGCTACTTATATTGGCTAAATATTTTAATCAGTCAATTTTTCTTTTTCTAAAGGAATATATGAAATTAAGCATTTGCGAAATGTATTGTAGGGAGAAAATGAAATAAGTCTTTACAAGAATTCCTAGTTATATTCCTATTCTAACCCATGTTTAAAACTAAACATTATCATGGCATCGCTATATTTTTAACGCATAATAGATCTCTCTTAAAATTAATATTTCTTCAAACAAATTCTTTTTGATAGATATTATGTTGAAGATTATTTTTTTCGTAATTTGGAATAAAAAATTAACAAAAGATTAATTCGTTGTCTGAGAACCCGTTAATTCAAATGAATTAATATCAAATTCCGTAATTTACAAAAACGTTCCATAATTCTACTTTTACAGTATTTTGATAATAACCCGAGCCCAGTAGGTTGAAACGTCATTAAAAAGCTCATAATTAAGCCCGAGTTTATATCTTTTTCAAAATTTCGCGTCGACAAGGAACACCACAACGCAAATTTTTTCTACGAAACAAAAGAGCCTGGCGAATTTCGAAATTTTACGTCAATTTCATGTTAATTTCGCGACGCGTGTTTAAATTAAAATCGACGTCGCAAAAGGCTTCTAAAAGAATGTACATTCACAACGGAAATTGTCGAAAAAAAGGTCGCGAGCCGGTTATTCCTGGGAAAATTAGCTTGGCTCCAAAAATAGAAGGAAAAATGTTTTATGTGCCGGCGAAATTCCCGCAAGGCAGCAATTCATGTACACGGTGGTCTCGTAAAAACAGAGCGGGACGACGAATTTCGTATCGAAACTATTAAATTATCTTTGATCTCGGGCGAAGAAGCGGCAAACCTTTGACTTGGCGACGATTTACCGCGCAAAGATGACTCTCGGTTGGCGATTAATCAGAACCCGAGATAACTTCAAAGCCGTCAGGTGTATCTTAACTCTTTCGTCAGGCTGCGAGTTCCTAAAGCCTATAAATAACACCTTGGAAATGTGCATTTCCTTATTTTCGCGATATCAAAACATCACCTTTGACGTGGCAGCTTTGACACGTGCAAGTTCTCGAGTACCAGGTTTGACTTTCAGTCAACGGAAAAGGGTGGATTATACTGGGCGGTGGAAAAAGAGTTGTTAATTTTTTGGAAGACTCAGTACTCATTTAAAGAATTTAAAAAATTCTTTATGTGGAGTCTTTCGATTTAAAAGGGAGAGTAATCTGACATCTAATGGTTTAAATTGTAATTATTAGATTGACCAGTCTTCACGGTGAGAATTTAGGTGGAAGTTGCAGTGGCAAAGGAGATTTTGAAGTTTAATAAATCAGAGAACAGACAACCGAGAGGGGGAGTAAATTCTCTCAACCAAGAGCCATGTTTCAACACTTTACCAAAGAGATCACTTGCAAATCCGAGGTGAACCTCTTCTTGCTTTCGCAAGTTCTTTACTATGGAAGACTTGCAAACTTGCTATTCATCTATAATTTATCCTGTGGATCCTTCTGAGCAAACAATAAGAATTTGACACATTTTAGAATTCTTAATTTTGGATTCAACTGGTTTTATTTGACTTCTAATGAACTAGCAAAGTATCGACCATGTCTTCCTTTCGATACATGAAAAGTTCTACCATTTTATATGCTGAAATAAAAGCGAGACTCTAGACCTTGCTTTGTTTGCCAGGAATAATGACAAAGCATAGAATTTACGGTATAGGATAAAATGTAAAGTTAATGCAAGAATTACGAGAGAAATTGCAGGGCTTTGTTTGCTGAAATAAAAATAATCGTTGAGTTTTTCCTTTGTTTGCTAAAAAAAGTAGTATAAGAGGAAAGTTTTATCTACCGATAGAAAATTGGTATAAAGCGTGGAATGCAATATTAATTGTGAAATTGTAGGAACAATTGCATTGGTTTGTTTGCTGAAATAAGAACAAGAACATAGGTTTTACTTTGTTTTATATAAAATATGGGATATTCAATAGAGAATAGGAAATATGAAATATTCAATACAGAATATTTGCTATACAATATACAACATAGAATATAAAATATTGATTTTACAGATAATGTATCCTTTTAAGAAAACCGTATATCACTTTCATTCGTCGTCTACGTAAGTAAATATACAGTGGGTGTATAAAGTAATCATACACTGATTAAGTTCCAAAAAAACTATGTAAAATTGTAATTTATTAACTTATTTTTAATAATGAGTGACATTCTACATATTCTCGGAAATCTTTAGAATAGATAGAGTACAAAAAAAAATAGCTATTTATGTAAGTTGCGAAATTAATAAGAAAAAAACAATTAATCGATAGAAATATTGAAGCACTAAGTATTCGCACGACTGTTTAATTTTTAAAACTTCATTAAAAGAAAAGAAATTTACATTGATTTATAAGTATATAATATTCACATCGTGCATTAATATAAATAAGGACATTCATTTATAAGTATATAATAGTTCCTTTTGATTTTATAATTATTGCAACTCTTCTAAGCATTAAATTAACTAAATTATTAGTTATTCAAAGTGGGATCTTCTTTCATTCTTCTATTAGAGCCTTTTTTAAAAATACTTTACTGGATATTTGATGTTTTGTAATTCGTACAAAGCAATAAATTAATGTATACATGTTACAAACTCTACTCTAAATGGTTCGTCATAAGAATCATACAAATACTTATTGCTTCTATATTTTCACTCACTTTTCGCATTTTTTTGTTAATTTCACAAATTATATTAACTAGTAAATGTTGTTTGGACTATATCTATCTTACAGATTCCCGAGAATATGTAAAATGTCATTGATTATAAAAAAAGAAATTAAGAAAACTACAATTTCACAAAAAAGTTTTTTGGGAACTTGATCGGTGTACGAATACATTCTACAATTCCACTGTACGTAAATCCTGTTACATCACTGTATGTACAATAAAGAGTTACTCGCAGCTGACCTGCCATCGCTTGTTCTTAAAGTCCTATTTTTACCTTCTCTTTGGTGTCACGAAGAAGGTTACGATAGAAGGTGCACGTCTGTTATATCAGAGGACATTTACAGAGGCGGATTCTTTCAGCTCGTCCCTTTTGTCACGTCAGTGCCACATTAATCGTTCCTGCAAGTAAAACTTCTTTCGGGCGAACAGAAAAGAAGAACTTCGGAGCCTTGAATGACGGAGTTCGTTATCGATTTCAAGGGAGTCTGCATCCTAATGAGATTGAGGGAATTGTTAACGAAGACAAATTTATACAGAGCCTGGAAGGCTACTTTCATCTTACAAATTGAAACAATCTTGAAATTTAAAAGATTTTGTTGCAATTAGTACAAATTTAGTGGAATATTTGCAAAATATTTCTAATACTCCGGAGTTGAAACTTCGTAAAAGACGCGATTCTTTTGCATTAAATATATTTTGAATAATATTCACAGTATTTTCTAATATAACGTACTTGTTACGGATGGAATTAGAGTATCGGCGAGATTTAGGTATCGCGTCGCTCCTTTGTGATTATGTATGCAAAGGGTTAATATTGTCTGGGATACAATACAACTTATTCGTGTCTGACCATTTCTCGCCAATTCTACTTACGGAGTTCGTTAACCCTTTGCACTTCTTCTTGTAATATGCTAGGTTTGTTGTTTGAATTGTTTTGTATTATAATTGGTTAATTTTTTGTATTATAATTGATAAATTGAAGGTGACCATAGGCATAAATGGCGAAAACTTTGAAAAACAATTATATTATTCTATAACTATTCCGTGACAAGTAATCATTAAATTTCTCATCATGATTCGTATTCAGAAAAGAGCAGAGTCAAAGTAGAAATGTTCATTTTTACAAAACGAGTGCGCACACCTGATAAAGCGCCCCTGACTTTTTAGCTTGGTTTGTTGAAGTGTCCTCGATTTTTATTAACTCCGTGCCCCATGATCCCTGCAACTAAATACTAATGTAACGAGAACAAAAGCATACTTGGACAGTTTTTACGATAATGATACTTTTGCATTAACGCGCATTCCAGGCGTTGGTATAGAGAACTAAATAGTCGTTTTACATAACAATGGCCACGGCTGGTTACATCAGGCGATAAATCTACGGTGGGATCTAGCTTGTCCGGAACAATGGAGTCACACTCCTGCTTTCAGCATCGTGTTCCAGACTTTTCTAGCACTTTGTATGAACGAAAACTTTTAATTGAAATGTATGTAAGCATACTTTATAAGTAAGATTGATAAGTAAATGTAGAATCGGTGTTGAGTAATTTTACAACAATTATATTAATCAGGTTGGACGTAATCGATTTCAAGTTGGTCAAACGAAGCTTTACAATAAATTTCGTTGCATGATAATAATTTTGTGTACACTTCGAATTTTTCATTTATTTGATAATTTAAGGCTACTTGTACTGGTACACAAAGGTTCCTTGTATTTATTTTGTTTAACCAAATAAATATTACAATTTCTCAATTAATTTTATATTTTATATTCTATAATTTATAATCAATGTTTTCTATTCAATATTTAATAATGAATTAATATAGTTCATACACAAAGCCATTGAATAGATTTTGAAAAAATGTTTCACTGTTACTTTTAATTGAGAAATAAACCTTTCAATAAATCTTTAATTTTGTACTAATTACTATTTATTTTATTTCATTTTATTTCACAATCCATTTGTACATTTATGATTTTTACTAACTAATTAAATCTTTCTCACGCACAAAGTAATAATACTGTTAAGAAGAAATTATTTTGTTTAGCCTTTCAGTGCAAATATGACCTTCCCTGCATCCCTGAATTTGTACATTTTTGCTTTGTTTATTTCCAATCACACAAGTTACCAATGGAATAAATAACATCACATTTAAACATGTTTAACGGTTATCACTGACATTAACTTCAAGGGTACGATTCAATATGAAACGAAGCAAACTTCCGTAACCTTAACATAAGATAAAATGGATGCTTTCAAGACAAAAGAAATGTCAAGAAAAAACGAAGAGGAATCGCGAAGGGTTTTCGTCGAACGTATCCTAAAGGCATGGTATTCCTTAATTAGACTGTCAAGTGCATTCCATCAACTTGGCTGGCCTTTGCTCCACTCGTCTGATACAAGTCGACCTATTTTCCGGTAAGTTGACAATTACAATCCCTTCGACTAACGATGGCCCTCTGACGCAACCTTAGATTCTGTCGTCTTTCACACTTGACACTGACATTTTCAATCAACATCGAAGATTAAGTAATGCTACGAAAACATTTAGTCTGCCCTCGTTCGGGCTGATCAACCTTGAGATAGATATTTCAAGCAACCCTCTCTTCTTTGTGCAACTTTATTTTAAGTGGCATACTTCATCATGACGATTTATCGATCGATATCGGAAATTCTAATCTAAACAGTTACCGTAAAGATAAATAATGAAATCGCAGCTAATAATTGGCAGTCGACAATTGACTGAGGATTGAGGATTGGAAATTGAAAATTGGAATGTGAAAATTAGTAATGGAAGCTTGCGAGTTAAAAATTTAGTGAACGTTCAGAACTGAAGATTAAGACTAGAAAATTAAGAATTATAAATTAAAAATTAAAATTGGGACTTGAAGATTTAGAATAGAATTTGTGAATAGATAATTAAGTATTGACAATTGAACAATGAAAATTGAAAACTGGACGTTGATAAGTAATAATTGACTAAATGGAAAAAATTCATTATTTCTTTGGTTATCGCTAATTATCTGCCATTAGATTGAAGTATTTATTAAACCGTACAAATCAGTTTACTTTGAAATTCAGCATTTTTAATTATTCACCTACATTTTAACTTGAATAAAACAAATACAAGAAAGAATGACTACTAGTGAAATTGCTCCTCTTTTGGATTTCTACTATTTATTTACTCTTATACAATGTCTTTATTACGCAAAGTTTGTAGTACTGAGGAAGTATACGAAAGGAGCAAGATGCAGGCAAAATGCTGCTCGGAAACCCAACTTTAAATTGAAAATTGCTACCACGTCTTTGGACATTTACATTAAGTTATACAAGCAGTGTAAAGCACGAATGAGAGCGATTAATAAATCACATCGATAGAATTTTAAAACTGCAGGTATGTTAGATACACAAGAGTGAAAATACGTCTCTGTAACTACTTTACTGTCTGACTATAACTTGACTTTTCTCCTTATTTCCGTTTCTGCCGCTAAACTATTTATGTACGAAACACAACTCTACGAAACAATGTTTCTAGGAGTCCCTGGAATAGATATAGTCATGACAAGCTCTTATATATATCATTTGTGGGAAATAAGAAGAAATAATAAATAAAGAAAAAGGTAGAAATTAATAGAACTTGTGGTTTCAATAAAAAAAAGCATCATGCGTGTGATCATCATCATTGTGACTAACTGGAATTCAATGAAATCAAATTATTTAATTGAAAATCGACATATGGACATCTTCTTGTTTATTTCAATCAGAATTGCCGCAATAAAATTTTAATTAAACGAATTGGCATGAAAGTGAGCAACGCTTTCACATTGTACGATCTGCAAAATATAAAGCTTGGTACGGTACAATTATTTCATTAAAATAGTAGACATTACTAACAAAGAAATCTGAAATTTTACAAATCGGAATTTCAAGTGGAATTACATTACGACATCAGTGAGAGAGAGATGATTATGTCTTAAAACTGAACCAATCTAATTACATGTAATTTTTAAAAATTGTCTGAATGCCTGGGTTCTCTATTTTTCTTTTTGTATTAAATTATAAGAGTTCTTAATGAATAAAATTGTATTAACCTAAGATCACAATGGAATAGGATTGTATTTTAATAACTTAGAATTTTAATTAATTTAATTTAATTTAATTTAAAATACAATTATAATAACCTAATATTGTATTTAAATAAAATTCGAATAACTTTAATTCCTGTTTGATTGTAATTATAATAATGTGAAATTGTAATTGATTAAAATTATGATAACGTGAAATTATATATTTGAACACAATTACATTTATTTGACATTGTAACTGTTTAAAATGACATACTTGTAATTATAATTCAATAAATATATAATACATAATTCTAATTATTATTATTTACTTTCAGAAGTTTCTCTCCTTGCATTTGAAAGATTAATCACAATCAACCATAAGTGATTCATAACATCCGAGAAAGTTGCAAATTCTATTTGACATTTAGACTGATCGTCGAGTGTCGCGATCGAATGTAACATAACCGATAGAAATCGATACGACGGACGGATATCCTGCTAAGTTTAAAGACATCCCTTGGCGCGATTCGATACAAGGACATAAACACTCGACGCTGCATCGAGAGAATCGAACGGTAAGTCCCCGTACCGAACCTATCCGCCAATCAAAACATCCTCACAATACGTCCACGGTTCGGCGAATTGCTTCTACCCTTCTTTAAACGCCGCGAACGTTTCCACGTTTTCCTTTCGTTTCCTCCCGTTTAAAAGTTTATTCAGGAATTCAATTATAACAATTGGATCGCGCATTACCAGGATCCAAATTCAATTTACGCGAAGGGTTGAAGCTGAACAGCCACCCGGCATCGGACAATTAAATGGATTGCGGGGCTCGGACAGCGTCGGTGTATAAAACCGATGGTTTCTGTAACTCTTTTTACAGAAGAAACGGGAAACGACGGGGGGGGGGGGGGTTAGAAAGGGAAACTCTGAGAATAGTTACAGAAATTGCGACGAAGAAGCGAGCCAGCAGTTGCATTAAAAATTTCAATAACACGTTTTCCTCGACGCCACCGAGAACTTCATAGACGTACGATACTCCAGCTTCTACTCCAGAAACTCCAACTTCTGTAAAACATCCACGAAGAATTGTCGGCACTTAGTAACCTTTTTAGAAAGACGGAATTTATAAGACTGTGCAAGGAGTATTATGATCTTCTCAATTGTAGTCGTTATAAAGTTTAAAGGAGTGTATTACTGTTTATATGAGGTATACGTAAATGAAGGAAAACTGAATACAACTAGAGAAGAGTCCAATCGTATTAACGTCGGTTGGCGATTGTACCCGACACTCATTCGTGCGCGATCACCGGATGCAAATTAAATTCCGCGGCTGTGGTCGTAAGGCCCAGCTTACTAGCAAATTGGTGAAGTTCAACGACCCAAACGCACGTAATTTTTCATGACCGTCTGTTCGCGCAACGTGTATCCCGATAAAACTGTACATTTTCATCAAAAATTTCATCCCATCTCTCGTCTGATTTTTTTTTTTTTTTTTTTTTTGTTATCAAAGGTACCGAGGGCGTTGTGAATTTTGAAGTCGGATCCAGCGGCTGAATGGACAACGGATTCACCGGGAACGCCAGACGTAACTTAAAACGAGGGAAAAAAAAGCACACAGACGGTTCCACGCGAGAGTTCAAATGTCTTTCTCCATTCTCAGTGGGGAACAAATTACCGTGGCGCTGAACAATGGCCATTGTTACGAATATTATTGCAACAAGCACCCACTCGTCGCGGCTTCATGTCCCGGGCATTCATCAAACCCGGACGCGAGAGCAAATCGTGAATTGATCTATTTTCTTTGTTACGTTTCTTTCACTTTTCCCTCGAGGATCGTTCGCTTTTCGCCGCGGGTTGCAGCAGATGGTTAAACGAAGACGAGATCGCACGTGGCGCAACATTTGAATCGAATGTATTTGCGATTTTGGACAAACTTATTGCGTTGTTGAACACTATTAAAAAATTGACAAATTTCAAGGTTTATTATGGTATAGAAATTCATAAAAAAAAAATGGTTGCGACAGTGTGTACATCGAAGCTTCAATTTCTATAGGGATTATCTTTGTTGATTTTTTCGGTGCGAAACGAGTGAAATCCCCTTTAAAGAGGGAGTTGTGAGAGTGTAAAAATAATATGTAGTTCCATAAATGCTGCAATAGCATCGCTTGAATACTATCAGAAAATTAACGAATTTCAAAATGATAATGTTGGATTACCGGGAATATCTTTGTTGGTCTTCTCGGTGTAAAAACGATGGAATCCTTCTTGAAAGAGAACGTTGTGACATATCAAAAACTTCACAGTGTTTGACGAACGCTGTAAAATGTATAGCATCGTTTGAATACTATCAGAAAATTAACGAATTTCAAAATGATAATGTTGGATTAGAATTGATCAAAAATGATTGCAACAACGTATACATCGAAGCTTCAACATCCTCGGGGATTATCTTTGTTGAGCCTTTTGATGTTAGAGGGGTCAAATCCCATTCCAAGAGGAAGTTGTGAGATCGTAAAAGGTGGACAATCTTTTACAAGTGTAGAAGTGTTGACAAATTTATTGCATCGTTTGAATACTGTCCGAAGTTTTTCGAACTTCGAAGTTTTAAAATTGTACGAGAAGTTATGAAAAATGGTTGTAACTACATAGATTGAAGCTCGAATTTCCTCAAGGGATAACTTTTGTTGGTCCTTTTGATACCAAAAGGATGGAATTCTAAAATAAATGAAGAAATTTCTGTCATTTTTTGTTAGTTTTGTTTAAATGGCTTCACTTCCCAATACAAATACTAAAAAATTGTTCCTAAGCCTCCATGGTATTGATTTTGTTTACTTCAGTAACAAACGAAAAATTTTTACTCTAGAGAGTAAACTCAGTCAACTCTAGAGAGTTGTTTGAAACAGAGATGTATGTTAAAAATTCTAGGTTACTGTGGTTAACACGAATATCAATTACTCCTAATACAGTCATAGAAGTGTAGTTACAATTACGCCAGTTACACGTTATAGTAGCCAAAGTGGCATTGTAAGTTGGCGACCTTAAAGGAACTTTCAATCTATGCAGAGTGGCCTTGGTCTGATGTATAGCCGCAGTTTTACATTACAATAATGACTTTATTTGGTGACACGAAGATACGTGTGCTTGTGTGGATTAATAAAGGCTGTGCGTTGAAAGAAATAAAGTGAGCTGTAAGAAAGAGAACATGAATATTTATGTATATGATAATATGTATAATTATATATATGAGGAGAAGGTTGTGAAATGCAAGAGATTAAGGGGAAGTTTAGCGTGATGTATACGTAATTGTGCTTAATACTAATTCTCCATTACAACCCTTTCTAATTTTTATTTAAGCATACCTAGAAAGAGTGGTTACTGGTGATAAATATTTTAATAAATTCAAAAATAAGTCAGTAAAAATAAGTTAAAAATACAAAATAACAGAATTGTGTTTGAGTTATTTGCTGAGTAAATTGTTGCTTGAGTAATTGCTAAGAATACGAAGAAACTAACATGTTAATTAATTAAGTCTTTATTAGAGAACATGAAGATAAATTTTGCTTAATTTTTTTATGTAATCTTTAATTCTCTTTAAGATTCGCTTAAAATAATGTTTACAATTCTTACAAATTACTCATATGTTTTACAAAAATCAAAAAATTGCAACAGATATTCTTTAAAACCAAATTTAAATTTAGAGATAAGAATATTAAACTTAATTATGTTACTATATGCATTGCAAATATTCAATTTAAAGTTTCAGATTATTATACCAATGTTTTTAACCGGCTTCGAAAAGGAGGAGGTTACTCAATTCGACATGTATATATATATTTTTTTTTTAATGTATGTTTCGAGAAATGTTTCGAGAGAACAATACTTTGTCACGAATAATAGCGAGCTAATGGCTGCGAACGTGAAATAAGATCTTTAGATATAAAAAGTGTAAAGTGTAGAGTGTAAAGTGTCAAGTGTAAAGTGTAAATTGCAACAGTGGAAAAGTGTAAAGTGGAAAAGTGTTCCTTAACCTTTTCATGCTCACATTGTATTATAATATTCGATGCGCATCAGTATTAAGAAACTTATTATTACAATGAATAACTGTACGTTTTCCTTTTGAAGACATTAGTTCTAGACTTTAGTAGAAGACTGAAGTTCTTTTAAATATAGGATAATAATGTCAAATCAGGAGATTCGATATTTTATATTGTGAAGAAGATAATACCTTTGAAACTCTCATACAAGAATCTTAGAACAACCATACCTCCAATAAATTATTCTAGTTTGTCACTTTGTTAATTCATTATTCCCTTGAATAGCGAAAGCTTGAGCATTTAAGATATATCAATAACACGAATTACTCTTCTCCTATAAATTAAATATAGCTATCCATTATTCCCCACGTGTCCAGACGTTAGAAACCCACTGCATATATTCTTCTATGATTTGCTAAACTTAATAAACCGTTTTAAAACAATATCCAATGAAGCCTTTCAACATAATAATAAAAGAAGCTCCAACTATAAAGAATACTGACTATGGTAAGTGTGCTCATGTAAATTTCCTGACAACACCAACTAAACAATTTAAATTACATTTAAGAACAAATTCTCTCCTCCAATTTCACTATCTTTACAACAAAACAGATCAATATGCGTTAAAAAAAATAATATCCACCGCCTCCAAGCGTTCCCACGAAGACACTTGCATAATTACCTTCCCTAGGTACAGCGTGGAACAGAATAAATTGTCGAATGGAGTTGAATTCATCCCCTTCCCCCCTGTCGGATGTCCTCCCGCGTTTCGTGCAAACGAGCCCGCAGAATAACGACTCGTACGATCGGTAACAAAGGCAAACGTACAAAAGAAATTCTGAGAACAGAAACAAGAAGAAGAACGCGGTAGGAAAACGGGTACCCCAAGGTCCTCATCCTCGTTCGTCCCGGCCACGTTCCAGTTCCGTAGACATTCATCCGTAAAACCAAAGTTTCGTGACTTTATGCAAATTCGCGGGACAACTTTTAATATCTACACTGGCTGCCCTTTACATTGGACGTTGGCGTGTCCCAGAAAATATTCGCGTTTCAGGTGTTCTGCTTCCTGTCCTTTATAAACAGGTGCTTAGAGGACATTGGAGATTGTGAGAGTTGATTGAAAATATTTTTAAAGGGATAAGGTTTGTTTTAGATAAGCGACAAGAGTGCGATACGAGTAGAAACGTACTAAAGGCTTTAACTTCAGATATCACGTACACACATGTTGCCGTAAGGTTTGGAAAGGTTACTAAGGAAGGGAAAACTATGGTCTTTCGTGGAATTTAGAGAACAATACAAAGAATATAAAAGAATGCAGAAAAACGAAGTTACTAGATTCAGTTTTAAAATACCCCAGTAGTATCGAATATTAAAATTGTATCCGATTGTCTAATGGCGCAAAAAGCTTAGTATTTCTGTATCAGGCACCTCAGCCTCAACCAAAATACAAATATAACAGTTTTAAACTAAAAAGACATGAAAGCATAGTGCACTTTTTTGCAATTAGTAGGTAGTATTTTCTTGCGGTGACTTGTTTCTAACTATTTTTATATGTAATATTGATTTATATTTAAGTAAGTGCACCTTGGTCATTTTTGTAAAAATAACTCGTGTAGTTTTATAATCAATTCGTGACGTAACACGCAGCCTATCAATTTCAGAATGCTTCGGTGTTCTAATATTGTCCGTCAAGCGTAACCTGCGACCTTACTCCGTTCACTTGGTATCCTCCTTTCTCACAATCAGCCTTGAACGTTCATTTTTGGAACTGAATTCGACAAACGTGACGACCCGAACCGATCCAAGTTCTATTTACAACCAGAATACCTGCGCCGGGGTTTACGGGAATACGCGGAATAATAATATCTCCGTGAAATCGATAAATGTCATCCCGTGGGATAATTTCCCGTTCGAGATGAGAATTGGAGACGTCGGAACTCGGTCGCAACAGTTGTCGAGGAAATTTAGAATTCGGAATCTATTTGCATCGATTTTCACACGTTTAAGTGCGCTTAACAATTCGGCGACTTCGAAATAGCAATGAATAGCCAAAAGGAACTTTCATTTCTAGAAAAGAAGGCGGAACTTTATCTGTTTAATCTAAAAAAGTATTCCTCCCCTGTAATGACTTGAAAGAGCAAATTCAAAAAAAAGAAATAAAGAATATAGAAAACACAGAATGAATTTGAAAACTTCGTTTCTTCTTCCAGAAATCAAAATTTCTATAAATTATTGTTTTTATACTAATTGGTTTTAACCTTCATGCGGGTAATTAATTATTGTTTAATTCGAAAATGTTTTGCTGTGATATTAAACTACCGTAGAATTTAATTCCTTCTTCATATGTTTAGGTGTATATTTAAATTTACCAATTCTAAAATAACCATCAATTACCACAAGGAACTTTCATTATATTTTTATAAAAGAAAGTGGAATTTTATCTATTTAATCTTCCAAAAAACATTATCTCCCTGTGATGTTTTCTGTAATATCAAAATTAAAAAGAATGCAGGATTTGGATACATTGTGTCTCTTTTCCAGAAATCAATATTTCCATAAATTGTTCCTTTCATACAAGCTCGAGTCGAATCACGTAGCTGGACGAATATTGTTCAATTCGAAGGTACTCAACCGTGACATTAAACTGTCACAGAATTTAATTTCACCTTCTTGCAATTGCTAGGGGAACGAAACCTAAAGCGGCTTAAAAAGTAAATTAATACCTTAATAATTGCAGAAAGTTTCATCGCGAAAGGATTTCGAACTGAAATTCTCCTGACCGTTATGACACGGTACTTTAATCCTGTTACCCAGCTCGTGAACTTATTTAACCGTTTTATAACTTTTCTGTCAATATTATTATGGTCATAACAAAAGTAAATTACTCGTTGCATAATGGGGTAGAAGTAGATGCGGAGACGTATCTCTTCTCTCCTGAAAGAAAAATTTCGAGATGGAATTTATAATTGTGGTAATTGAACGCGAAATAAATTAAATAAAAATAAAAACTATATCTTGCATTTAGTATTGAATTTTATTATGTGGTTCTAAATTTTTCTCACCAAGAAAAAAAAATATACTTCAAGTGACTCGAAATATCTGAGATGTAGTTAATGTAATCGAGTTAAAAGATTAGGATATTTATCTGAATTTTAATAATTATAATAATAATATTTATTCACATTCTATACCAACATCTATTCAATGATTTTTAGAATAAAGATAATTATTTAATACAAAATATTAAGCATTCGAGGATGAAAATATTATTTTGAAGTTTCTTGTTGCATTAGTTCTGAGTGACATAAATAACAATAGACATTGTATTGTCGTGTTAAATTAAGAAAGAGCCAGCAACTTTCTTTAACGTTCTCAAATAATTAACAAGAACAGATCGGACAATAAATTCACTTTTATACGTTTCGGTCCATCTACTGGGATAACGATCCAACTTTATTTTTGATAAATGTGATTTCTTTAAAATAAAAAATATGTTTTCTACAAGAAGAACATTACTTTAAACTTCGAAGCCTTTTAATTTCCAATACTTTTAAATAGGTATCAGTGGGATAACAATCTCAAACATAATCATTTGTCAACGAGGAGTATTTTCTATTTAAAAAAATTAATTATCCCGGAGTAAACACTATTCTTAAAGTTTACATATATCGTAACGTGCAGTGAGTCTCGAGAGGTTTAGAAAGTGGCGGCAAAGCGCGGTGGAAAGGTATCCGGCAACCAAAAATAAAACTGAAGAGTTCAGTGAAAATTCAGGCTTAATCCCCCGCTGGGTACAACCTGCGCCGCAGGAGTTAGAAACGAGTATTAATTAGGCGCGAACGAGGGATGCCTGATTACACGTTCCGCGATGCTTTAAACGAACCGTGATTTCGTGCATCAGGGAAAAATTGCTTCTGAAACATTTCGCTCGAATCGAAGGAACCCTGAATGGCGGAGAAAAGAACTGGGACGCGTATGCGGCGGCCTGTGATTGGAATAAAGGATGAACCGATAAAAAGGGAAAGACAAAAAAAGAAGGCCAACATTCCCCGAATGATAAAATGCAACGGCAGCTTTGTTCTACCTTTTCGTTCGAAAAACGAATCCGACGCATGGTTAAAATATCGTTACGTTACACTGTTTGATGTTCCTTCTTCCCTTAAAGAGGACAAATTTGAAAATAAGGTTGCTAATTGTGACAGTTAAACACGAAAGGAATCGGATGAAAATAAAAATCATGTTCTGGAGTTGATATTAGATTTTATTATTTTACTATGAATTTTTCTCACCGAATGGAAAAATATTCTTTAGGTAGCTCAAGTTATTCGTGTATCATATTACGGGCACGTGAACTTTAATATTATAAATTCAACTGGAAAATAATTCATTTCTTAAATTTTTATTTTATTTCTTTTTAAAACGATATTTCTGTGGTAACTGGTGATATCTGATAAAACATAATATATTACAGAAAAGAGCTGTTCAAAATAATATTTCTTACGTTAAATATATCACATTTTCTGATTAAAGGATTAAATTTATTCTTCAATAATCACAAATAAATTTTGATGCAAATAAGATTCAAGTATTTTCAATTAATTATTAATTACTTAAAGAATATTTCGTGTTGTTCTATGTATGTAGCCAACAATTGTATACATTTAACATGTGTCAGAAAATATATTTGGTAACGTTCACTGTCATTAATTTTCTCACAATTCCTGTTTAAAAAACCACAGAAGTATGTAGATTTATAATCCTATGTTCTCTAAAATACCCTATAATTATTTCCGCAAGAACAACCTAATATTTTCTGTTCAAAAATTCATATCGTTCTCTTGAACTTCCTTGGTACTTTTGTCCGTATAATAATTGACGTTTCCCTACCAAGTTACCCAAAAAAAAAGCATCTTGACAAACGGAAGCCCAGCATAATCCGTGAAGAAATGTTCTCAGCGGTGTTATTTCCCAGGAATAGTAAAGTCCTCTTATGGTTCATCCTCTTCGTGCCCTGCGCCGCGGAAAAAGAGTTTTTCCTCGGCTGTACCGGGCGTGTCTCTCGAAACTTTATCTCTGGGTTCGGATTTTTATGCTTACGTCGCGAATAGTTCCCACCGGGTGGGGACGAAAATACGATTCCAAGTTCATCCGGAATTTCGTTCTTGCAACCGCGTGGAAACGTTTTGTCCCTCCCAGCGACGAGTAAGAAGTCGGTAGTTTCTCCCCATCGTTATTTCGAGGAACATCGCTCTTCCGTTTCAAAATTTTCCGCGACTTCTTACGCCGGTACACGCTGACCGAATTATTTGCCGCCCCGCGAATCTATAAAAATAGGACGCGAGCCATGTTCGCGACGCGACGGAAATTCATCTTTTTGTCCATAAAATGCGTTTTCTTGATAGAATTGCTATTAATCGTTGCTTTCTGTCACGCGAAACCTTGATCAATGGTGTCACCCCCCCTCCACCCCCGCCCCCGAAAATTCTGAATACGAATTCTGTCCAGAGCCGCATCTCCGCAACTCCAATAACTGTACAATACTGTACATAACTGTACCGCGCCGGTTCTTCGATAGGTTAACAACGAACATTTTGAATAAAAGTTCGATGGTGTCGAGCGAAGAATTTATTGGTTTCTATAAAAGTTTCGAAAGTGTTCTTCTTCCGTAAAAAACAAGAACTGAAGTTATTTTGTGAGTTTTTTGCAGCAAAATATATTTTTTTTTTTTCATATTTTTATAGTACATCTGAGACATTCAGTTGTAAAAATATAAAACGAGTTTTTATATGAAAAAGAAATATATCTCGTGTAAATGAGTTTAACAGTAATATTAAGAACTGTTAAGTAAACGTGCGTATCTGTTTATATTTGATTGTCAACTATCGTTTTGAATTGGTATATTAGCGTGAGGTGACGAAGAATTACGTTGTTGTAGAATTGAAAAACACAGCGAACAATGGATCAAAGTCAAAGCGCAGCGTGTACATTTCCCATGCGAATTTAAACTGCGATCCAACGAAGTGACGTTTGTTCGTAATACCAAAACAGCTTTTCGAAAAAGAAGGTAGTTTTTCGTTGAATGGTTTGAAAAATTTCGAGTGAAAGGTTCGAACCGCTAAAATGTATAACATATTCGATTTCTTAACTAAAGAATGCATTCTTAACGAAATCAATGGGCTTCTTCCAAAGAATATCAATCCTCATTTCATTTTTATTTATTTATTTTCATTTAATTTTTAACCGACTTCGAAAAGGAGGCGATTACTCAATTCGACATGTATACTTTTTGTTTCGTTATATCTTCTTGAAAATGTAGTCAACGAATGGTTGAAGTTTTCACGATAAAAATTAGTCCAAACACGACCTCATACGGTCCCACTAAATTATTTTGAGTAACAATAAAACGAGAATCGTACAGCAAACACGTATAAATGAAAGTATTCCGAATACGGTCATGTTTATTCATTTTTATCGACATCACAGCGTCACTTCGTTGTTAATACTGTCACAAATGTTTAACGAACTTTATACAAATTTCTACGACTAGTTTAAATGATAGAAATAAACATTTAGAAGGATAGAATATTGGAATTTCTATTCAGAGTAATAAAAAGCTTATAAGGTAGAAGCCTGTAAGAGGATTCAAAATCAGCGCGGTGAGTGGTTGTTTGCGAAACGATGGAAAAACAAGTGTAAGCCGAGCTCGAGCGTACCGAATAGAAAGACGCGACAGGGGAAAAGCGAGGATGCACGAACGGTACACAAACCAGAGTCACATCGATAGGTCAGCGCACCTGTGCCAAATGTCCTGCGAAATAATGTTGCTAGAGCCACCCACTTTATTCCCTATACACGCGTGCGCATAACGCGCTCCACTGGACGAGAAAAGGGTTTAGAATTCAAACAGCACAGCGGAATGCAAATGGTGGCCGCACTGAAATAGAAAAGTGCATGTTTCGATTCGGGGCTGTAATTAAAATTCCTTTGCTTTTCAACAAAACCCACCGTTTTCTCCCTTTCAGAGACATTAGCGCACGGTACCGTACGACTTCTTGCATTATTCGTGAAAAGGAAAATTAAGCAGGAAATGTTTCAATTGTACGGGTAATGTGATAAAACGGTAATGAAAATGTTCGTTTGATTGCACTATTAATCTTGTAGAGTAGATCTGCTCTCGGCGCCAACGGAATTCCTTCACGTATAGTAATCGCTGAAGTTAAGAAGAGCGAAGATGCTTCAGACTTTCATGGAGTTACATTTAAATTTAAACGTGATGCTTGTCATGTTTAGAAAATAAAAATGTAGAGCTTATGAGCATAGTTCGTAATAAATCCTACTTTCGACTGCGAACCTTTCACAACCTTAGACAGTGAAATTACTTTCTAACACCAAAATGCAAATGATCCTAGATTCGAGACGAAGCAGAATATTGTGACGAATTCGAAACTGGGAAGTTCGGGCAATCTAACAACTGTTTCCATTCTTTTATTGCGCAAGCGAAGCGCAGAATACGACACTATGAATATTTTCGGAGAAAACAGGGGATCTGAATTACACGAGGCAAACTTTTCATTCTCTGACGCTCGAAACTTCCCATCCTGCATTTTATGCTGCTTTCGAAGTATCTTTTCCTTGAGAGAATGTTCACACTAACCGTCTCTGTGTAATGGATCCTAAAATTATGTCCCGGCGTCTCATCCACCGGATCTATAAATTTTAGTAATTGAAGTCTTCGTGTACTTCGTTTCATTTGAAGAAATAATTTCATGAAAAAATGAAGGAGAAATGATGAGAAATCGAAGGTAAACTTATTAGTAAGATACAAATGAGTCTAGAAATATATTTCAGTGTCTCATTTCGTTCCATTGTAAAAAAGAAAGTGTATTGTTTTATTTGATTTATTACTTTTTCTTCACTGAAAAATCGACGATTATCTTAACATATGTGACCCTTAATACTTTAATAATTGATAGTTAATACTTTAATGTAACAAAATAGTGGGTAAATATTTCTATTTAAACTGAAGTTATAAATATTTAAATGTGAAGGCAGAGAAATAATTTCTACACCTAATGATTCTATTAAATGATTTTATGTGACCCTTGAACGGGATCCAAATACATAACTTTGAATCTGTGCCTATCATTAAATTTCGCACGATTTAAAATAACAATCAGATTTTCTCGATCAAATAAATGTAAGAAAATAATTAATATTATATTTTCTCACGGGAAAGGTAGTCAAGGGTTGAAAATATTTGTTTCTCGTTCCTTAAAACTGGAAAACATATTAATATTTTGCATAAATGGATTCGATGTCGCGTCTCAAATAAATGTAACATGGTCGTTACTTTTTTCACTCTAATTTTTGTTTTTCAAGTAGCGTGAATAGAAGACACAATTTCCAAAGTATTCAGGGAAGGGAGCGAATGTTACAGTTGCAAATATTCTTTGACAGGTACACCGAGTCTAACTCAAGGCGAGGCGAGGCACGGCTACTTACAGTTCAACGGATTAAAAAGCTACAAAAAGGCTTTTGGTCTCGCGCTGGTGGTGACGGAATATAGCTGAAAGCCTCGTAGGCGTTATAAATTGAACGTGGGCGTGAAATTACGAGTCCCCGTGAATGAAAAAGAGTTCCCGTGATCAAGTTCTCGCTAAAAGGTCAGACGGAATATCCGTTGAATTTTAATCAAACATTATCGTCGTCAGTCTTAACTCGAAGCCCGTGAATTAAAGTTTTTACAAGCAATTGCGTTGTCTTTCATTCGAAGTCCACTCAAACGAACAAACGCGAGAAAATTAATACGAGAAACGGATAAAATAAGTATCTTGCACCTTTAATAAACAGCTTGTCTTTTTTAAAGGGATGGATAATATTTGAACTTTAACGAGGAATTAATTAATTACGTAATACATAGCAGATCTATAGAAAATATTGTTATATTTTATTATATGTATTAGGAATAAAAAGACGAAATGATTACCTAATACCATTGTGTTTTTTAAGAGCATGGATAAATATTCGTACTTTAATGATGAATAAATTAAACGCATGATTCAGAACTGATGTGTGGCATCACAGAACAAAATAAAACCTAAAATTATGTGATGATGAGTAAAATAAAGATTAAGAGTGTCTCTGATGAACTTTCTGTAAATTTGTAAATAGTTCATTTCATGTGTTTATGCTTTAGACTGTTATAAATTGAATATGAATTATTAAAGAGAAAGATTCGGGACAATGTAGATGCGAACGCGCCACCGGTCGTCATTTATCGGTGCCGATGTTTTATGAAGCAGTTGCCGGTTAATGGGCGCCCAGTCGAGATGTATGAAACCTTGTGTTGTGAATAAAGTATATAGTTATAGTTAAAATAGTAGTAATCAGTTCATTTTGTACCCACTAAAATCTATCAAATTATGTTTGTAATATGTTTCTACAGAGGCCTTGAAATGAGGTTAATATAAAATGAATAATAAATATTGCATTCAAGAAAAGTATTTTGATATAAAATTCAGACGGAATAAAAACTTATTTGTTAGAGGACCACGACAGGAAATTTAACTTATTAATTTTCATATTCAATGTTTATTTTTATTCATTCCTCATCATCACGATTCATAAACAATTGATGTGCCTAGAGCTGTAGAGTTTGCGTCAGAACTAGAACAATGCGCGATCAGCATACGTACATTTATTTTTATTGTTATTTTTCTAACTACATAGGTGGTACGTCTCGGCAGGAAAACTATCAACGGTGATATATTCCTTTGTAAAAACGAACCGTTCATCCAAACAGCTCGTTTGTTGTTGGTTTTGTAATGAATGGATCGTAGCCAGTTTATCTTCATTTCCATATATTTCAATTCACGACGCATTTCCCGCGTATTCAGCTGTCTAATTTTATAAATTCATTACGCAACGTTGGCTTTGCAATATGCTCAACGATCTTCACATGCGAAAATTACGACTGACGTAACGGCTCCTATACGTGGTTTGTCTAAAATCCGTAGAAATCGTCGTCTTTATTTCGTAATTTATTTATGATCGAATACAAACGTTTAAAAACTCGTATTTATTATGCAGAAATGGGCAAAACTCTAGGCTTCGAATAAATCTGAAGTTTGTCGATATGTTTGTCTCGTTTTTTCTTTTGAAGATTATCCAAAGAAGGAAACGAGACAAACAAATCGACAAACTTCAGATTTATTCGAAGCCTAGAGTTTTGCTCATCACTGTTATTATGTTGTATATTGTACGTTATGCATTACAACGAAAATGTGATTACAGTATATTATTGTTGGAATGTATATATGTGTATATAAAGTATATAAAACATCGCTTACACCCGATTAAGTAATAGGCAATAACTTCTCGTTTTGAGGATAGTTATTAGTATATTATTTTTAACTCGTAGCGTTAAGAGCTTCCCCGTCGCGATAGACTTAGCTCAAGCGCGCGTTCAATATTGAGAAACAGAGTATCTCAACGGGTGGGGAGCATGATCCGTCCGACGCGAAGGAACAATTATAAGAAGGTCAACGAAAGCATTGCGCAGTGAATACTTTTAAGAAATGTCCTAATAAACGAACCCTTCGTATTTAATGACTTTTATAAACGAATTCCACTAATATCTTGAATAGTCTATGCTTTAAGAAATCGTTCAATTTAGTATCAGGCTAGCTATCGTACCTAATTACAATCAGCACATTCTGCATAGACTGTCTTCGATATTAAAAATGAATCGCATGAATACAAATTTCTTAAACAATCCCTACGCTACATCCGTTCATTTTAATAATATAAATTTCTACGACTTCAGCGATACGAATTTCTTTTGTAACTTCCACAATAAGAATTCGTTTAACAGCATGCAAATATATATCATAGCCTGTAGTGTGTATATTTTCATCTCAGACTGTAGGACCATGGGGGAAAGAAACGAAAGCAGGACGAGTTGCAGGAGTCATTATCACCAGTCGACTCGTCTCAATTCGACAGAGCTCGTTGCCAACGTGTATTTCGTGGAAAAACCTGCTCGTTTCGGCAGCCTGTCGGGAATTCATCTTGGATCGCAAAAAACAGGAAACGAAAGAAAAAAAATGGACGAACCGGGTAGGAATAGCGGACGAAGAGAGGGGGGGGAGAGAGGTTCGTGTGGTTGTTCTTGAAACCAGCTAATTCTTCTGCAAGGCGTGATTGGCCTGGATGCGAGCCACGATCTGAATGTCACGTTTACCATCGACGAAAATTCGACTGGCATTGCCAAACACCACCGGCCATCGTCGGAAACGATGACCTAATTTTCATCGGTCATTTTTCGAATTCGATCATTTACAAAGTAAATAAAATAATCATCTTCGCCATAGCAAATGTGTAATTTGAAAAAATTATTATACAGGGTGAGGCATTTGAAACATGCCACCTGAATAATTCGCATACTTTTAGCGATAGAAATAAACAAGTGTCGGACAAGACTTGCTTCATTTCGAAGGGCATGTACCGTTGTCCCAATAACTTTTTTCATCGGTGAAAGTGTGGAGGAGATATGAAGGTCGATTCTGTTTTTTTTTTCTTTTAATTAATTAATTGATGTAGTGTCTTTACACATTCTGATAGAACATTTCAAAACGAATACAATGACCTATACTTGAAAGTCATTCATTCATAGTTATACAGGTCGATTCTAGTACAAAATAAATTTTTATATTTACAATTTATTCACCTGACATTTAGTTTAAAAAATCTTTACTGTTATTGAAAATGATTTTAGTATCAAGCAATTTTAAGACGTGTTACTGAAACCTGAATAAAGTATCCTAATAATTCTTTTGTAATATTTTTTTTAGACATATCGAATAAAAGATAGTATATACAACGGAATTATTATTATTAAGCATCTGCGATATTTAAGTATATACTCAGTGTTTGATGAAAAAACAAATTTCCTTAAAGAAAAATCACACCTAACTTTGAAAATATTTATTTGTTGATTTACGCAGATCGACTATTTTTTTTAATTACGATTGATTCTATAAATAGTAAAGCTTGAAATCCTTTTTTTAACGCTATCTGCAAGCCAACTACGTAATCCAGTCTAGTTGACCTAACTCAAATCCGAGTGCTTTGGATGTTAGCAGACCATAATGATTAATAGAGGTCCGATTGCTTCTGACTTGCTGTTTGCAGTATGAACCCTAGATGCTTCGATTGCTAATCTGACTGATCAATTAACCCTTGGAAGCGTGCGTACTTCCTGGTGTTCTGATTGCCTAACGATCGAATGATAAACACACGATTGTTTCAATATTTCCAGCATTCTTCTTTTCAAAATTCCTTGAATACTGGTAATTCACACTTTCAAAAGAGAATTTTAAGTAATTTTTACATCAGCAGAGCAAAATTTTATCTATCAATAAACATTGAAATTTTTATATTTTTAATTATATATTTATTTAAGTCTTATCAATGAATTGGTAAGATTTAGCTGATGAAAATGAGCCCAAACACGACTTTATTCGGATTACTTTTAGATATTCAAAATTAAATTTTCTTTTCAAAAACCATTTCAGTAATCCGAATAAGGTCATATTTGAACTCATTTTTATTAAGCAAACCTCGTTAATGCTCCGACGAGACTCTTATAAAGATCTAATAAAAAATGTAATATAAATTGTAAGTTTTATTTAGAAAGGAATTCATTACTATGTGTAGGCGATAATTTTGAAATCATATATTCGAGATTCAAAATTATAACGAAGATCCAAAATACGTTTCACCTTACTAAAAGTTAAAAATCTAACATAAATAATTCGAAACCTTTTTTATTATATAGTTTTACTCACAAACAATTGTCGATTAGACCATACATTTAAAATCTTCGCGTTTAATACGAAATTTGGCATTGCTCATAGATTTTAATTAAAACTAATAAAAACTAAAATAATAAAATGAATGATTGCTGCAAACATTCCAAGTGTAGATATTTCTTATTAATTTCCGTTACACTGCGCCTGATTTAAAAGCATAGTTATCTCTAAGGAGTTAAGAATTACCTGAAGGACCCAAGAATCGTTAAAAAGGATCGAAGGACATTATTGGCTGACATCGTTGGATTCTTCGACTTATAAAACGTTCCTGTAATTTCTGCTGCGATTTCATCCAATTACCGCTTCAAACGAAAGCGTTTGCCCGCGAAAGTGTCAGGAAGAAGATTGCTTCGTCACTAGGAGAATGTGAATCGAACGTCTTTGGTATCTATCTCTACGGAACGGGGTCGCAATGAGACTGAAATTCCTTATTCGCGACTTTCCAAGTGCAAGAAGAACGGACAAAGACGCTTACTTCGAGACTTTAGGCGTTTCCAGTGAAATTTCTCGTGAAACTGCTCTTGATAAGTCCTCAACTCACGCAAGTAATTCTTGAGCTTCCTAAAATTTGTGCAAATGCAATATATTGCGAGGAGAAATAGAAATCAGTCTCGAGTCCAGTGCTCAGAGGAATGGAACATTTTTATTGCTTTTCAACTCTCACTTTTAAACCAACTTCGAAAAACCTACAAACGTAATTGTTATGAAGTTAGTTTGGTGTTGTACAAGAGATGGCAATGCGGGAGAAAAATTGAGAAACGAAGAAGATCCACGAAAGTTATCTGTGAAATGAAATTGATTACAATTGATTATTACATCAGAACGCCATGAGAGAATTGAGCTTTGTTTGCTTGTACAGTTGCTTTTTCGTACAACTGGGCGAACCTTATTATTGCAGTAGTAATTGAATTTCAAGAATGAAACTGAATAATAGTTTATACAATTCTATTCGTATTCATCTTTGTTTTAAATACACTTCATTCTAATGAAAAAATTGTTTACAATAGGCAATAACTCTTTTTTTGAAAGTAGTTTTATTCACCGTTCCAACCCCTAATTGTGTCCTCTTCAAACAATCATTTTTTGTCAATCTCCGTGAAAAAGTTCCAGAAGAAAAATTGAACTCAAGAAAGAAGTACTTTGCGTACCATAGAAACTCTGCTCAGAATATCAACAGTATTGAACTGATTAACAAGCGATCTGACGATATCGTTGACCAAAAAAGGCGTTCAATATTAATTAAGAGTCTGTGAATGTATGAGCGCATAAATGAAAAAAAAAATAAACGAAATATCAACGATAAAATATATGTAACACTGTTTAGTAGATAAGACACTTTCGTTTCGATCTCAATTTTTTGTCTGAATGTGTACAAATATGAATGTACATAAATATCTACAGTTTGTTAATCGATTATAAATTTAAAAGATATTTTCCGGAGTATATAATGACGCAGGGTCCAAGGTGAATAATATTCATTACTCCTATACAGGAGTACCAGACACTTTGCCATTTAAAGTTCATTTTCCAAATATAGTATTCCCATGTTCTAGTCTAGTATTTTAAATATTCCCATGGGTCTAAAATGACCCCTGAATCACAGTGAGGGATATTCATTACTCTCGTCCACGTGTATCAGTGAATTTACTATCCCAGGTTCATTTTCTAAATGCAGTTCTCGTACATAAGAAGGTACACGGGATATGTTCCACTCCATCTCTACTTTCGTTGAATGCTGCTGAACTCTAAGCATCCAAGCTATCGACAAAGACGTATACAGAAAGAGGAACTCCACTCGACAGACAAACTGACGGAAGCTCTCCCAAGTCGATCCTTTTGTTGACTCTGCTATAAGGAAAAATTGAACGATGGATGAATAATAGACTCACCCTCTCCGGCTGTACTAGATGCTCGTCGCAGTCCTTGCATTAAAGACCGGTCAGTCGAGGTCCATGCAAGCTCGATGTTTATGCTCGAAACTCTGAAATCATTTACGAGACAAATCTGCTCAGTCATCTGCTCCAACCAAATTGTTCATGGTGTACGTTAACCCTTTTAAGTAAAGTGCGGATATTTATGCAAATTTCAATGGTATTTTTAATTACAGATTACTTTAGTATGAAACTACCATCTATACATGTACACCATAGAAAATAGTATTCTTTGTGTTTATCTTACGTAATCTTGAGTTTATCTCAACAAATAACTAATGATTCGGATGTTTATTAGATCGTTCCTTGAAAATGTGAATTTTACGAAAATGGGAGAGATTAATTATTTATCAAACACGTTCGTGTGAAATTCGTACAATTTTTATTATTTAATCTATTTCTTTCCATAATACACACATTACTGTCAAGGGTAACTAAAACTAGTTTTAATGAAAACAATCTTTCTTTTATAATGGAGTTCGATAAAGGAATTTATTTTGTAAAATCGACTCGAGTTGGTCTTCATAACGACATGCACGTGCTAAAGTAAAATTGATTTTGCTATCAGAATATAAATAAAAAATATATCCAAGTGGTTTTCGTGATGAAAGAGAAATTTGTTCTTTGCTTCATATAAAATCCTGATCTCTGTTGAAATATATGACAAAAGGAAGATTAAATGACGTATAATTTTTATAAATAAATACTAAATACTTGAAAAGACAGAATTAATTTCCACACCAAATATTTTCTTGAAGCTCTCTAGAGCTATTTTACTGAGACTGTGCTAACTCATCTTTCAAAAAGGGGCAAGTTAAACAACGAATTCATAATTAAGATCACTACAAAAATTACAATTAAATGTTAAAATAATCCTGCTAATGGTTGTTACTCTACGATGGAAACCAATCTCCCGATTAAAAATCCTTTTAGGTTTTTAATATTCGACATTGTGTTGTAAAACACTTTGCTCGTTGCTTTCACTTCCAGCGGCGAAACAAAACGGCTTGACAAGAACTGTAAGACGAAGATGTTTATTCTAGCCGCGTTGCAATGAAAACTACGAAAGAAGCAACGAGAACGGAGGATTTCTTTTCTACTCGGCCGGCAACATCGTCATGAATGTTCTTAATATCGCAGAGACGGAGGGGAAAAAGGTAACAAGAAAAACGCGAACCTAACGGCACTCTGAAAATTTTTAATCTCGAAGGAAAGACCTTCGGCGTACCGTTTGTCCAATTCCAGCACCATTAACTTCCGCATACGTTACTCTTTATTAAACTGACAAAGTTTCACCAGGCTGAATTTCAAACGAAAGAACGGTGTCCTTGTTCTTTTGGGAAAACCCCAAACTTTTCACACGTGAAACACAACCGTTTCTACAGCGATTTTTAAAGGACATGCCAAACATAAACAAATGCCGGATTATCAAATTATGTTCCATAGAAACTTAAGCAACGCCACTACAATGCAAAGAATTGATGTCTCATGTAATGGATGTATTGAACTTATATAGATATATTTAATTGATATTTGCATATATACTCGTATTTATTTTTGTATTTATACTTATACTCACATTTGTATTCATATTTGTTTTTATATTTACATCTTTGAAGTATTTTTATACATGTACTTTAATATATATGAAAATTACTGAAAATTTGCTCCAGAGAATTTATCAAATTAAGAAACTGAAAAGTTCAAATTCCTTAATATTACAGTGACATAAGAACAATTTCGTGAAAACTTCAACATTTAAATCTACGTATATTTAAGACCTTTTTGAAAAGATCATGATTATATATAATGTCTAGTGGGATTTCTTACATGCGAATGAACATAAAAGAAAACTATTACGTAATGGATATAGAATGAAGTTATTCGATAGAATAACCAAACGAAGAAACAGACAAAAAGGTAGTTTGTCCTTTCCAATATTTTGAGAAATACAAAAGACCTTGTAAATAATAATTTGGTATTCATCGATGTCAATTAAAATTTTGTAGCACGAGTATTTGATCATCTCTAGTATTGCATGCAAATATAAACATCTGGTTAATTAAATATTCATGATGATGAAAGGAAACAGAATTTTGTTCTGAATATAACGATAACCTTAAAGCTCAATTTGACAACAAAAGCATTACATGTACTAATAAATTATTGAAAGAAAACGATAACAAAATCGTTAGACAAATACAAATATAAATACAAATATGTTCTTCACTAGGTATATCGATATTCTTGAGTAGATATACTTGTAGCAAAGAATGTTTGCACATGGAGCTCTAAAAGTTAAAACAGCATTTGTTCGAAAGAGTGTACCTATAATATAAAAATAGCTAATAAAATTGTAAAAGAATTCCAGTCAGAACCAATCCGGCATTATTTTTGTTTCTTTTCCCAAGAATTGTATTTCCTTTTAGATTTCAAACCGTTGCCTTTTCATTTGGGGGCTATCTAGTAGAGAAGTGACCGTCTCACCTGATACTCGTAAATTTTATCACACCGTGGCTGTCCCCACGGAGAAATTCACATTATTTATAGGACGATCTGATACATAATTCAGAAGATCTTAGACGAACGATCTGTGCCGTTCGCAAATAAATCCGCCGATCGGTGGTCATCCAAAGGGATGGCGATCAGTTTCATGGGAAACGGGACACGCAGCTTCTCGGGAGACGGATATGAGCATGGCGAAGGAGGACATCGGATCGAGGTGGTCGCTGACACATTTTCTGATCGAGTGTATACACCTATACATATTTCCTATAGGAAAACCCTGACCACGATGCATCGTTTTACGAGCAATCGCGAAGTTATATATACAGAAAGCTTGTCTAAATTGGACCTCTATTTATATTATCTTCGATCGTAATATTTCTAACGAATAAATCGTAATATGAATTAATTAAAAAAAATTTGTTCACAGAATATAATTATTTGAAATTGTAATTGATTGAAATCGTATTCCCAAACTTTTCGGCGATTACGACCGTATTTTTAAAGGTTTACAGCCATAGAAATACTTTATCTCAAAACCGTCTTCAGATTCGTGTTCCTCGCCCCACAAACCTTAGAAAACCATACATTCGTCGAAATCAAAAATGAAAAATTTTCAAATAAAATTCGTGCCCATAGAACAGATCCTAGATAGGGTAATTTTTCTAAAATTTTGTATTTTGACAAAAGCATGGTTTTCTAAGTTTTTTAATGTGACGAACGCGAATCTGATGTCGGTTTTGAGGTAAAGAATTTCTATGGCTGTAATAAACCTTTAAAAATACGGTCGTATTCGTAATCGCAACTCGGAAAGATGCGATTACGATCGTAATCGTAATCACAACACGAAAACATTCGATTACAATTGCATTCGTATTTGCGATTACGATGTTGCCCATCACTGCTTTAAACTACCCAAACTACACAATTGCACAATTTTCATTTTTCTTTTCGTTTCATCAGAAAGTCTTCTGTACGGATCTTAGGGTATTTTGGTTAGGGGTTGCTCGATTTTTGGGGGGTGCCGTGCGACGCCTCTCTATATCCACCGGGTTGAAACCCTGAGGTAACGCTCAAGGGACGCCCCCGACGCCTTCTCTAAAGAATCATTGTGGATGTAGAGGCGGAAGATTGGAAAAGGTGGTATGCACAATTTCGCGTGGAAACGGGTCAAGGGTGATTAAGGGACCCTTGTGTGTGTGCTACGAAATCGAGGTCAACGGGATTCACCCCCTCAGGTTACCGCGACGGGAGAGTCTCGAAGGCACTTGGTCTCAGTCACTTAAAATATACCTCGTCTTCGCCTCTATCTCCTAATATCTTGATTGCGAGTTATTGCGAACAGGCTTCGCTCTTTCGGAAGGAACTTCCATTATTCTTTTATAGCGTACGTGTGAAGCACCCCTTTATAACGCGCCACCTCCCACACCAATTTGACCGCGAAGCACGGAGCTCGAGCATAGCGAGGGCAATAATGACTACCTTTGATTCACTCTCCAGCTGGAGGTCTCTATTTCGCGTGCTCATGCCACTCATTCATTATACGCTTTACTTACATGTGAGATTCGTACGGCTGTCTTCTCGTATCGTTATCTATGTTATCGCGCCGCATTACCTATGTATCGGTCCATCTTTGCAGAAGCAGTAAAACACCGAATCAAGCTTGAAATTTACATACTGTATTTCCTAACGTGTTTTAGTTTTTCTCTGTCGTGGTAGTAACGCAGTTTGGTTGTTGTGGCGTGTTTACGCTGCGGACGTTGATGCAAATTGAATTTTTATAAATTTAAATTAAACCGTATCTTTAGAACACTGTAACGCGCATTTTATTGTTCATATTTTTTATACATTTATTTATATTATATATTTTATATGTTTATGATAATAAATATTTTCCCATGTTTTCACTTGCCATAAGTGCATGAACATCCACGGTTTGATCATGACTCTTTACCGACTCGTGTGGGTTCAATTAACTCTCGAATCTCTTACGTATGTTTCATTATCTTTGAATTATATAAATGAATTCTGTAAATATCAAACCACCTTTACTATTTTACTTTTTTCTTTTCATTTGTTAATTTCGAATAATCAATATATCATACTATGAAAAATATTCTTTACGAAAAGTTTGTTCAAAAACATTACTGACATTTAACACTTCGTGGTCACTTCCAAACTTTTTCTATTGGAAAACCTACCATAGTGTATGATTTTTTATATATAAAGGAATTTATTAATTAAAAAAGTCCTTTCAGAGATATATAAATTGTATGGTATTTAAAAGTTGTCTACTGATACTATCACGTGTGATAATTTGTTTATTTTACACGAAAGTTGTAATAAATATTCTTCTTTGTACTGGTACTTGTTTACAGATAAATTAAATTATTTCGTTTAACATCCACAAGATGACCAATAATATACTAAATATATTTATTTATAACAGTTCAGTTCACGAATTTAATTTAATTCAATTTAATTTCGGCATATAGTCATTTAATTTAATATATGTAAACCCAAATATAAATTGTTTGTATTTAAGACTATTCAATCGGCAGTGACTATTATCAACTTGAACGTGAAATGTTTCTGGCTTGGAGTAACAAAACGCATAGTATTGGTAAAATCCGTCCACGACAAACATTCTATATCCTTTAACATTCCTTTTAAAAGAACAACATCTGTCAGTTGGTTGGAAATAGAATTCAGAGTTGTTTGGACAACACAAAAATACACAACATTTCAATTGACAATTCTGAGCCAGTGTAACGTTTTTTTTTTCGTTCTCATTATTTTGCATGTTTCGTATCGAACTTTACGTGTTTCATGCTCCATTCTCTCGGACGAAAAAATAACGAATTCTTCGTACAAGGTAATACAAAATTTATATTTGAAAAATATTTTTCGTTCTCTGGTAAAGAGAATATAAAGAGTAATTCAAACAAAATTTAAAAACGTGCCTAGTTATTACATTCAATTTCAGTGGTCATTAAGTTTCATTTTAATTTCAATTTCACTCGTCATTAAACTTAATTTCAGCTGCAATTTCGTTTTGAAATTTAATTTCACCCGTCATTAAACTTAATTTCAGTTTCAATTTCATTTTGAAATTTAACTTCACTCATCATTTCCATCACATTTTCCATGTGACTAGAAGAGCCTTGGGCTTTTTGAAAAGATTTAGCTCCTGAGTATATATATATATATATATATTGAGTGTTTACATACATCAAAACGTAGTATTTATTATTGTGCATATAGTTTCTTTATTTATAAATAAATGAAGAGAGTTTGTATAGAAATACAAAAATTTATTAGCATCAAAATCGGTTACATCTAACTAAATAAATAAATATAATATTTCTTTAATAATTGAAGAAAAATGTTATGTAGATCGTTGTTTTAATTTATATTATATACATTAGACGGAAGTATTTCTGGTAGAAACCTAGTTTTGTTAAATATTTTTAAAAAATTAGCTTTATTTAGATTAAGAAATCTACATTTCTCAGCATTGCTAGATGTAGAAATGAATCAATAAAAACATATTTGCATAGAAATAGGAAAATATCAAGGAATCAAAGTTATATATTACATTTTTGACATACTGTTTCTCTACTTTTATGTTAAATTACATCCAATTAAATAAAGAAGGGTCATCGTAAGGACTCACTTTGTCTTACATGTCTGTTACACTTTATCCGAAATTATTTATTATAAAATACGTTTTTGATATATCAAACAAAGTTCAGCTTTATGCGAGTTAAAAAATCAACTTTAAATAAAATAACCACCATTTTCATAGAAAAATACTGGAATTTCTGGAGAATACTCGATGAATTGTTCTACTGACAAAAGAATTGAAAGAAAGCATCTTTACACAGAAATACGAAAACTGCGGAGAATCCCGCTAAATTTCCGTTTGACACGGTTCAATCTTGAAATACACGGTGACCTTCAGAAATAGACGTTCCTGAACATTACGAAATTATTTAACGTCACTTGCGTTCTGAATCGTATCTCCGAACGAAAATAATTTACTATGCCCTTGCAGTACGTCACTTCGATCGCATCGGAATTAGCGCAGTGCATCGTGGGAAAAATAATTCATTAGGTCTCCCCTTTACGACTATTGTAAGCTTCGCGTGGATGGTCGACCTCGAATTGAGATCGTTTTATTCTTAACGATTTATCGACGCTCAACGATCATCGCCATTAAGGTAGAGACATTTTCAAACGATCCCACTCGTGTCGTACACGTGTACCATGCAGGCCATTGAAGTTATGAAAATACTCCGACTGAACTTGGACGTAATCCCATTTATTATTCATATTGCGTAGATTGCAATAATCTAGATGCCACACGTTAGGTGAACCTTGTAAGAGAAGCACGTGCTGAGAAAGAACATCACCTTTTAAGTTAGAAAGAATGCTTACATTTGAGAATTTTTGTTGATTGTACTAAATGTCCAATGTGTTTGTTTGGTACACGCATTGAAAATAGATAGTGTGAACAATGTTTCCGTTATTTTTGTTATATTATATTTATTGGGAGACTTTGTTTTATTTTTATAGTATAATGGATCGATTTTTGCTTTCTCCCTACAATACATTTAGTATATAATTTTAATTTAAGAATTGATTGATGGTAAATATTCATGCTGTATGAACAGACAAACTGAAAATAAAGAATCTTTACATAAAATAGAAATAGATGAATAGATGAAATAGATTTGAATTATACAGATCCATACAATCTTTATTATGATAAGAAAAATTGAGGAGAAGAAAAATCCAATTTCAAAAGTTGATTTAAATTATACAGATCCATACAATCTTTATTATGATAAGAAAAATTGAGGAAGAGAACATATTATTTGATATTTATATATATATATACAATATTAAAATGTTTAACCTAATGCGACTCACTTTCAGAATTTATCTTCCTCTTTTCCTACGATACGTTTCTCATAGAATCTTAATTTTAAAAGTAAAATTGCAGTTAAACCTATACTTACTTCTTTACAAAAAGAAACTTCAGGAGCTCAAATATTTATATTAAATGAATTATTAATTGAACTGTCAGCACAGATTTATCCTAGATAAAGTTATTATAGTAAATACATTTTTCGACAGTAACAAACAACATGCATCCTTGTGTATAATATTAAAGATATGTTTGTATATAATATATTATAAATACTACAATAATTTTACCATAACTTTTAACGTTCAAATGATATATCCCCAAGCCCTGTCCAACAATTTCCAACAAATCAGATTCACAAATTTGTCCCTGAACGACATAGGAAATACTTTTTCCACACCCTGTACAATCTTTCGCGAGATGAAATGGAGCACGAGGAAAGCTCTGTCACGCCTTGCATTGGTAGAACGTGTAAATTAATTCTCCTACTGGCTGTCACACCACCTTCCAGGGTTCTACCGGCAAAAAGTGATGGTTCGGGTCGATACATTTCCATTCCGGTGACAAAACTCTTGCGAAAGTGTTTACGATCTCGCATAAACTCACTAGCCTATTCACTCGGAAGTCGTGAACGAAGAGTCACGTCCTCTAACAATACCCCATATACCACTGCAAATAAATTATAGCAGTAAAAGCAACGTTTAATATTCATGGAACGTTCCGATTTACTTTATTGTTTCCTTAATTGTATTAGTTTTCCTAAAGGGGCTCCAAGAATTTGTTTTTTTCATGAATGACACAATTTCTTCACGTTTTATTGTAATTATGTGTACTGTCATTTGGAATAAAGGAAATATGTTTGTGCTTCATTAAATCTTAAAATATGTAATACCATGGTAATGTATTTATACCATTTCTGTCTTATTAAATATTAAAATTCTATTAAAACCTCTTTCGGAAAAAATATTTTAACAACAAAATTTATTCATTAGCTTCGTGCTTGTCTTGTAAAATCACGTTTTGTTTTCAATTAAGATATGTATTTAAATCTTGAGCAAATTCTTGAATTTTGATTACGAGCATCGCATATAGAAAATTTATAACACAATGTACTTGAATATTAAACTTTATTCCGATTTATCGGATTAATTTTCTATTACAACAAAGCCTTTGAAAATGATTACTTTCCGAGAGCAACTTATTAGTTGTAAATTTATGTACGTTGTACGCTTTAAATAGTTTCAGTTGGTATACTTTGGGACGAGAATTTGCAACCATGGTTTTATACAAGATGTTTCTGAGAAGTAGAACATGCTATAATTCCTTGCTACATGAAGATTGGTAGTGGAACGTGTTGCATGCTTTAATGAGATCTATATTTTCTCGGCCATATTTTTTTCCAGAGACACAACAATATCTTTGCGAAGCGTAATTGCAAATTACTTTAATAAAATTGTAAAATTTTGTAAAATAGTAATTGTGCAAATTCTCGTCATTGCTGCGCACGGGGGAGGGGGCGAAATTGCTTTCCTACGTTAAGAATATCAACATCCAATGGAATCTGTCGATACAGTGTTTAATGGATAATGTTTTAAATTTAGTATACGGTATTTAGATACTGCCAATGGTTCCGGATAACAGAGGACTATACGATTGCTAATCTTTCATTTTAATGAAGACTTCCTGTTGTTTCGGTGCCAAAATTGTTTTGGATTATTATCATTTCATTTCTTCTTTAAATGTCGAAGCTGAGTTCTTGTGAAGTTTTCTCCCTTTTAAATTGAAGTATCAAGCTAAATATCGATTTTTCCATCAAAATAAAACCTAAAATAGGTGTATTACTTTGTACGTGTAAATCAATACAATAATTAAAGAAAATTCTTTCATAGAATATAATTATTTGAAATCAACAAATGAAAAATAAAAATGGCTATGTTTTCTTTAATTTTAATCATAATAACACCTAACATAGTGTCTTATTTGTTACATAAGTGTAAACGTATCAATTAGAGGAAAAATCTAAATCGACATGAATATTCATTCACAAATAACGTCATGAGTAGAAATAACCTGTAATGGACAGACACTCGGACAAATCGTATCGAATTGAACACAGCTAGACAAATATTCAAAGTAGTTTCCCTCGAAAACAAAGCCCCACACACAAGTAGTTTTACAGTTACTCTGTATGTTTACTCGACAGTTACGGTTTATTAATACTTTAAAGTTGCCTCGAGCCTGGTGGTAGCTTTGATCCTAAAACACCCTCTATATTTCACTGAAACGCAACCTGACGGAAAAGCTTTCGTCGCCATTTTAAACGATGGTGTTGGCAAATAACAATCGCCAATGCCGGTTTCCCATAAAGGCTACGTTGCCACGTTGTGTCGCTGTTAATCGCTTATTATGGGCCACGCGTCATTGAAAAGCGCCTATTGCAGATTCAATAATAACGGTCGAACACAACTGCCGTACAGCACGGTCAACCAACCAAAGCGACGTTAATATTTGAAGAACACGGATTATACTATCAACCAGCGATCGCGTAAACCAATACAAATTCCAGGGAAAATGGCCACCTTTGATCTTATCCCGATTAAATTTGGTAAACCCTCGTGTGTGCTGCGTTTTGATCAATTTAATGACGCAAAACCGAACTTTAACTTTTTATCATTCACCGACGAAATGGTTATGTTTAATTTATTGACGTTATACGAAACGTGCAGAATAGTATTTCGTTAATAATTCGACGTCCTCTTTGGTTGGGTTTCATATTAAGACTTTCAATTGGGACGAATAGTATTAATTAATTAATAGTAAAATCGAAAGAAAACAGTTCGGCCGTCTTCGTCGCCATCAGCGCGGAGGTGTTTTCCTTGCTGCGAGAAAATTTCCTTTCATTTCGTCGTGCAGTTCGCGAAAACGCGTTTCTTTCTAAATTTCACGAGCGTATAACACGAAATTGTGGAAATTTAATCTGAACTGTACGATCGGCCTCTCCCCCGGTCCCTACTCGAGGGAAACACCTAGAAATGTGTCAGACCCCGAGACCAATTGACTACACCTTTCTAAAATCATGAAGGCTACACTGATAAGAGAAATTCGGCAATTGTGACGTACCGAAAAATTGGAATTTTTGCAGATATAAAGGTCATGGGGACCAAACCACAGTGCCCTTGTCCGTTTTGGCTGAAAAACGATTGTAAAGGTGAAAACGTACCTTCGCTAATATGCTAACATTTCTGAAACCATAAGAGATACCGATGAAATTTTAAATACAAAATTCAATGGTTTTTAACATCCTATAACACCGTAGTAAGAAATTAAAAATTTGATAATATTTCCTCGAACATAAATCTTCATTTCCATATTGTACAACTTTTGTCTAACCGATCTCATTCCACCTGTTACCAAATACAAGTTACTGTTCGATGACTAGCAGTTTCGGTCAGAATTCTCAGATTAAAATTTCAAGAAATCATAACTCTTGAATAGGTGAACGGATTTCAATGATCAACACGGGAAACTGCGAGTCTTTAAGGGAAGATTTAAAAAAAAATATATCAAACTGTCGAAAAAGTCCATTTTTTAGTTCTTTTTGGCGGAAAAATATGCTCAAAGTTACTACAAGAAAAGAAAAAGATAAACAAAAAGTTGAGATACCCGACAAGTAGAAATCCATAACGTTAAGTTTCTAATTATGTATAGACAATCGAACAAAATTATACAAAGAGCCAAAAACAAAAAATACGCTTGTTGAAAACGATTAAAATAATTCCCACGTTCAAAATGTGTACCTAACGTGGGTTGAAGCGAACAGTTAAAGGGATGCGAATACTTATGTGGTTCACTGTACCTCGATCCTCTCTCCCAGGGACGTTCTGGTCTGTACCCGACCCCGGGGACCTCTCGCGAGTATCAAGCCATCCCTCGTCATTTCCACAATGTTTCTCCGCCGAGAAACGTATCGACAATTCCCGCCTCCGCGTCGCCTGAATTTACTTAAAATTTATCATCCCGACCCTTTCGTGTCCTTTGCTAACCCGTTTGATAAGGGTTGCGCTGTCGCTGGCCGACCCTACCTACAATTTTCCCTTCGTCGGAGCAGTCTGAAGTTTGCCACCGCTATCAGGAATAATTTTGCGGCTGGAAGGAAAATGACTGCCTCCCTTTTGCCTCGGGTAATGAAAGTATCTCTGACAGGGGCTTGAGATGGGGCGCCTCTCTCCCCACGGTTTTCGCGGTTGATAGGCGAAGGATATCTTTCGCTAACTCGAGGGACGTGCACGATTATTGTCGCGAGCGTCACGGTTCGCGAGTTTTGCGACACAGCGACAGTGAGAAATTGTTCGCGGCCAAAAGTGAAACAATTTCTCAAAGGAGAGGCAACTTCGTCATTGGTTACTCGGGCACGTACGTAATCTCTTAGGCGAAAAAGATGTTTAAAATTCTCCATTTCTTGCGGAGTGGAAATCGTGCTGTTGATTGATTGTGGAGTGTTTGTCGAGGCCGTATCGCTACTGGACATTTGATAATATAATGGTTCTTTAGTGAAAAGGAATAAATAGGTAATCTCATAGGCGAATAGAATGTTTGAGATTCTCTATTTCTTTTAGGGTGAAAATTATGCTTTTGATGTTGATTGTGAAATGTTTCTGAAGGGTGCATCGCTATACGATATTTTATAATGTAATGTTTCTTTAATGGACAAAAATTTAACAAGATATTAACCCTTTCTACCTTAGTAGGGCGTATATAGAATAATTTCTGATTGCTGTTATCGAAATTACAATTGAGACTCACAAGAACATATGTTCAGAAACGTTGCAAATTGTCCCTTTTTATCTGTCTACGATCTTTGGATTATAGTTAATCCTAGTTTAATACAATTAATTTCCAAAAGAAAAATAAATAGGATTTAAACAGAAAACAGCCGGGTCGAAAGGGTTAAGATACTGCAAGAAATTACGAATACAAAATTTGACATTGAAATGTAGCAATTATTTGCTTATATTCAATCGTAACGTAAATTATCAATTTCTTTGCCGTGATAATCGTTACTGATCATGGCATTTATAAATTATATTTTCTTCATTAGGAAAAACACGATTATTTGAATTTTTTAATTAAGTAAATTGTATCTGCCAACAAAGTGTACGCTTGACGTTTAAATAATAATAAAATTCATACGAAAAGAAATAAGTGCCAATACAGTAAACTTTATAATGTAATGTTTTCTTAATTAAAAAGAAATTGCAAAATCATTTGGATTGAAAAATCACTTCCACTTTTATAATTGCAAGCAAGCATGTACTATCTATTAGTAAATCTTTAATTGTCAAGAAGGTTGGTAACTCTACCAGAATTAATTATTGAGAAACTGGTGGTTTCTTTTTCGTGTTTCCACGATTGAGAAAGGAAAAGAATCCTGTATATTAGGTTGACAATACGAAATTCAAGATGACTATCCAAATAATACAAAAATCGACGTATGGTTGAGGAGAAAATATTGAACAACACGCGTTATCGTTTTTATTGATTAAAAAAGTAAGAGGAAAACGTAATTTCGTAAGTGTAGAGCGTATCAATCAATAAGAACACGAAATTCGATAAACGATAACGGGATAATGCGTGAGCGTGTTCGCTTGTATCGCGAATGACTGATGATTACATTAAAGTTGACGATCCTCGTAGCATACTAGCACCTATGATGAATCGCACCAAGAAATGCTCGCATGGAGAAAAAAGTTTTACGGTAAGATCGCATCACATTTTATATTACAATATTTATCTGATGGAAGGTATATTACCAGATAGATTATAATTTAATGATTTAAAATTATTATGCAACAATTCTTTGGTAACACTGACACATAAATTATTAAAACATAATTCTTGGTACAGAAAAATGAATTATAATATTCATCGTAATGAATTTTTTTTTAATGTTATTGCCAATACGTATTATAAGATCCATTTTTGATGTATTTATGATGTAACAATCATTAGAAACGTTTTAGTCTCAAGTAGACGTCTTAAATTGCTATACTTTTTATGATTTTGTGCTTAATTACAAATAACATAATAATTGATACATAAATGCGAATTCATTTTCCATAAACAACATTGAGAAGGATCTAAACTTAAGGTCGAAACGTTTATAACAATACACTGTGCTTTTGAATGTTGCATTATTTATTTACTTTTTATATGTGACTAGAAATATATATTTATATATATAATATGTAATATATAGTGCCATGTATTAAAAGATTGCTATATCATTCGTTTAATAGATTATAATGAATCTTCGTATGGATTTATTTTGTTTTTAAATTAAAAACGTTTATCTTTCTATTAAAAAAGAATTCTTTTTCAAAGAAATGCTTCTTGATTTAAAAACAATTTTTAAAAAATTGGCATCACTAATAATTCTCTTTAAATTGCATAGTGGCAAAGTGAATAACAAAGTAAAAGCACTTGGAGATTTGCTCAGAAATAGTTTTAGCGTTTCTCGAGTAATTACTTCTATGCACGTGTTCGACCAACTACACTTGTCGAAACTTGTAGACTCCCCTAAGATTGGCAGAGGCGAAGAATGGCGAGCTCTGGAATGCTTTGTGGACGAACGCGTGGGCGTTAGCCATTTAACTAACTGGAACTTAGCGTTGCATGCTCACGTGCATCTTGGCGCAATTGCGTCTAAACTGGTGCACAGAATCCTCGGGTTTTCACGGCCGCGAGCGGTGATTAAACATTTCATTATTCCGGTGCGTGTTTGCGCTGGAATTTCGTACGGTGTACGCATGCTAATTCTATCGTTGTGTTTTTCATGCGATGTTGCATGGCTGTCAAACCTCTGCCTGAATTGATTATCGATTTTCAAATGTCAAGGCTGGTTTCAATCCAACCTTAATATTTTAGACAAATTCTGTCTTTATCTTGATCAAATATTTTTAAAACTTTGTGTTTATCTTGACCTTATATTTTGAAAATTTAAATAATAATTGCCCAGTTTTAATTTTATTTATCAATGTACTTTTCTCCCAAATCTGTTAATAACAGGAAATGGTCAAGCTGTTCTTTGATTCTCAAATGAGCAAATAACAATATTTTAAAACATCGAAACTAGTTTCAATAGTACGTTCACTTTTTTCATAAGTTCTGTGTTTATATTGATCGTATGTTTCAAAACGAACGAATGTCCATGTTCGCAACATCGAGATGAAATTTTTAATAAATCTAAATCTCTGTATAAACAATAATTGGCCACGTGTAATTTTATTCTACCAAATGAGGCTGTCCCAAAATCCGTTTGTTGATTACAAGGGCGTCTTTACCGAGCGAGTTCCCCAAGCGATGCATCCATATTTAAATGAACGCTTGCCTAGCAGTAAAGCTCGAAATTTTGAAGCTAATGATATATGACTTCGGGTACGGCGGGTTAATAGTTCAGAAGATATTTAATGTTAAAGTTTCGGGAGGCCTCGACGGGATTCGAACCCACCACTGCTCTACTGATTACGCCGCACTATCAAAGGTTGCTTATGCCGTGGTAGATGAAAGCCGTCCGAAACTTCAACATTAAATGTCTTCTAAATCATGCACTATCTGCACTACGAACCATGTGTCATTGACTTCCGGTCCCAGCGGAATATCGCTTTCCGGTCATATCGGTTCGCAGACGAAATTCTCTCCAATCGTGAAACCTTCTATTCGGTCAGCTGAAGCTTTTTAGTCCACTCAAGATAGGCATACAAATTTTTGACAATATCGTGCGGAAACAGTCGCATCGGTTCGATATTTTCATCTATCTATTTTTTCTATTACTGCGCTACAGATCAATGTTGCAAAAATTCATGTAAATATATGTACATTGCTGCTTTTATAGAAGGAACGCGTTTATCATGTTTTTTTTTTTTAAGGAAAAATGGATTTTTAAAATGTGTATGATGGTAGTGCCGTTGGGTAATGATTTATATATCTATTAGTTTTTCATCAAGAAAAATAATACAGCACTTGATCTTCCCTTAGTTATACATTGCAAAAGAGCACATATAGTTGTAATAATATGTAAAACATAATAATGTGTGTAAATATTTCTATTTCAACCATATTCATAGGTGATAAAATGTAAAGTAAAATACATTTTAAAAGAATTCATAAATCACCTAGCATATATCGAATTCCTATTAAAGTAGACAAAGTATCCCTACGATTTTGTTACTATATTGTTACTAATCTTTCTTTATCACTGTTTATAAAAAAAAACAACACTGTAGCTCTAATAAATCAAACCAAATTCATGAACCAGCTCGCTCACATTGGACTACTACCGAAGTAAACAAAATACTCCAAAAATTTACCAAAAAGAAATATTATCGTTTCCCTCTGATGCAAAATATCGACCCCAAAAAAAAAGAAAAAAAATGGACAATGTATCTATTGTAACGAACAAATGATCTCTTATCGAACGAATAGTTTCCTATCAATGTGAACGAATCATTCCTGTTACTGCGTTAATCCTCTATTGATCTTCTATCGTCAATATAAACAGTTCGATGTACACGGCCCGTTTGCTTTAGCCTTCCACGTGGTATCAGACCGTGCATGGTAGTTATGATGCCGATTGTAGTTGGAATTCGGAAACTCCTCACAAGAGCGATTTCGAGCTGCACGCGTGAATGGCTTTCATTCCTTTCGCAATTGAACCGAAAGCTTTTCGAATGTTTGACAAGCAAAATTAATTACGGACAAGTGCGCTAACCTCGGCACAAAGCTTAGTCCTCATACTGGGGGTTCATAGTGCGCTAGTAAACATACGAAAACAATTACCGAGTTGTCGACCCGAGAATCAAATAATTTTCCAACGGTGCTGCCATTGTAGAGGATCGACAACAGTTCGGGGCTGAATTGCGCTGCGCCAGTTTGTTAATCCGATCCCTTTTCTTTTTATTGGCATTTTGCTCCGTGGAGAATGGTCGAAATGGAGAATTTCTGAAAAATTCTTAACCAGTAGCAAATTGGTTTATACGTTTCAGTGACGAAAGGAACCCTTTGCAGTTAGTGATTCTTTAGGAATATAACCAGCAAATTCTGAAGACTGAGTCTTTTTTTTTTTTAAACAAAAATGTATAAATGCTTGTCAATGTATATTAACATAGCCAATCCTTTTCTAAATTACGAACTCTTTTTAAATAGAATTTAATTAAATTCAATTTTGCAAATTATTTGTCTAAAAAGATTTTTACAATTGTTCTTAATTCCAATCGAACCTTTGAGCGTGTATGTATTTTTTCTATGAATTTTAATCCTCATTTTGCAAGCACTAGCTCTGTTTATTTATCATGACTCAACTTTCAAAGCACTTATGCTATAATATCGACTGCTACATTTTAACCCGAATAAAATGTAATGAATAACGTTCTCCTAATCAATCTTTTAAATTATTCTCTTTTATTTTCGTGAGGTAATTCGAGTTCTTTCGATATGAATTCTACTTCTTGCATTGTAATATCGATTATTGTATTTTTTAACTTGAACAAAATATCAATCAACAATATTTCTAATCAACTTTGTCAACTATTCTCTCTCATTTTCATTATCTAGCTCTCATTCATTGAACGCTACCATTTGTTAAAAAGATTATGAATTCTATTTCTAACTTTGAAATGGAACTATAGCCACTTCCTTCGGGTTCCCCAAGGATCGCACTCGTAAATGGGAACATGACTGGTTCAATGGATTTGAATTTAGGGTTTCTGAGCGGACTATGATGCGTGACATAGGTCCTGGGAGAATTTCCTTCCTTGAGTGGTTAGATATGCGAAGGAAAATCACATTAAATATTATAATTAAGGGGAACCAGGTTGCTAATCCTGGAACCGTTACGTCGAAACTGGTTATGACACTTCAGTTGTCACTGAACAGGGGAAACTAAATCCTATAATATTTGACGGTAGGATGAACATCGTGTGATTATGCTCAGTTCCATTTTAGATACGATGTGACATTTAATGAATACAATTTAAGGTAATATTAATGTGGCATTACATATGTCAGATGTCAATATGAATGTATTTTAGTAGCAAAGGAATTATGAAGATCTACTTAAAATATCTCGTGAATTAATTATTTTTTTTATCACTCTAGCCTAATATTTTGTTACGAATGAGAACGAAGATATGCACTTCTATTTATAAAAAAAAGATACAATTCTAACTTGAACCATTCGTCTGGTAACATATTTCCTTTGACATTTTTCTCTGAATGTATATTTTCATATTTTCTCATCTTATTTGGCCCACCCTGTAATACATGGAGTACATATTTTCTCTGTAGGATAAATGTAGTCTTTGTATTCATATTTCTATTAATTCGTTTCTATACCATATTTTGCTGGGTTTCATTTAATTTTAGGCTTATACAAATTAATTGCATTAAAAATTAATTAGTTTAAATCGTATGTGGAAATGGAATTAAGAGAATTTCCTTCAAATTGTTACCTATAGGGAGGTAATAAAAAGCGAAGACACTCTCATAGATAAGAAACTTGACTCGACGCCAAGATGGCAGGGAAAATTATTTTTCTAAACAGTTATTAGGGTCACAAAAAGTATTAGGCTGCTGCATAAGGTCTACATGAGCTTCCATAAGGTAGTATTCATTTTTTAAACTCACTTAATAATTTGAATTAAACTGTGTACACTGTCAGTACGTTTAACAGTCACCTTTAATGAAATTATTCAATACACCTTTAATGAAATTAGGCATTTATTTTTTTAACGTCAGCTAATACTGTTTTCTTACCTCCTGTATGCGCAAATTTCAATTTAAGGTCGCTCTAGTAGACCGCGGATTACTTCAAAAAGTTAAATTTGGAACAGTGGATCGTTATAAACATTCAATTTTTCAAACTTAAAGCATACTCTCGATTAAAACAAACCAAATAATAATATTTATTGTCTTATGAATATTAAAGTCAATTCCTTACCTAAAAATTAGTATTTCAAGGCTGCTGGTCGATTTAAAAAAAAAGGTACATTTTTAACTCACTTTAGTGTTCAGTCTTTACAGTAATTTAAGCAGGAGCAATATAATATTATTAAAATTTGTACCATGATCAGAGGACTAAAGAATCGCTGTAGTAGACTATGAATTACGTAAGAAACTATTTCTGCTATTGTATCATCGCTGAATGACAACATATTTGTGAGGCAGGGAGCACCGTGTCTGCAATTCTCCACGAAAACATCGAAAATAGAGTGGAAGATGCAGCCAAACCGTATGGTGGGGTTAACCACCCAATGACCTCGAGCAGCCAGTTAAATTTCATTACAATAGTCCACTTCCAAGTTTCTTTACGGTCTGCAGTCAATATTTGTACCGTGAGTTTCGTGAAAGCAACGTGATTCTTACTTCGTACACATAATCCACGGACAAAACTTCCACGGTAATCCGAGAATTTACGATGAAAACGTAGTTACAGAGTAGAAATCTTTAATTATATCGTTGGAAGACGTTACTTCTTTTTTCACTACGCTGCACACAATGATTTATCGATGAGGAGTGCAGGTTTGGATTACAACGAAATAGTTAGTGGAAGGGATACAAATCGATGTAAACACGGTTCAATTGGGTAAATACACTGCGATAGGATAACTACTTTGAAGCGTATGAAGCTCAGTATTTCAAAAAAAAAAAAAAATGTGATACAGTAGAATTTGGATTATTCAAACTAATTAAAAGACACCCAACGTGATACTTTATAATAACAACATAATTCTAAAATAGAAATCATTAATTGTATTGTTAAAACGAGTTTCATTTCATGATATTTACCTGTAAAAATACGGAATCAGTCCGCATAGAACGCAAACTACCCACTAGTTTAAAGGAAGCGTGGAGCACAAAAGAAAACTTATACCAGGTACTTAAAGATGCACATAATTGGACCAACATATAACGATAAGGATAACCACATAAAAGACAGTCGCTAATAACTAAAGGTTGACGTTAAATATGTAAGTGTTGGACTTTTACTTGGTTGGGACGAGAAATGATTTCCTTTGGTACCACACATCACAGAACAACTTATCTGCACGAGTTGATATAATATATTTGTAGGACAATATTCTCAACGAATAATTGAACTTGAAAGAAAAACGCGCGGACTAGGAGCCCGCCATTCGAACACACACACTCTGACGCGCCAATTAACCGCGAGATTCAACAGTAAGGAACAAAAATTAACTAATTTATTAATGAAAAATATACATTTCTAGTAAAGAAAGATTCTAATAAAATAAATGTAAACAGGGCTCAATAAGGTAAATAAACCTCGATATAATCACTACTTCTAAGAATAGGAAGCTTATCATTTTTAAGCAGAAGATAACGTAATAGAACCTTGATTACTCAATTATTGATCAAAAAAATTAGATTTTAATAAAATAAAAATATTCTATTTGAAGTAGAAGCGTTCACCCTTCCCAGGATGTCTCATTAGAATTTTATCCAAATTTGTTTTCATCAACATTTAACTATTAAAATTAATTGTTGAAGTTCCTTAACGAAAAGCTCCGTCATATATGGTTGACGTGGCGTTCAACGTGCTAAAAAATGCTAAATAATTGTGCATCAACTTGTCACAATTAATAGCACGGGGAACAGAAGACGTAGGACATCGAAGACGTAGGAGTGAATGGACATCGAAAAGAGTTAATCTATCACGGAACAAATTCCAGGCATGCAAACACAGTCGGGACGAAAAACGATTCATCGCTCGATTTCCAACGCGATATCAGAGTTTTGCATCGTTGCCACAGCCAATCACTCACTCGACTGGTACAATATGTAATATATCTGACAACGTAAACTGATAGCGTGGGTAATGAAGATTAATCGATTCGCCCTAGCGCAAAGCTAGATGCAATACTCGAATGCAGTATATTTGGGACATTGATAAATTGCCCAGGCTCTAATTAGCCTCCAGTTTTCGTCAATGAAAATATTAATGGGGGGTGATAATGTAAATTGATAACCGAGCAGAACGCGAAACATTAACCATGTATCTACGAGTGCGCTAAATTGAATTATTTTAACAAACAATCCTCGTTGCGTTAATAACCACTCGAATTTCGACACATCTTGCCATTATATTCGTGACCCAATTCGTACGCCAAGTTGTAGCGAATTGTCTGCACTCTGTTTACATACAGCCGATTGCCATTCTTGTCTGGATATCAATCTCGACGGTTGCGAAAAGTTCTTGTCCGTTTAAAGATTTTGATGGTCACGAATGTTTATTATAATGTTACGGGTGCGTGATGACTTTATTGTTTACTCTCTGATGGTGGAAATATTTTCGAATAAATTTCATCGACATTTGTTGCAATTTTAAATTAAGGTAAGAACCTCCATTTTGTATCAGTATCATGAGAAATATAGAAAAACATTTTTGTATCTATTCTTCATAGAATAACGATTATTATAGAATTTGTTACAATTTTATATTTAATAATTTTTTGTGAAACGATAGATTAGGAATCATCATTTCGTATCACCATCAAAGAAAATGTACAGAAGCACTTTCTTATATATTCTTCGTTGAATAAAAATTAAAATTTGATCTGTGATTTTAAACTGATCTTAAATTAAATCTATGTGGTGTATGATACACGTTGGGCTTAAACTTATCAACGTGCATATGTTCGCAAGGTAAACAAATTTTTACTCATAGAGCAATTTTTAAACGAAATAAATGTACTGAAAATATAATGAACGATTATGCATATGAGAAATTTAAAAATATAAACAAATATGGCACTTTTCGTACAAAACATATTATGATTATATTATATATTTATAAGTTACGATAAATTTGCTGGAACCATTGTGATCACACAGGTCATCTTGGAGATATTTATTTGACTAAATTTCCAACGTTAGACAATAAACATTAAAGAAAATTTGTAAACAAAAATTCTTCAGCTATTTTGAACAAAAGATATTGAGATCAAATAATTGTATCCAAAAACCCGTGTCATTATTTAAAAATATCATTCTTTTTTTTTTAATAGTTCAAAAAAACAAATTAATTCTTAAACAACAGGTACCGTGGTACAAGAATGCTTATCCTTTTTATATATATTAACATTCTTTCATAAACATAGCCAGAAATATTGTTGAAAGTATGTATTTTTAACATTTATATGGAATTTTTATGTAAAACATTCGGTATCATCGATCAAAATTCCCAAATATCATAATTTCCTAGCTTCAAAATAGACGTTCTCTATGCTCCCATTCTGTGTACGACAAAATTATTTCTCGCGTCGTAAATAAAGCTCGCAGTTTTCACATTTCGATAACAAGACCAGGAAGAGACCCGTAATGTTCGACAAAAATCGTCGCGAACGAATCCCTGCTTAATTTTCGACGCGAAAACGGCAATTCCAGCGATAACTTTTAATTGGTGAAATTTATTATCTGCTAACGTTAATTTATTCCAACTTTAATCTACGGTCCGTTGTAACGCGCTTGACGTCGAATCGCAGACGAAACGAAATATTCCTGATAATCCCGAGGCGAAGAGGATGCTTATTCCAGAAACGAAGATAATCGAGATCTTTTAACTATCGGATTTCTTATTACAATCCGTAATAGAAAGAAGCGAGCGAGCACTTTTATTCTTGAATCCTCGGAGGGAGCGGATAATATCGTCGCATTTCTCTGATCAATATACGGGGTGGTCCGCATAATTATGAAACTCGATATCTTTCGAAACTGTTTCTTTCTTTCTTTCGATTCTGAAAGATTTTCAAACTAAAATTGAGGTTGAATATACAAATTCTATTGTAGGTATGAAACAAGCGTTAGTTTAGACACTTTAAATGAAACCTGAGAAATTATATCTTTTTATTGTTGAGATATAAAGAGCTTAGGTTTGTCTGAAATACCTGAACATATAAAACGATTATGAAATTGTGTTTTTTCATGCAAATTATTTTTATTATTTTACTGCGCTTATCTTTATTATTCCTAGGTATAAGTTACTCGAATCCTTGACATTATTAATTTTACAAATTAAGGTTCATTATTTTACCACGTTAATTTTTATTATTCCGACGAGTAGGTTAGTCGAATCCTTGATACTTTGACTCTTTTCGTGATTTCATGTTACCCCGCCCCCCTTAAGTATATTCTAAGTTGAAGTATTTATCGTCAATAAATAAATATTAGATTGGAAAAAGCGCAAAATAATATAAGTATAATGAAATATCGAGTTACTTGAATATTTTCATTCTATTGGCAAAATGAAATCTGACCTTCCCATTAAACTTTACCTATTAATTTTTCACACCGTAAAGATGATTCCTGGTATCTCTTAAAAATCTTAGAAGAACCAATAAAATGTTTTCACTTTCCCATAATTTGAGTCAAATCAAATTTTAATTACAACAATAGTTAATTATAATAATAGAATTGGTTATGTGAACCGAGTAGTTTTGAGAAGACAAATAAATTGCTGTGCTCACTATTTCGTATTTGTGTTGTCTTCGATAAATCAACGGCCAATACGATTTCATAAAGCAATTCCGTCCCGTCCATTCTAATCTTCTTCGAAGAGCTTTCTCTTCTCCGTCGATGACCACTCAGGATTTCCTCGTGAACGTTCCCTTTCCACGATTTTTATTGTCCAGGCGGAACCGGCTTTTCAGAATTGCTACTTATACGAGGCAAGGATTCGAGGCGGAACCGCACCCGCGGAAACTTCCCCGCGCTCGAGTGTCGCCCGAAACCAACAAGATTGTTGGAATTTTGTTGCGAAACTGCGATACGGATGCCTGAACTTCGCCATTTTTTCAAAATGGTAGAGAAGACGTATTAGGTGTAGAAATGGATTTCGTGCCTTTGTATTTAATAATCTATACCTACAATTTAAACAAATATACTTGCTGGTTATTTTGATAAATTAAAGTACTAATCTTTCAAGTCCTCGCTGTGATCCCTATTCCAATCTATCAATGTATATAAACTAAACCTGAACCTCATGGTCATGACTAGACTGCGGATCTTTATATTAATAAATAGGGTTTATATTGATATTGTGTATTAAAGAGAGCTTCTATTGTAACGCGTATTAAACTATTTGATATCATCTGCTGCGCAATTTTTGTTTGTGTTTCACACCATTTTTCTTTGAGAAAAATAAAAAATTATCATGGTAACATTTATTTCGTTTCCTGAAAAAGGGTTAGGTACTTTAATATATATGTACGTATTTTCAGTGACAAATGTCATCACAAGATCGGGAATGTTCATGTACTTATGGCAAGTAGAAGTATTGGAATATATATGAGAATGTGTGCAAATGCAAAAATATGTAAAATATCAACAGTAATGTACATGCTATACCTCTTAAAAGGTAAGACGTACTTTCCTTTAAATTTAAATTTTTGTCTGTATCTATGAAAACATGAATTTGAATAAGGATTTACAGTTTAGCCACCGCTTTAATTTATTTTGTACTCTGTTAGGGTTCTAAAGGTGTAATCTTCTATCCTTAAATAACAAATGAATATCGACATAACATGTATTCCTGTAAGACTTGTCTTTTTACTTAGTTGTAGCATAAATACTAGCATAAATACTCCTACTAACGTATCGAAGAGTATGGCACTTCGTAAGCTTGGATTCGGAAAGATCCAACTTCACCCATATCATGGTTAACTTGATGAGTGGTGGCAAAAGGCATATGAAAATTCATAAGCACCTGGCAATCTGATAAATCCAAATTTGACCAGCTTAATAGAAAGAATAATTCGTTAATTCGCCAGTTAAGGGTTTCACAAAAATTGAGTTCCGTGAGAACCCAGTTAAATAAAATTTCTATCTCACTAGTTAATGGCTGATAACGTTTACAGAGGATACGTTGGCCACCTTTGAACTCTATAACTCGTAAGATGGTGTAACGTTAATATATTTACCAAACACGAATGCTCAGTTTCCAAGAACAATATAAAACATTAAAAATTTTGTTGTCTAGAATAAAACAGCAATTGGGCTCAGATCCCACTCAGATAAAATGTTCACCTCGCCAGTTAAAGGCTGAGGACGTTTACAGAGGATACGTCGAACACCTTTGGACTCTATAACTCGCAACACAAATTCAACGTCTGAAAGCTCAACACTCTTCGAGGTTGGGAATACTTGTAAATGAAAGAGCATATATACGACGTTGTTGCGGCAGCTTTCGCCCAGTAAAACGTCGGCCTGGCAGCATCCCATCCCACGAACAAGCGTGTACGCTTTCATACACTTGTGCAACGCGGAGAGAGAATCGTTGCTCCGTAAAAAAAAAAAAAAAAAGAAAAGGAAAAATAGGAAAAACGTCTGACGCCGAGGCATCAGAGAGCTGGTAGGATTTGTGGGTAAAATATGACGTGATATCTCTCGTCGTACGAAGGACTGCCGTAGGCGGCACTTTTCAAGAAGCTCTCCTCGTGATAGCACGAAAGTCGCAACTCCCTTCGCGGGACTCTTTTTCTCGTTTGCGAACCGCCCCTGTTGGAAAATTCGTTCCCTCGCATTTATCGCGATTTTCCGTTAGCCTCTCCTGGGGAAGATTACGACGCAGCGAGGAGCCACGTTTGCGCGAGACCACCTTCGTTCGAGTCTGTCGCGAAGAAGCAGCTTGTAACAAAGACTCCTGTTCAGAAATTTGCATCCGCGCGGAAGAAGAAAATTGCGCGACCGTTTTCTTAAAATCTGCTGCAACTGTTTTCATTGCATCAATTTTTCTCGTTTTGAGTTATTGTAAATCAAATGTAGGGATCCATTTTGCATTTAAAGTGCAATGATTGAAGGAATCGGCTTATCTTTTTTTTATTGCGAAATGTAGATTGATACGTTGATGTACCATGATTTAGATATAAGGCATGGGACATGAAACACATACGTGTCTTACGAATAGACGGTGGATTTTTTAATTTGGTATAACGTTTTCATATTCTTCTCATTTGAAGTTATTCTATTTCAAATGTGAGTATCTGTTTTCCATTTGACGTGCAATAATCGAACGAATATTTATTTCTTCTTTCATTTAAATGTGAATTAATATGTAGATATTTCTGTACCATGTTTAGATATCAAATATAGGATAAAACACGCGTAAGATAGAACTTTTTGATGTTTATCTCGTTTGAAGTAATTGTGAGGATGTAATTTAAATTTATGATGTAACAACCAAACAAATGTATTTAGTATTTCGTTTCATTGACTTAGTAATATTTCCACATTAAATAAAATTAAAAAGATGTAAATTTTCAATTAAAAGAACCGTTTAGTTTTTTTTAAATTTTAGTGCAACTTTTTCTCATTCTAAGTCATAGCATTTAAAATGCAAATAGACCCCTGTTCGACGTATATTACAATAGCTTTATTAAATATATATTTCAAGCACATTGGACGATTAATCGGGAAAGCAAAATCTCCATTATTTTTATGAAAGGTGAATCTATGCATGGAAATCTGCACAGGTGTTTCGATTAAGCACACAAGTCTTGAAATAAATTGGCAAGCGGCCTTGCTCGAAACTTCGACAGCAGTGTAAGTTCTCTGGTTAATTCAATCGACCCTCCATTCAGCTCAAATGCAATATCATGTAATAGCATTTGCCAATATAGTCGGAATGGGAAGATGACATCGGATCAAGGCCATCGTAACTAACCCCACGCGTTCACAGGGGATATAAGGATAAACTGAATTTCCACATGGTCAATTGCATAAACGAAATTAGGGAGATCATTCGTTGGTGCCAAGGTCATTGGTAGTGGAACATTAGTGACAGCATTTTTTCAGAATCTAGTGACTGCTTTATTTAGAATATTAATCCTGCTAAAAATCTATAATATTCATGTCGTCTATTAAATCTATTCATTAAAATAAAACAACTACTACATTTCATGATACTAAATCTATGATACTTGCATAATATCTACCTATCCATCCATGAATGTTAATACCATACTCGTCCATAAACTATCCATAAATGTTACCATTTTCTACAACCTACTACCTACAACCTATAGTAACATAATTTTAAATAAACGCATTCAGTTTTCAACCAGCTCGAAATTACCAATGAACTCTCGCACCGTTTCGTATGCTTTTGATATTTTCCACCCCTGACAATAAAATTTTCATTTCACAAACCTACCCCTACATGTTGCCATTTCCTATTACCTCTAATTATAAAATAATTTTAAATAAACCCATCCAGTTTTCAGGCAACTTTAAAGTACCACTCTAAACTGAACTTCTACCCTTCTTTGTATTCTTCTGATATTTCTCACCCCGATCGATGGAATTTTCATTTCACAAACGTAACCCTAAATGATCCCATTTCCAATGGCCCCCAACTACAAAATAATTTTAAATAAACATATCGAGCTTCCAAACAACTTTAAAGCATCGACCTCCTAACCCACTTCGGATTCTCTTAATATTTCCCACCTCCATCCATAAAATTTTTATTTCACGTAACAGTGGTAGGCGCACGACGCCTGCAAATGTAACGTTAGACGAAACCGCGTCGGAGTTTGGAAAATCAACCAGATCACGATCAAGTTGCGACGAACACGATGGGAATATTATTTCTAGGGGTGCGACTCGAATTTCGGCGTTACCTGTCGAAGGAGGAGGTTATCAAGAACGTGTACAGGGTCGGATAGAAAAGTCACCGGAGGTTGGCGCGTCGCTTCGAGGGGAAAGTGTCGATTCGAATCCCCGATATCCTGCTTCAACGCGTACGTTCGGTCCACGTGCACACGTGCTCTTAACGATTACAGCGGGTGCCAACTCGGACAGATACGAGGGGCTTTCCTAGGAACCTGTTGGTGCACGTACACACCGAATCCACGGTAATGTTGCTCGCAAATTCCATTTGGGTCGTCCAACTACCGGACGCGTTAAAGGGAATATCCTTTCGCAAAAAGAGTACGTTGCGAGACATGATGCGTCAGGATACGGGCGAAAATTTTGATTAGATAAAAATTGCGGAGGAGAAAAGGAAAGACAGGGAAATGATCCTTGAATTTGAGATAAGGAATGAGAGATAAGGAAATATATATATAGGACAATATTTCTGGAATTTGACTTATAAATTGCGGAATAAAGAAATGTACCTTGAATTTGTGTTGCGGAATGAAAGATAAAGAATTACACATTGAATGTAAGATATGAAATGAGAGACAAGGTAATGTTTTTTGAATTTAAGTTGGGCAATGAGAGTTGAAAGAATGTTTCTTTAATTTGAGTTATGAAATGAGAGTTATTAATTAAAAGCTATAATATTCGTGTATTGACAATGATCCCAAATCTACATCCACGGTTTCCATCTACCCTCTTACGCACAAGATATAAAACAAACAATAGAAAATTTAATATGTTCATATACAAAGGTCCTCAAGCAATTAAAGATTGCAGGAGATCTTACACGGTTTCCACAAATCCTCCTACACCCATAAGTTGAACTTTTCAAACGCAAACGTATGGCAAATTTACAATGTCTTTTACCATAGATAAAACTGATTATAGAACATTTTCTAACAGTAAGAAATTGTATTTACGAAAGCAAAGCACATATCGATATTATAAAAGAAGAAGTTTCAGTAAAATAGAATATAAAAGATGCAGTAGGAAATTCAATATGCTTAAATGCAAAGCTTTGTAAAAAAAAAAACATAAAAAAAAATCTGTATTTAGAACAGTGCATACTCGACAGACTGAACGGCGCCAAATCGAGGTCTGCATTCACATTTTCCACCGATCCTCCTACACTCATAAGTAGGACCTTTCGAACGTAAACGTATGGCGTATTTCCAATGCCTTTTATCACGGATAAATCCAATTCCAGAACATTTTCCGACGGTAATAAATTGTATTTGCAACCACGGAGGAAATATCCATGCTAAAATTGAAGAACCGTTTCTACGCGATACGCGAGACGTAGTAATATACCGCGTTGAATTTAATCGTACAAAGTCCTACGAGAAAAATGAACACTTTTATCCGTATTTCCAGCACTAAATCCTCGCCCTGGCGCGGCCGCGAAACCAGTTTTTCGATATTCCGCAACTTCTTGCGCGCTCGTAAAAAGGTGAAACCTCCCGATGCACGTACGTTCAGAAACGTTTCGCGTATCTGGCAACGTTTAAATGACCCTTTCGACGGCAACGTCAAAAGCACACGATCGGAACGAATGCGACGTTGACTTTCTCGAATTCATCCAATTGACCTAAATGCTAGATTTTCGACCCGGGGGCCGATGTATTCGCGCACAATTTGCAATTAACGCGTTACACGTATCGACTCCGATCACCGTGCTACGCGAGAGCCATTCACAGCGAGTAGGTACCGTTAACCGTTTCCGCTGCAATTACTTATTTAATTCTTTTTCTTTTTTAATTATTATGTGTAGAAATTAATTCTGTGCCTTTACATTCAAACACTTGTAATTGTAATTTAAGTAAAAATATTTGCACATCATTATGTTACGTTGAATTATTAACCATCTAAGTTAATCTAATTTTATATAGGTTACAATGAATCTATTCATAACCTAAGTCTCAATCTGATGGTCATTTTAATTTATCTGTATACTCGATTTTCAGTAGCCTACTAAGCTGTTCTCCTAACAGATTAATCCTGTTCTTGATAGTTATTATGTGTAGAAATTAATTCTGTTGCTTGGGATTTACATATATATATATATATATATATATATAAGGAATTTGTTTCTAATTTGAAGAATTCCCTTTTGCTGTTAGGAATTGCCTGTATAATACTTATTGTTAGAAATTTTAACTCTAATCCTGTTGCATTTCTTGACATTCTTCAACTATATGTATACTTCATTGTGAGAAGTTTATTACAAAGCTTGCGCGATGATGGTTGCGATTTTATTACTATGAATATTATTAATAACTCGGTAATTTAAAACTAAAATACATGAAGAAGAATCATACGACCCTCATTCATCAAAAAAATTGAAAATATTGTCCATCTTTCTTTTTATAAACACGAAGAAGATTTTAAACAAAGATGGGATAAACTTTAACGTCCTATATTATTTAAAAAAAATTAAAAAGCAACAAAACGATGAATTAAACTTCCTCTTATTTCGCGTGAATTGCAACATATTCAAATTCCATCCAAACCGTTGGCCTCCAGTGCCGAAAATGATCGATTTGGCGTGGAATGACTGCGTCGGGTCTCGTGCAAAAGGTAGCTCTATGCACCGGTGCACAGATTTCGCAGCGAAGCGCGACTCAGTGCTGCACTTTCCGTTAGGTGATATGCTGAATGTCTGTTCGAGTTCAGGTTCCCAATTATCGAGAGGAAATTAAACGGTGTTACACGATATATAGGCGGTACACGCTCGAAACTGGCGTCCCGAGCCAAATCTCGATGATTTCGTGTGTTCCAGTGGTGCACAACCGTTTTCATTCCAGGAGCTAATGCGATCAAATAATTATTTTTGCTGACCAAATTGCATCTTACAATAAAAATAAAATTGTATACTTATATTGAACTGGCCATATGTAATGACTAGACTGCGGATCTTTATGCAAGATAAAATCTTCGCGAACGTGACTACAAAAATTGAATCTAAATAGGAATTTATTTTATTCTGCAAATATTATAACATCAACTTTACTTTCAATCTTTTTTTATATCCTTCCATATTGTTTGCAATTTGTAATTTCTTGCATATTCAAGTTTCCTATAAATGCATAAAGATCCGCAGTCTAGTAATGACCTTATGTAATAGGTCCTTGAACTCGTTTTAAGATCCTGTTGAGAATAAGCACTATATACTTGTATTTTTAACGGTATAAATATTTGCGTCCGTTGGCGTAGTTCTAGCGAAGGTTAGCATTACCTGAGAAGGACACCAGTTTATTGGAAATAAATGAGCGTTCCGGTTTTCCGACTCTCGAGTCAGTATACAGAAAACCCTTAAGCTAAAAAACAGCATTTCTGTTTGGTAAATATAAGCTATTAAATACATACTTGGGTGCAAACTCTGTTGTATTTATTTAAGAAATAAATATTCAGCAGATCTTCTATCATGACACGAAAGCAAAAACATTACCGATCCATTTTAAAAAAAAATGGCGGTGACCATTAAATGTCCGAAGTACCTCCCCTTGCAAAAAAGACGCGACCGAATGGCCCCCTTCGTACCGTGCAATTTTATTTCAGCAAATATTTCTGTGAAACTTATAGTTTCGAAGATATCTGAGGTGCTAATAGTTATTATTCCATCCTGTATAGCCTATTAAATGATTTCATTTCGTAAAATAATACAAAAATAGATTAAAATTATTAACCAAAATCATTTCTATACAATTTTCTCCTTCGTTCTTCCACATTCTTCACCTTCGTTTCAAGGATTCGATGATCTTGATAAAGGTGCAGACTTTGCGCGCCACTGATTTATTCATTTGCTGCGGTCAGACTGCATTCGCATCCGTTTAATCTGATCCGTTCTAATCAGCTCGAAAAGAAAAGGGCGCGAATAATGGCGAAGAAACGTCTCGTTCATACACGAACGTTCGTGTTTTGTCATGTGGCGTGTGCAGCAAGATTGATGGAGCTTTCAACCTTTCGCTTTATATCGGCGCAAATATATAGAGTATCTATTTCAAATACGATGGTTCGTGCACTGCCCGTCCGTGATTTGTGAAATATGTGTTGCCATATTCGGAGGTCGAAGAACTCGGGTGAAATTTGAACACTGTCACGTTCGTCGAAAGCCAAAATACTTCTCGACTTTTGTAAATTGTTTAGCTAACATTTTATAGGATCTTGGATAAAGGGTTGTTTAATGTCAGAATTATTTTTATAATGAAATTAACTGAATAATTCTATTAGTTGCTTGGTGTAAAATGACTGTTACACTGTGCATTTCCGTGAATTTTATTTAAGCGACGTTTGGACCATTTATGAACATTTATGGTTCCTTTAAGTGCACCTAGTCCCTAATTTACATGGTGCCATTTTTATTTTTATAGCTTGTTTAATTAAAAAATTAAAAGATTCAGGATAATGCTTGTTCAATGACAGAATCAATTATTCCTGTAATGAAACTTATACTTAATGAATAGCGATGAATAATTAGTTTTTGAAGGATTGTTATAAATCAATGAAAATTATGCAGGTTTCATTACATGGACAGAAATTAAAAAAGAAAAGTAAGTGAAAATAAAAGACATATCTTTAGGAACTAAATATATACATACGTTCCTATACAATTATATTAACCGTGAGAACAGAAACACCTATCTCTGTGATTAATTATAACATACGAAAATCAATTTTGAAATAAATAAGTGTTTCATTATTCGATAATATTAATGTAACTCTTTATACACATTTAATAAGGCTAAGAATAATTTTCACTGAAAGAAATACCTAATTAATATTTTCTAATGCTATATTTGTACACCGAGAGTTTTATAAAAATTCCAGATTTTTATTCGAGTAATATTTGTAAAATTCGTTTATTTTTGCGAGCACGATCAGTTACTTGAGATTTTAAATATACCTGTAGTTTCTGCTACACCCTGTATAGCGGAAAACAGTTGTTTTCCAAGTATTCGCGACAATTTGCCTTCGACCTTCGTAATAGTGATCGTGACATTATAATATCACGTTAGTATCCTGTAATGATCGTAATGACAGTCTTTCAGCTCTTCATATCGCACTCATGTTGCAGAACCATTTGTCAATTCCTATCTGCCGTCAGTTAGTATGATCAGATACAAGTGTATATAAGTATAGAATGAGTCCTATGAAGTGACCACTCAACTACCACACTCATCGTGACATGTTATTATTAAAAAAAAAGAGAGAGAGAAACATTAATAAACTCCTTTTCATACGTTTTTAATTGTGATTGATATTATACAATTTCTATCGAACAAGTCATAATTGTTCTTCGAGGAAAATTACGTTACAAGTAGCATTCACAAGGTATCTGATAGATAGTCATATGTTTTAATTGAACAAAAATTTTTATTTAAAATGTTGCTATATTCTGTTATAGTGAATATTTAAATAAATATCCTTTATAGCTCCACCTAGAAGAGACACTACCAAATTATGTTCCATCAAAACTATTTGGCTCGTGTTTGAAATACTTCTCAGTAGCATCGATAGTATCGCAGACGTCCGAGTGGATCGATTTAAATGGGGGCCCCTGTATACATGCATAATCTAGCATCGCAGTAAGACAGCTGATCATCAAATTTCACTTACCCCCGTCCTGGTAAACTTACGACCATACATTCCGTCCTATCCGAGATCGCAGGAAATTGAAATTGCCGCCTATCGAGAAGCTGATCTCATTTCGAAAACTCAATGATCGACAATCTATGCGAACGCGTAAGTTTGAATAATTAAATTCTGCCCGCCGCTAATTGGCCATACCAATTCCATCGAGAGTGCACGGTACCGCAGGGAAATTAATTACAAATTCGTTGCCAATATTTAAAATTTCCAAACCAACATTTGGAATGTTTGAACCTGATTTAAATAAGGTTTCCTTGTTTTCGGAAAGAATGCAAATAATTGACTGCTAGCAGAACAAACACTATTCACTTTCTTTGTCGGTTAAATGACCAAGTGCATCTGAGTAACGATTTGTTAACTTCTGATCTCTATATTTTATGCCAAAAATTGTTCTCGTGGTAATTCCTTTCTGTATGTTTCTATCTTTAGGCAAGAAGATATTTTTAATGAATAGATTTCTTGCTACAGACATTTTTGGCTGTAAATTTTGTGCTTGAAACGAAATTTTGTTCAAATGTTCACCATTTTTACGAAAGTTGATATTTTTAATGATCCTTGTGTACTTTCACAGGATGTATCGCGTAAAAAATGAAAAGACTTGGGTACTTATTTTAAAAGAAAAGCTATGAAATTATACCTTCACCAATTAGGGAGTTATTCCAAAAAGACTTATCGTGCAATGAATCCAACGTTGTTATTTTATTTAAAAAGTCTAAATAAGAATTATTTGTTTACTACTCGATACATGTATGATAATCACCAGCAAACGGATTTTTCATTGAGTCATATGTTTTCGAAAAAAAAAAAAAAAAATTATCGAACGGATGATTTTCACACGACGAAGTTGGCTTCCTCTCTTAATTATTATTCCGAAGAAATACATTTATAAAACTGACTTCCAACGATAAAACAGTCGTAAAATTAAGTACCGCTTCATTTTCATTTTTATTTGTCCTTGCAATCTCGTTCGATTTATAACGATGGAAAAAAAACAGTCTTTTCTTCGGAAGCCGTCTCAAAATTTTATTAATCACAATGGGGCGTCGCAGCATCGAGGAAAAGAAACTGGGTGCGTGAAGAATCGCGTTAATAAAGTCCCGCGGATTCTAGCGGGTGGTACTTACTCAAATGAAACGCACATTCGTGCCATGTACACGTCGGAAAAAGAAATTGAACGATTAATCAAAAAGTCCGACGGAGTCGACTTGCCCCACACCGCGAAACTTCGTCACGGCGCGTTTCGTCGAAGCCAGACGAATGTCTGCGATTTTGTCGCAGACGAATCGAGATGCTGACGATCGATACCACGAAATTGGCTTCCACGGGAGAAAACTCGAGAGCAATGGGAGAGAGCTTGCTCTTTTGAAAGTTAAATTTATAGCGTCCCAAGGTTCGTTAACGTACAAGCGATCCCCGAACGACTTCGCCGATGATCATTCCTTTCAAATCGTTTTTACTCGTTCGAGCGACTAATTCGACGCGTTAATTCGATATTATCGTCGATATTCCTTCTATCGAGCTATCCTTTCGTCTACTCGTTCACCTCTGGCGTTATTCGCATCGGATATACCTTTTAATAATAACTCGAGTGGAATTTTTCCAAGCTTTTGCGTCGAGTATTTTAAAAGTTGGCGCCTTTTATTTTATTATTTAGAAGAGTATGTTATTGTTAGTTTTATCGTTGAATATCTACTATTAGGAAAAAGATGGTTAATCAGAGTATTAACGTTATGTATCAAATGTATTCAATTTAGAGAAATATTTTCTCTTTTACTCTCTTATTTAGAAAAGCATTTATTCTTTTATTCCTGAATTTGGAAGGGTGTATTTTTCGTATATTAATACTTTACATTCACTATTTCGAGAAAGATAATTATTTAAAGTAATAATTCATTTAATGAAAGCATATCATTTGAAAAAGTATCTTTTCTTTTATTCGCATAAATAAAAATAGTAATGGCTGGAAAGTCTTGTACGCTTGTTATTAATAATTTGTTTCTTACAGATTATAAATTAGTTTTGTACAACGAAGACAGTTTTCTTGTTAATTTTGCTTTCGTTCGGACCTTTTAAAATAAATTCATTTCGCGATTGGTCCCGTCATCGACAAATTCATAAATTACTATCAATCTATACTTCTATACTAACATTATAAAGAGGTAAAGTTTATTTGTTTTTATGTACGGGGTAATCTCCTTGGCTACTGAACCGATTTTAAAAACCATCCCTGACTAACATAGGCCATGTTTTATTTTGATAAAAATTCGTTTTCATTTTGAAATCTCGAAATTTGTAAATCAAGTGGGAAGAAAAGTCTCGCTTGGCTACTTCATCGGCGTACGCTGACCAAATGGTTGGATATACGTGAAAATAATGTAATAAAAAAATATTGGTTATCGATAGATCTAAAAAAAAGTTATGGATAAGATATACCCAGCTTTAATATTTAAACCACAATAACGTTTTTTATGTTAAAAATAAATTGAAAATTATAAGATGAACTTCAAGGGCACTCATTAGGTATAATACATTAAAATTTCGCGAAGATAAAATTTGTCCTTTACAGCATAATATTCGGTCGCATTAGTTTAGGAGATAATGAAAAATGAAAATAATTTACAGAGAAATGAATTATAGGTCATTCGTCGCACGACCGAATTCGTCTTTAACATTTACATTTAAAACTCTATCTCTACTCAACACCCATTTAGATGCGTAGACACTGCAGTAATTATTACACCTACGTGAATAGGAATAGTATTCTACGCGGGGCACAGCTAGTATCTAATACACTAGTTGAAGAAGAATGGCTATAGAAAATGGGCAAAACGTTATATTTATTAATAAATAAATGACACGTGTCGAACATATAGACCTGAAAGAGAAAAATAAATTCTAATCCACATGTGATTTTGATCCGAATAGGAAACAGGCTAACAGGCCCCTGGATAATCCGAGCTATGCGTAATGCATTTCCCCGCGATAAAAAACAAAGAATAAAAAAAAAAAGAGGCCCCTGGCTAATCAGAATTCATCGCCATTCCAGAGCGCTCGTCGTAAATTGAAGAAAACTTGAATCGAATTCGATCCGAACGATTCATAACGAATGCGGGCGTGCATAAGTTGTTCTTTCGAGCATACTTTCAGTTCAATTACAAGTTCACGGAACGCGGGAAACTTATTTTAATTAATGGAGCGGCATTCGAGCTTACGGGAACTGTGAGCTTGAAACATTTTGTATCAGTTGCTGGCAACGTTACGAACTGCACAAGTTGCTGGCTCGAGATAACCGCTAAATTTACTACCACCTGACATAATAACGGTGCGGCTGACTTCACCAGATACACACTACTGCCTGACGAAAATCACTCTGTTCACCGTTACGTATTACCCGACTCACGCTAGTCTACATTAGAAACAATTAGGGCGAACAATTAACCAAAGTTGTAATTGAACTACTTCGGGAGGGAGATCGTTCTGGGGAAGTGCATTGTTTAGAATAATTGAACAGAAAGATTATCTATAACATTTTCAAATAAAGTAGAGAGTAAAAGGTTTTCTAAATAAACCCTTACGATTTTGTTTTTTAACGCTAGGTTTACGAAGGTTTCTTATCAGATTTCTATTACTGAAGTAATTCGTTCACTAGTGAAGTAAACTTACTATAATTAATTAGAAAGGTTAGGCAAACGTGAATTTAGATATATGCTTGTCTCTTTATACGGATAAAAGTCAGCATAAGTAGCTGATGAAAAATGTAAATGGTTTCGTATGCAAAATAATTTAGTATTATCGCGATATAATAAATAGGACTATGAATAATGTCACAGATCCAATTCATAGCTTGATTATTTCAATAATGAAAAATAATTTTCATATAGAAATGTTTGTAATTAGTTCACTTTTGCTCTCCGCTATAAGCCTTGGACAGGAAATATTTTGTTTTTGCGCTATTCATACATCCAGCGTTTATAATGTCAAACGACGTTTATACTGATCAATAAACTACAGATTTGCGCGAATTTATGGCAAACGAAAATATCCATAAATGAAAACTTATATAAAATATCACCAATATTATACGTACTACACCGTTTAGAAAATAGGACAAACTTTTATTCAAACTCAAATTCTTTTTCGGGCATCTATGAAAATGTGAATTTGCATAAATATCCGCAGTATGCTAATCGATAACGAAGAAATCGGTGAGAAGATCTCTCCTATCCATCCCGAATATTCGACCCATCGTCGAAGTACGTTTAACACGAGACGTGATTTGGACATTAACCATTCTGGGCGATATTTGCGATGCAGATGACCGACCATTGATATTTGTATCGAAGGCATTATTCCGCTTCGTACTAGAGTGGCCGATTAAATGTCACACACGACGGTCGCCGCGTATCATCATTCACGAGCCGATCCATTTATCAAGCCCGACGAAATTAAATCAAGCCAATAAATCGATGGACAAGTTTAAACCGCCGCAGAGACGACGCGATTTTAAATTTTCATTCCTGAAGCACTGGATACCGGGAAGTTTCATTCAAGTCCTTTACAGGAGATATTGAAACATCTCCGACACTTGTGCAAACATCGCGTTCTTGGTATTCGCGGGTTGTTGGTACACGCGGAATGTAATTTTCTCGATGGACAAATTACTGTGATACGTTCGCGTAAAGGGAATAGTATTTAATCCTCGAAGACCCTTTACTTCGAATCGTTACTTTACGGGAAATGATTTGTTCTTAACTATGGCTCAAATATATTTTAAAGTGCGTTACTAATTTGTATAATTTGAATAACTTGTACAATTTGTGCGACCATTTCTCGAAAACAGAGTGTCAAACGAAAAAATCTTATTCCTTCTTTTCGACTTACCACCCGTCCTGCCACACCCTGTATAAATTGTAGATTTTCTGTGACTTGTATAATTTGTATAATACGTACTATTTAGATAACGCGTATAATTTTTAATTCTGGTATTATTTGGGTATTTCGTCTTGTTTAAATTCCTTGTTTAATTGGAAAAACTATTTTTCTATCTGGTACAATTAGAATCGCTTGCAAATTCTATACACAATTTATGTCGTAACCTGTAACATATGTAACGTGCGGTATGTATTTCGTGAATTCTTCAATTTTTATAATTTGTATAACGCGTATATAAAGTGTGTAACTCGTATAATTTATAATTCCCTGAGTTGCTTGTTGAACTTGTACAATTTGCTTTCCTTATTTAGTCGGAATATCTTGTTCTCTTAGTATTATTATTAAAATCTTTATATCTCGTAACAATTTATTATTATTACTCATTGGTAATGTATCGACAAGCAAGCAGTTCCAAGAAATGGGAAGATGGTCTTTTTCCAGTCACTGTATCAAGTGATCCGGTGGCGAGAATGAAGTCTGTCGCAATGGCAGAAAAAAAGATCATTACTGTATACGAGTACGAAGTTCCTATGCATTGATATGCAATTCTGGCTAGTTCATGTATGAAATAACGAAATTATCGTGATACAATAGATAAGGCTGCGATAATGTCGCAAATCCTACCTATAGTAAACTAAATTCTGGTACGTCCTGAATTTCTGAAGTCGAGAGATATCAAATCGTCGATTCGCCAGCTGGATTCCCGGTCTAATTAAAACTACGAGTGATAATAACTGGCACGCTATCAGCCGCGAAATAAATTTCCCAGGTGATTATGGTTCCGCGATAAGGAAGGGTTTTCGAGTTCGAGCTAGCTGCACAGTCGAACGAACTGGATTCCCAGAATGCCGCGACCGGAACAGTCAAAATGTTCGTTTGTTGCTCCGGACGTTTTAGTTCTGCCTCGGTTGCGAAATAATAAACTCAAATGGTCTACGTTAAAGTTCCGCTAATTAAGTGACACTCGTCAGCCAGATCGTTGCACGTTTATCGATCCGCCCTAATTTGCGCCGGCTGAAACGTCAACCTGCACGTACAGAGGGTGATTTTGTTTTGCGTGGAACGTTACGCCGTGTAAACAAGCCTGCCGCTTTGATAACAACCCCCGAGTTGTCGCGGTTAGCGAAAACGCGTGAGAAAAAACCTTATTCAGAATCGATGAATACACCCCCTCCTCGTGGGAATTCGTTCCAAATTTAGCAGACCCGTTAGATCTGTACGTATGTCATTCATTCATCTTGTTCATTTTTGTTGATATTACTGATCACTCACTAGATTTAGTTTTAAAAGGTTGGTACAGAGAGGGAGTACCAAAACGAGTTCTGATCTGACATATGAAAAATATAATCGACGTTTTTTATATATTACTTTTCTTATCAATATTAATAAATATATATATTAAGGGTAGTTTATTTCTTCCGGATACTCTCCATCAATTTTTGATTCTGTCTATAAGGGATGAAGCAAGAGAGAGGGATGAGAGTTTCATCCAAAAAAGATTGAAATATTAGGTTGTCCCGAAAGTTTCTTTCGCGAGTTGCACTCAATTATTTTATGTGGTCGTGTTTATATAAATAGACAATCTAATTACATAGATATTCATGTTGTAACAGTAATGGAGCAAAATGAATCGTGCGCAATTCAGTAATGTAACATAAAACATAAACTATTGTGCATGTATTACTTATTAATAAAGCGAAAGAAACTTTTCGGACAACATAATACGTACATCGTTAACTTTCGAATGGTTAAAAATATGAATTTGCATAAACATTCGCAGTAATAAGATCGATATCTAAAATGTGGTCTTTTGAAAAATATTTTTAAAAATAACGTACGATATATACACGAAAACTACTCTAATCATTATAGAAATTCATCAGAACAAATCAGTTCAGAATAAACAAATTTCAAACGTTAATAGAGAAAATAATGAAGGAAACTAAGTTATACAGTTTCTGTGTTTGTCAGCCAGTAGGGCAGAGTTGGAGCGTTAATTTAGTCTTGGCATGTTTTAAAAGTTAATCTAAATTCCTGGACGTAGTAATTTATCAATTTCACGGTAGTACAACCGACTACAATTCCAGCACACTTGTAATTAATATTTTCATTTTCTTTTTTCAGGAAAACAAATTAGTTTTGGACAATGAAGATAAAGTTTTCATGTTAAATTTGTTTCGCTTCTGGTCTTTTGAAGTAAACTTACTTTACATCGACGAATTTATAAATTACTGTGACCAGAAATTTTGATTAACTTCGAGAATAATAATAAAAGCATATTTACAGAGTGAGAAAAAAAAAATTATTACAATAAATATTATTTTGTTAACGTATGTTTATTAAATTATAGATTGTCTCTGAGAAAATGGTCCCATAACTACGTCGAAATGTTTTGAAAAAAATGAATAAATGCTCCCTGTCCAACAAACGCGAACTTTATCTTCCCGTGAGAATTTTGTTGTCAAATGTTTACATTGCAATTATCGATTCGAGTGAGACTGTACTCTCAAATAATTCGATTGCCGGTGTGGGTGAGCGTGGCGAATATTCAAAAATTGTATATTTTTAATAAATAATTACCGAGCAGGTTGACAGGCGAGTATAAAACAGCCTGATGCTTACACGCCACCGCAACGCCGCATCGCAATTAATTTACGTGACATCGGTTGAGGCCATTAATTTTCAATCGGTTGCCTGCACCGTGCACCCGATTACAGATTAATTGAGGGTTTATTAATTGGTTACAGGCTCCAAGGATAACGGTCGGTCGAAGGATAAAGGCAGTTTCGTATACCTCGATAAATTACGAGACCGTTGCAGCGCTTATGTGTGTTGGCCTCCGCTTTGCTTTTGAATTCGAGAGTGCTACATCAGAAAATCATTAAACATCGAATATTGACTTCTGTATATGAAGCATTGACGCTACGTGTATGTTTGCTTCTGTTTTGGCATATGAATGTGTATTTTCGTCGAGAGTGGATTATCAGATAATCGTAAAAGGTGGTATGATGATTTATGTATATAAACTGCCATTTAATTCTTAAGAAAATTCTGTATGTTTGAGAGTGTTAGCTCCCATTTTGCTTTTATCTCTAAAGTGGTATATCAGAAAATTATGAAACTTGGAATGGTAACTTGTATATAAAGAGCATTCATGGTATTTAATTTTGAAAAAAAAATTCTATGTGTTCGATATACGTATGTATGTTTATCTTTGTTTTAGTCTGTTTGTCGAGAGTGATTTACCAGCAAATCATGAAATGCAGTATCGTAAATTATTCCAAAGTTCTCTATGTATAGATATGTGTATGCATGAACGTACGTACCTCTCTATTTTGGTATAAACGTCGAGAGAAAATACAACAAAATTTTGCATGAAAACGATGGAAAATTCAATTAATTTCCAACTAATCAACATCATTCCTATATTCGCCATTAGATTCTACTTACACTCAATAGTAACACAGATGGTTTAGGTAATCCCTCCATAAGAGCTACATCGTCTTTTTTTGTACATTTTTTTACAACTGCATGCGAATGCGAGCTAGTGGCCCAATACGGTAACGAGCAGTTACGCAAATTAAAATTCTAAACTGCTTACGAATCCGTATATTGCGTAGGGCGTTCTGAATGGCCCGAACAACCGGAACATTCCGTTTTTAATTGCATCGAACAATGCGGCACTTTAACGTTCAACGGAACCGTAAAGCTACACGGCAGAGCGCGAGTTATTCAATCCTTCAGGGATGGAATTATCGGGAAACGCCGGAATACTTCGATCGGCGTGACTCGCAAACGGTTAATTAAGGTAAATGTTTATCGAGTCCTCGACGGGAACTCTAAACGGTAATGAGGATAACATTTTTGGAGGCACCAGTCTCTCGTTCTTCTTCTTGTAAAAATAGGAGACGCGTTGCGTGTGAAATTCAAGAAATTCGTAGAGTTCGAGGAATTCACAGAATTCACAGAAGTGACAGGAGGCATGACGTTCAAAGAATGCAGAGATATTAGTTCACGGAATTCACAGAATTCACAGGGGGGCACGATATTCAGAGAAATGAAAGATACTGGTTTTTCGGAATCACGAGATTCGTAAAGTTCGAGGAATTCACAGGAGTCATAGGAGACACAATATTCAGAGAAATTAAGAATATTAGTGAACGGAATTCACAGAATTCACAAAGGTTACAGAGCTCACAGAAGACGCAATGTTTATCAAATTCACAGAAGTCACAGGAAATACGACATTTAGAAACTATAGGAATTTAGTATTCAAGCTTGAAGCAAAAACAAGCTTGAAGTACACATTAATATTATTAAAACAATTCACCTTCTTTCGATACATTATACCTAATTAAAATTGATTTCAATGAAAGTAGGTACGTCCAAATGATTTCTCGACTGAAGATCCAAATATCAACGCCACTTGTTTGTTAGCACTGCTATTCAGTATTTGAAATGGTCGAAAGAACAGGAACACCAAGGGCGTAAACGTTAAAAAATGCATCGAAGAGTACAAGAGTGCTTAGCAAAGGGTCCGAAACCACAATTTAAAGGCTCCGGAAACCCCTCCGGGGGAGGGGGGCCGCGATCAACGTAGATCAAAGTCTCCTCTGGGCAACAAGATCGCTGGCCACCTTTTCAGGGCAACAGAGTTGCATACACTCACGCACAAAGAGTTGGCTAACTAGACGCTCGCATACGCAGACGGATAAAACACACATAGGAATGTAAAAGTTGTATGCTGACCTGGTGTCAAAGAGAAGAAACTTCTCCAGCTTTTCCATCCGGGTACCATGGCTTTTCACCACACGCTATTCCCTCATCCCGCCAATCTCGAGCCATCTCCGTTCCAATTTCCACGGAAGATGTTTTTCCTCGTGCCATGACTCGAAGCCACGGACGGGGGATGACATGAAAATTGCAAGAAAGTCTCGCACAGAAACACGGAAGAAATATCGAGTCGGCAGCTATCTTATCTTTCCAGGATGGATTACGAATCGATATTACGCAAACTACATTTAGGCAGCGACGCGTTATACTTCCATAGGCCCGAGACAAAATGGGATTTTCGAGCATCCACGAGAAAGGAAGAATACTCCGTTTCGATTACATTTTATCGAGAAGACGAAATAAATTACAAAGATTGAATCATTTTTAATCGTTTCGAGCATTATGTACAGAATTTTAGATACGAAACGTTATCGATCTTAGAAATTTTAGCCCTTTTCACTTAACTAGATTTGGAGGGATTCAACTAAAAAAGAGAATTGTGTACACCGAACCTCTATTCTATCGATAAAACGAAGTAAATTATACAAACTAAGTAATTTGTTATCGTTTCAAACATTCTATCCAGAGCTTTCAATACTGAACGTTTCCGACTCTAGAAATTTGAGTCTTCGTTGAATTCAATTTAGATGGTTTCAAATAAAAAAAAAGAGCATTGTATATACTTAACTTCATCTTATGGAGACAATGAAACGAGATATATAAATTAAATGACGTATAATTTCAAGTACTTTATTCGAACCTTGCAATACGAAACGTTTCTGGCTCTAGACATTTGAAACATTTTCATCAAATTCAATTTTGAAGGAATTCAACTAAAAAATGAGAATCCTATAAACTTAATCTTATTTTATAGCGAAAATGAAATGAATGATATCAAATTGATTTGCAATTTGAAGCATCCTATTCAGATCGTGCAATATGAAGCATTTTCGTGAAGATTTGAGAGTAAGCGATTTAATACAATTTGTAACATTCACAAAACAAGAAAAATGGCAGAGGAACATTTCCATATGTATAAAGGACCTACACTAGTCTGTGATGTGAGTACGAGCTCGTGTATGTAGAAAGTAAAGTCGAATAGTAATGTTTCGACGAGTTTTATAGTGAGCCTTTCAGAAGTACTCGCGACAAAGCGAATAATAAAAATCAAGAAGTGAATTTAAATGCGACGTGCAACACTCTGGACGAATAACGAGGTATGTAACGAGCGAATGTAAAACAAGAGCGCACACTGAAGTGACGAAAGAAATATGTTTATAGAATATAATTTACTCTACATGTCCACAGGGCATACTAAGTCCGATAAATGATAACACCTGCTGTTTTTACTTACAACTTGAGAAGTATTAATATCTAGACTCACGGTTCATTAACATTATTTTTAATGAGGACTACAGCTATTCAAAGTTTGTGCTAGTAATTTCAGGATACCCTATTCAGTATATTTGATTATAATTATCCTCTGAGAGCGACGATTAAATACCAGAATATTTATCGAGTCACCCATAATTCTACTTAATGACCCACAGTTCTTGTAGTTACATGATTGCTACATTGGTCGATACTCAATTTGTGCTAACCTAGATACCAAGCTACATACGTTTACTCGACAATTACGCAATAATATTCCCCTAATAATAATGTTAGCTGACGTACACGTGATAACATGGCATATTCGAGCAATGAATCTTTCTGATACTGCATTTTCTTTAAGGATTACTCGAATTCGATGAAGTAAATCCAATCAGTATTTAATTATTATTTCAGCGAGTGAAATTTGACTCTCTAAAGCACAGAATATCTGCCGCATTCCCAGTATCAAATACCAATTTCTTATATTGAGTTCAAGTAAAAGAATCATCATCCCTTCGCGATAGAGAATGTTTTATAGCTGATCGTACGTAGAGAGTAGTTTCTTAGCATATTCGCTTGTTCGTGTTTTACTTTACAACACAAAAATAATCACTTTCCTGTTTTCCATAAATCTATAAGTTCTGTGCGTTACAAAAGACGACATAAATAGAGAAGTACCTAAAGAAAATACTCCGTTTATATCTGGAACTGTGAAATAGTTTCAAAATTCCAACGTGTTCCTGTACACCAGGATACAGATTACATTAACTTCTCTTTACAATAACCAATGTTTTTCTCGTGACATATTTCTTTTTATTAATTGTTTAAAATTCTCATTTCTGCAGAATCACCCATATCTAACCTAAAAATATTTTGTTATCAATATATATTTCACGATCCCAACATGTTTTCTATACTTCTGTCCGCCACGATACATATGACATCAACTTCTCTGCACTAAGAACAATGTTTATCTCGTGACATGTATTAATTAATTAATTATTAATTTTTAGAATTCTCATTTCTGCAGAATCACCCATATCCAATCTAAAAATATCTGTTATAGAAATGTTATACCAATGTTATAGAAATTTGATTATACAAATCCAGTACATTTTATGTGCTCCATTTCCGTGTACTCGTGGTTCCTGTTTGGAGCGAGGTGTTATTAATATTATTATCGTTAAATTATTGAAGTGAATTGATCGAGGTCGGTAGATGTATTTTATTAACACGCAGCATAAGCAACGGCACCGCAGTTCGATCATTGTTCAATTAACGGAGCAGATTTGCCAACCATTGTCCGCTAGCCGTGACTCCAATACCATCACTATAATTTCGTAGCAGGTACACAATACTCGCCCATAATACCACGTAATTCTAAGCAATTTCGCGTCGTCGAAGCGATTATTTAAATCGCCTGCGTTGTTCAACCGTGGCCATTTATGTATAAGAATAACAACAGTTAACAATTGCCGCGGACAAATTCGCCTACGTGACTTGTAAAACGACGAATTCGAGTTAGATACACTGCCATCGACACAGATCGCGAAATATAGGATGCTACGAAGTGTCCGGTCGGAGGATTTTTTCATTTGGATTTAACGCCGACCAAAGCTAACTATAGATCTGAGGCTTTTGGGTCATGGTACATTAGGTCGTTGAATTCGTCTTGGCACGCGCTATAATACTGTTAAGTCAAAAACACGATATGCCAATTAAAAAATTGAGGGTGATCTTGACGATACTGAACAAAAATTTTGGATCTTTTTTTTTATTGCAATATACAGGGTGCGGCAGAAAATTTGACCTCTAAGTTGTATTCGTCCTAGCACGAAAGCACTTCAAGTTTCGAATTTGTTCACATTTCTGTTCGATTCTCCGTTAAAAAAGGTACATATATGTATTTTCTTTCAGAATTTTCCAACTTTTTGACACGTCCACGCCTGTTGTAACATTCCTGTTATTTTCAGCCCCATTTTCTTTATTTCGATATCTTAATGCCATAGTTGGACGTTACTTGAATAAAATATCGAATACATTCTTTAAAATAAATCCTGCATCGAATAGGATATCGAATAATTGTTCTCAAACAAATTCTTCATCGAATAAAGTCCGAACAAAGATAAGAAATAAACCAAATAATTATTCGAGAATGACAAATAATTTTAAATTCGAATAAATTCCATTCCCCACACATAACATGCATGTACCTGAAGAGGGTCCAAGGAAAATGGATCGATGTTTACTTGCTCTTACATGCCAACATGGAAGACTCGACTTATCTGAATATTCGTTTATTTACTCGACGAAATGCTATTGACTTTCCCTCGCCAGGTGTCACAGACTTCGAGGAAGATTTCCATTAATGAAACGTTTCAACAAGGTCAGCTTTCTGGGGTTAAGTCTTGACAGTTGACGCCGCTGAAGCGCGTCCCTCTTCAGCAGCGAGATATGTTAAGAAACGTGCCATTTCCAGAGTAGACGACCGTTCCATCGCCGAATGGCAAGGAAATCGATTTCCATTCCACTCGAGACACGCTTCAGACGATCTGCCGCAGAAGAGGCAATTAAGGTGACAAACAAAAAAAAAAAAAGAAGAAAAGGAAGAACAAGGACCGGAAGGCAAGGGAGAGAATGCGCTCGCCATTACATGAACGAAATAAAAAAAAGAAAAAACGACCAAGGGATAGGCCAACGAGCTTTGCGCTCGACCAACACACTCGAAATACCACCGAAAAGAATTAAAGGCTCGGCGGAAGTTGAAAGAAAAAAAAAAAGAGAGAGAGAGAAAGAGAAAAGTAGGTGGATGTCAAAGAACAGCCAGAAAATTATCCGACGCGTCTGTCTGAATCCGCGTTTTTACGTCAGCTGACCTGAATCGCTTTAATGAAATTTACCTTCTATTCACATAATTCACGCAAATGTATTCAACGCTCCCGTCGACACGGAGAAGATATATAGAAGGAGGAAAACTCGGATAATTTCGTGATACTAAGAACTTTCTCGTTCCCCCCAGTTTTTGAAATATTAACCCTACGCACTCGAGAAGATTTTCGTTAGGGGGAGTTAGCAACTCCAGACACGATCTCGCGAATGTTTGACGAACTACTTACGGTTAACGTAAAATCATTTTATACGTAAATTAATCTATGGAAACGTTATCCTTTAATATTCGATGTATCTTTACATCTCGAGGATCAAAAACTTTGATACCAAGATCTGTAACTTTTAAAGTAAATTAACGTATGAAAATGGTATAGTTTAATATTTCATATGTCGTTAGATCCTAACGAACAAGAGTTCTTAATAGTGAATTCAGTATTCTTTAAAATAAGTTAATGCGTGAAAATGTAATATTACAATATTTGATGATGTCGTTATATCTTAACGAACAAAAGTTTCCAACTAAAAGTTTTAAATTCTGTTTTTATTTTTTACAAGTGTTCACGTCCTGTAACGGTATAAAATCTAATTCATCTTTGCTGGAGTTGATTTTATTATGAAGATTTATTTATGAGGCTTTGAGACTTTCGAAAGAATAAAAACTATTAATGTAGAAATAACTATAGAAAACTACCCCTACAGAAATAACTTTCTACCATGATTGGAGGGTCTAAGCTGCTATTCCAAGGTGTACCATTTTACGCTTCCTGAAAGAATACATAAAGAGCTTAGGAACCTATCCATGGACCGATATTGCTATGAACGCATCGAGTTTCAAAATCTAACGTAAACAAAGATTGTCGCCTCTCAGTCACCACTCGAGCTGCCACGTAAAACTCACTGGTGGCTGGGAGCTGCCTCTCGAGTGAAAAGGGATAAAGAAATACGTCCAGGTAAGCTTAAACTGAGAAAAGAAGTGAGCAAAAATGGACAAAATTAAACAACGGTGAGTTTTTCTTTGGTGCAAAATCTACAAAATTGAACGAAGGTGATTAAACTGAGCAGAAATCTACAGTGAACCAAAGTGAACTAGAACTAAAATGAACAAAACTGAATAAAATTGAGTAAAACTAGGCTAAACTGATCAAACTCAGCACAAGTCTTTGAAATTTCTCTGTATAGACTTAGCTTTATTTAACTTTAAATAGATATTTCATTTACAACCTTAGAAATGTTTTTGACCCCTTGAACATGAAAGTCAGTGAATGAAGAAAATGTATGTCTAATAATTTTCAATGTTCTAACTGTATGCAAAATTGTACGACAAAGATCGACGTGTTACAGTTACAATCGGGTGATGCTTCTTGTCAATATAGAGTGATTGCGTGTATTGGGAACATGTATTCAATCGACCAGCGCATGTTCCATGTTCGTCAATACTAGCAAGAGAGTTCGTTTAACCGTTTCGAACTGAATACATAGTAACACATGTGTACATGATATTTTAGAGTCTATTATTTTATGATATATGTACGGTGTTTCGTCATATCACATTCGTGATATTTCAAAGTTAATAATTCGATGATATTTATGATGCTTCGAAGTCAATCATTTTATACATTCATATATATGTAACATGTGCATTTATCGTTATGAAATTACGTAACGATCATTTTCAATATTATTACCATCATATACTTCAAGTTTTGAATAAAAACTTGTAAAGAAAACGTTATAACGTCATCTTCAGCATTCCTACTTTCATGACTGACTTCATTTTTACATTACAGTTTCGTAAATAACTTGAACTTTAGCAACATTACGTGTGTCTCCCTATATAATAGTGATCCATTTGTGTGTTGAATTTGCAAATACATTAGTAACATTAAAATTATTCGTAAAAGTAGAAAAGTTGAAATTGAAGTTGTTAAAGTAGTACTCTTAAAGTTATAGGTTTAAATTATGTATATTAAGATTTTATGTATGGCAATAAGATTGTAAAAGTTATATTAAAGACGACAATAGGCATGTTGAAGTTTAAGTTATTTACGAAATACAGAAATACATCCCTAAAAATATATTCCTGATTACAAAAATGTTAATGTTTAACATGTTTATGAGAGTAAAAATGCTAAAATTAAACTCATTCGTAGAAATAGGAATGATAAAGTTGAATTCATTTGTAAAAGTAGAGATGTGAAAGTTAAAATTATTTACAAAAAAAAAAAAAAAAAATACCAAAGACGAACTCTTTTATGAAAGTAAAAATACTATTGAAACGAAACAATAATTGGCGCAGAAGTAAAGACTTGTTGAAACATTAATCTTTTATTTAATACTGAAACTTCAAACTTTTTTTAAAAGTCACTCAATTATTAACAACGCTTTGTATGTATAATAAATGCACGCTAACCTCGGTAGGTTTATTGTTAAAAAAAATGATGATATTCTCTTCTAGAGAGTCTTTCAAAAAGAGCTATTAAACATGATTTTGTAAAAAAAATTCATTTAAATTGACAAGCATTTCGAAGAACTCACCTGTTACAACCAGGTGCCACCCGATCCCTTCGTAAAACAACCCGCGATGCTAAGAAAGAGACATGTGTCCTAAATAACACGTGACAGAAAATAAAGCCAATGTACAGCCCTTTGAGCCCGATGGTTCATTCACCTTGCAGTATTTCGAATTTTTCACGATACTACAATATGATCGAGGGTACGTCGCGGTACGGACAGGTCTATCCGAGTGATACATTGAAACGAAAGGTAGCTATCCCGTTCGGGAGCCCAGGCATGGTATTTCGCCTTCGTTCGAAAAAGTATACTTCCCTGTCTCTCCGTGTAACGGGAACGTCGAGGACGTTTCAACGAAATCGATTTAACACGGAAGGGGTCTGGTCTCCCCAGGCCAGCCAAGGTATTCGTCTTCGGATGGCAATTTCACGACACAGAGAGCCAGGAAGCAAGAAGTTCACTCGCGCTTCCATCCGATTCCAATTAAGACGCCTCGAAACGACGTTCCGGAGTCGTGAAAACCCACTACACGCCGGCCTGTTAGCTAGTCGCCCTAACCACCACGAGAGGAAACCAACGTGCAAAACTGTCCACCGGTTCGGGCGATACGGACAATTCGATTTCATCCGATTCCACCCACTTGGATCCGCTCGAATTATCCGAGGGACTCGACAAACAACTACGAACGGCCGTATTGGTCCTGGGTGTTAACGCTGTTAGGGATCCTGGAAGGATACGAGGTACCCTGACATCCGAGACACCGTCGAATACCTTTGTCGTTGTCCTTGCTCGCCCTCTAAAGGGCAACGACCGATATTTTCTTCACAGGTACACCCACATCGCGAAAATAATAAATAATAATACTAAGTAATCGTAGACGTGGAAATGAACCCTTTGCGCTCGAGAGGTGACTCTCAGTCACCACTAGGTTTCCTTTAGATTTAATTTCTTTGGAACTCGAAGTGTGAATGAAATGATTGTCGTTGAAGCAAAGGTGACCTGATTCTCAAATCTCAACTTAAGGATCTCATTTTCGAAGTTAATCTAAGCTTAGCATTCGTGACAATAGAATGCTAATAAAGCATCTCGAGTTGCGCGATAGATACCAGAAAAAAGGCACCGAGTGCAAAGGGTTAATTCTCTTTATATTCAGTCATTTGTAATCCAAATTTATGTAGAAATATGTACTCGTCGTTTTGTTATGTTAAAATACCAACCTTCTAAGTTCTCCACTTGATGACTACTAAAACGTATGCATACAGGATGGTTCGCTAGATCTTACCACCTCAATTTACGTTAATGTTGTCATAATATAGCAAAAAATGTTTCAGATAGAGTTGAAATGTTTTTGGGTGGGGCACATTCTGATCACCTACAAAAGAAACTAGTAACATCGAAATGTTCCCCATTCATAACAATTCCAACTCTATCTGAAACATTTGTTGCTATGCGTGATAATACTGACGTAAACCGAGGTGGTGATAACCAGTGAACTACCCTATATATGTACACGAAATATAGTAGGGATATAATTTTGCTTACTATTCTTCTAACAGATTACAAGTGTACTTGATAATTATAGAGAGTAATAGTATGTATGTATTTATTTGGTGCTTCCTGAGGGGTGCATAGTCTCCACTTCCCTTTACCTCTTACTACAATCGTAATTTCTAGTCTATCCTTAAACAATCCTTTAACAATCCTCAAACAATCCTTAAACTATCCTTCACCAATCCATTCATCCATCCTCTCTCCACTCATCTTTTATAGAGAATAATCATTATATAATATAATTATATAATAACAATAAAATAAGCAAAATTATATGGGCACTAAAGTTTGTTTGTATGCATTCTAATGTTTATCGAATTGAAACTTAGGTTATGTATACAAATGAAGAAGATCAGGGTGGTTATTCAGTAAGGTAGTAATTTAACGTACATCTGTTTAAACTAGCGTTATAAATGATTGAATATTAGCTTGTATGAATATATAATACTTCTCTCCCACTAATAGTGATGGTAAAAAAACTCACTGTATGTTATTCAGCAAGAAACACGAAATGGTTGGTACATACCTGAAACAAAAATTAAAAGATCTGGTTAAAATCAATATACAATTGTCCACGTAATCTGCATCTAATTTTTATCACTTTTTAAATAATCATTTGTTACTTGTCCCGTTTGATGTATCTCTATACTCTTCTTAAAATTCTAAACTCACTTAACAAAAAAAAAAAAAAAAATTATAATATCATCATAACATTCCACATAATATTTTTATTTATTGCATTATACAACATTTTCTCATTACTGAGGAGGACCATAAAACCTCATGCTCGAAAGCTCCAGAAATTAATAAAATCCTTGGAACAAACGACTGATAATATTTCGCGAACTAAAATTTCAATAATCACTCAAACGATTTATTTGGGCAGAAATCAAAGGTTCATTTTTTGTTAAATTCCACTCTGCGTATCGTTAAATGCGAATGCGATACATTTCGCGATGTTAAAGTGGAATTATACTATAAAAGCAGAGCTCTATGGTTAACTTGATGAATTACGTAGAGCGTCGGCAGAGACGCGGCCAGTTTTATTGAAACGGAAAGGAATTCTCTTCCATTGCGATAACCACATACGGCTAAAACAATGCGAGGATGCATTCGATATCCGATGCTACAACAATGTGGGAGTCTTTCAGCGCTTGGAGCGTGTGCAGCGTTGCACTCGTGCATCAAAGAACGAGGGAAAAAGACAGAAGAACCCCGAACGCGACGGTGATCGTTAAATCTCACGTTTCGAGCTTTCCCCAATGGCACATTTGTCGGATGGAATGTATGTGAGGAAAATTCCGTAGAAGAGGAACAAAACTCTTTGAAAATTCTGCGCAGAAAAACTCTACACCGTAGAAAATAACCGTTTCGTTTTATCCTTGATTCTGCGAGAAATGTTCCACTGATAGAACAAACGTGGCAGAGAAAAATCAGACGATTTGGACGAATAATGGCAATACTTTCATTTAATTGTGTATTTAGCCTGTAGAATTCATAATGGTTATCTTGGAAGAATAGAAAGTTTGATAACATAAACCGAACAAGTTGGAAACTAATTGTAATTGATAATTGAGATTTAAAAGAATTTGATTGTAACTCAACAGATTTTCGAAGCAATACAAAATATTTTCAACTTTTTTTTATGTTCAAAGGGTCTTCATGTCGAAGGGATAAAAACAGTCTTGAACGTTAAACATGACATTATACATAACTAATATATCGAGAACTGTTCAATTTATAGAAAAGATTTAAATTAGAAAAGCAAGTCTTTTTCAAGTGCAAATTTAATTATTTAATAGTACTTTTTGTATCAGTCAAATCTTGGAAGTTCATGTTAAAGAGAAATACATACATTGTCTAACACCTTGAAAACAGTTAGTTTTAAACTAAAAATTTAAATTACAGAATCATGTACTTTTTAAATGCAAATTTAACTATATAGGTATATTTTTTGTAACAGCCAAAGTTCATGTTGCAGAATGAAAACAGCTCTCGATGGCTGGAATAAATATTCAGCCCAATATTAAAAAACCACTGTTGAACAAAATACGTATACTACAGAATTAGGTGTTGTTTCTCTGCGAATCTAACTGTAATACATAAAAAATTCTCTACAGAAACTCTATTGCCCAAGGAATACACCATTTTGTGAACTCAATTTCTATCTGATTTCGCTTCTCCAATACAAAATACCAAAAATTCACATTTAAATACACTCGACGATGAAAACAAATCTTTGCTTTCAGTTATCGCATTTTCGTGTCGACTTTTTCTATCTGGAAACTGGCCCATAGTTCGCGCGGCGAGGGATTTAAAACTGGGATTTAATTTAATTTACATTCCGTAGGTGTGATTCTCGCTGCATGCTGCGCGAGCAATTAATTCGTTCGCCTGCTATTGACAATTCCATTATTTACCGGGAAGCTTCCACAGACTGTCAGATTATCTTGCGTTTAACGCGGTCGAGAAACATGGCCGCAAACACCGCATCGACAACCGCTGTTAACGTAGCCATGCTCTTTGATTACTGCATTACATATAATTCATCTTAGTAATACGAAACATCCAATTAAGATATACTACTGGAAAAGTCGCTTGCGTTAACCGAATACCGTTAAAAAGATGATACGATAAATATATTAAAATTGAATCAAATTTAGTGAATATATAATGTATTTTATTTATAGTTAAATTATTATATGTAAATATATGATAATGTAGACAAGAAAGAAAGGTTTGATTTGTTTATTGATTTTTTAGGAGACTTCGATAATTTTTATTGTTTAAATGTCGTAGTGTACTATATAATAATAATGTAAAATAGAAAATATTGCATACATATGCTTTCTAAAAGAATTCTGCATTCTAATTATATTTTTCTTTAAAAATTTTTTGAGAATATTTAGTAATTTTGCAGCTAATTCTGAGGTATTTATTGAAAATTTATGCAATGTTGAATTGTCAGAATCTGAGGTAAGATTCAATTCGATCCTTATAAAGGGTGGTACGTGCTTTATTCCCAAATAATGTCGCTACGTGTCTCTAAACATGTTTGAACATTCGAGGATTACGTCTTGTGAAGTTACTTGGTAACAGTGTAAAGTGCTCGTAATGTGACCCAGGATTACTCGGATCCAATAAAGCCGCATGATTTGGTTGCACGAACTTTGAAGCTACCTATCTTCACTGTCTTGAACACATTGACTTTAGAGCCAGATTTTACAAACTATACCGAGATTACACGTTTACTGTTAATTGAAAACACTTGCGAAAGTTTAGGAGTAATGGAACCGCTAATACGAAGAGTTGCGTTAATAATTTAAACATAATGTCTTGATACGTTTATTTGTTAGGACATTTTTCCATTTATGAACAAATCTATGCAGCACTTTAAAGATTTAAATAAAATATTCGTCAGTGGCCCAAGTTAGAACACTATTAATTTAAAGATATATAGTATAATATAAATATGTAGAGAGGAATTATTTAAAAGTATTTAAAAATTATTATGAGTGTTAATTACTTAATTAGTTTTTGAAGTGAAATATCTTTCAGGTTTTTTAATTTGAATATATATATTTCATATTAGCCGCTTTTTACCTCGAATTCGATATAATAAATGAATACTTATATGTTGTAAACAATTTCTGTTTGTATGTTTGATTTATATTCGCATATTTTTGGACATAAAGAAATATTTATATTTCTCATTATCTCTACATCTACAATTGTAAAGAAGAAAAATACATGAACTGAAACTCTTGTAAACATTCGTTTAAATATATTAAATCGTTAAAAATAATATTGAACTTCTAAAGGAATGAGAACCTTTCCATAAACTTTAATTTAACTACAAAAAAATGGTAAAAAACCAAGGTAACTAAATTTCTCTGTATACCAAATACGGTCTAGAACAATATACAACAATTATAATAGATCAGGCAGGAATAAAAGTAAATTGCAAAAAAAAGACAGAACTGTCCAATACTAATTTTTGTGTATTGTTAAAGCGGCAAGTACTAAAAACAGCGTCCCTGAAGTGATTAAGGGTACTATTTGCATGGAACGAGGAACGACTGGCGATCGATCAGGGGAGGTCTGAATCGCTCCAAAGAAAATTGAAACGGACCGTGGCCTTGAACAACAAAGCTTATAATTTTGATGGTAATTTGTTCGCTCGCGTGTCACTGTCTCATTAACTCGGGCTCGTGGCCACATGTGCACACGTGATATGTGCACATGTACGCGCAGTCGTCGTGCACGCTTGGCACGAGCGATGCTTCCTCGCTTTTATTCGCCTAGCGAGAGGAAAAATCAGTTTGCAGAGGATGAAAGTAAAAAAAGAAACGGCTAAATAAATCCCGAACACGTGATATCCTCTCATAGATCTCGTGGGAATATAATAAATTTTGCAGAATCTCTCTTGAAGTTTTTAAGTACAAAGTGAAAGATGAAATGAGCATTTGGAAGATACGGAAACGTTAAAATATCAAATTATAATTTAAATCGTGCTTGTATCGACCATTGTCACTTGTCTGTACGCATTAAATACCCACACTTGGCATTATACAGAGCGCACGTATTTGAAGAGCTCAAAAATGAATTCGAAAATGAATTTAAAAGTGAATTTCGTTTGCTGCATAATTAAAAATAATTTGAATAAGGTCATGGTTGATAAGATACTTGTAATCCTTTCAATAACTTCTATTATAGCGACGAAGGATAATTGTATATCGAAGTAAACAATTTTAAATCACAAAGAAGCTATAATAATGAAAATTTCAAGAATAGAAATGAAACTATATCTTATCTTCCTCTTGATATTCGTGCATTATGCAGTAAGCCTATTTTTGGTACAGTGTTATGTTTACTGACTTATTACGAAATAAATCTATTCACGGAATAATTTATCAAGTAATAATATACAAGAAGCATTTGGTACACTCGCTTTAATCCGTGTTTCTTAAACAAATTCGACGGATTTGCACGAGATCGAGAAGCACCGACGATTCTCAATGAGCGAGAAAGTCGCCATACTCTGCATATAATTTCAGGAGCACTTCGCCTCCCTATTGCCAGGGACAAAGCAGAAGTCGGGCTTGGAGAGCATCTTAACTTTCAAGAACGCATTAATGCAGCCCTCTCGGGAATGCTCAGAAATTCCCCTGGGAGCGTATAATGTCGTCGCGAATTAGGACGCACAAGTGACATCGTTCACACGCAGAATATCACGGTAATTTGTACAGCGATTCAAAGCTTCGAACCGACAGGGCGTGCACTCGTTGCTAATCGCTTGCAAACTATACCACCAGAAGATCTTGTTCTCCTGTTTCATCAACCACAACTTGCGTTTACCTGCATACTGAAATACAGCAATTTTTGGTTCGTGTTAAACGAGGTATTGGACGAGGTATGCAACCGTGGTTGATGCTCGTGAGGCGGAGATTTAAGTAATAGTTCATTTCAAAACAAACTCTCTACGAAATATGTTCGCAGTTTTTTAAAGGTTCGCATAAAGATTATTATTTAGAATGATATTCATTTTGGTGTTATTCAGTGAACGTATAAGGATGTGATGTAGTATAGAAGATATAGCACTTGAAAGTTGACGAATTTTCCCGTTTCCTTAATTTTCACATTTTACTGCGTATCTGAGGTAATAAAATCTACAACTGTTATTCTTACTTAATAATATATTCCTTATGACTCATTCTCTGTATTAAACATATGTTATTCAGAATAATTTTCCGCTACGTACCACTTAACTTACACGTACTAAACGTTTTATTCGAAACAAGAATCGCAATATCTCTTTCACTATCGTAGGTGCTTGTTCTATAACAAAACATAACTACAGAGAACGATGGTTCGAAATATTACGGGAGTACACGTTGCAAGTAATAAGATGTCTTAGTGCTTCGTTTCCAATAATTCCACGATAAAATGTTATCGATTCTGCGCTTTTTATTTTAAGGGCGCAATTTTACGGGTCATCGAACAAAAAGGGGAAACTGACTTATCCCTTCGATTCCGAAATGAGAAATAAATATTCACGATACCTCGTGAATAGTATACTAAGCTGGCAAGATGGAAGATCATCGACGTAGCAACGCCCAGTACGCGAACGGTTCACATAGCGTTATAGCAAAAAGAGAACTTTAGCACCTTAGTAATGCTTGAAGTTTATTTATAACGGGCAAACTTTACCTCCGCAACGGCTGCAACATAAAATGGAGGTGTAAACGACTTAATCTTGGCCGGGGTGTCTCTCTCAAACAATGTTAATAACCATTTCTTGTCAAATTTATTCCAACTCCACCAAGAGCAAAGATATACGAATGGAAAAGCTTGCAGGCTAAAAACAAGCAGTCATTTATTTTAACGCCTCGATTATCAGGCTTGAGTTATCTTTAGTATATTATATAAATATCACAATTAATATTTAATTTTAAGTTTACAAAATTGAAGGATGTTATTCGAAGCAAAGGTACGATAAGTTACAAAACCAACAAGTTGTTTATGTATAAAATGGTGATTTTTTACGATCAATTTTAGATCGAAGTGATATGATACGATGAAATGAAATTGATTATTATTAAAATTTATTATTGAGATGGATATATGATGTCTATATTGAATCTGTGTTCTTAAAATATTAATAATTGTACAAGTTAATTATGTAGTTAACAAAGTAAAGTTATAATAACAAATATACATATTCATTTTATCAAATAATTTAAACCTACGATGGTAAAAGAAATACTCGAATTCTTGTTTCGAAAAATTTAAATAGTTTTTATTGAACTAATATTCAGTCGAATCATTTACAACTTTAAATATACATTCAAACCTTTCTTGTTTTGAATGTATATTCACCCGTACCCGGCGAAAATTCAAAGCCGATTCTCTCGAAATCAAAGCGTCAAATGAAAAATTTTCATTCTATATTTTTAACTTATTTTTTCATGTAGAATCACCCCCTTTTCGCTTGTACCACCAGTTACCAAACACCCCGTATATTTCGTGTATGTATTAATTATAGCAGTGTATCAACGAGAACACGAAGTTCAAGTAACGGACTTCAAATAAAGCAGAAGTACATGGCAAAAAAAGCACAATACTTAATTCTATTTATACAGTTTTACCAATTTATCTCAATAATACATTATTAATTTAAAATTAACCATCAAAAAACTTTCATTTTCTATAAGAATAATTTGGTCCTTTTGTAAGGGATAATGTCGACTTTAACTGCATTTGAACTTCTATCAATAAATATTCATAAAGCACAAGTGATATCATGACTAGGATGTTACTTAATCGGATTAATATTCCTTACAACCAACGAGTGGTCAAAGTTCCATTAATTTCTCAAAGAGAAAATGACACAGGGTCGTTAAGAAGACGTTCCGTTAGAAACTTGCGACGAAATGGCCTACATTCCAGGATTCCAGTTCATTTCTGCCATACTACTGCCCGAGCATATTATTACCCTGCCCGTGGAATTACTTCTTTAATGACTTTTTCCATAACTCCCTCGCGTAATTCCTTCGAACCATTTTTACTCTTTCACCGTGTTCCAACGATACCATCATCGTGTAAACTCTCGTAGGCGACTAAGCATCACGATCCATAATGTACACGCGAGTAACCAGTGTATTTAAATCCGCGCCGTGCACGCCATTATTCACCGCTACGCCTTAATTCTACGATCTTCCGATTTAATTTATGTGCCGACATGTTAGCGACATGCATTCGTCGGTTCCATCTGTTGCATATTCAAACCTCAGACCCTGATCACCTGCGTTGCCGTCCTCGTCATCTCTGACCATACGAATACACAAAAGCCGTATTTGAAGATCATTATTCGAGCACCACATAAATGTTCGACGTACTTGGATCGAATCTTCAATATAAATATTTGAATTGTACTCAGAATAATGCTATATTTTGTGTTATCATGTATCATGTTATATTGTGATCGGGTTGTCACTTCATAGATTCATCATTTTCATCTTTTTATACTAATTCTCTACTGAGTTTGTTTAGTAGGATTCATAAAATACGGCAGAAAAGTTTAATGAAATATTTTAGTGACACCTTATATAGCAGGTCAGACTTTTTTCATTATTAGTAATATTACAAAGCTTTTATCGCGAATATAATAATGAAAAACGTCGGGCCTGCTATATAAGGTACCATTAAATGTTTGTATTTGTATTTAAATTAATCATTCATTACGGATATGTCGTATATGTATATATGGAAATATATAAATAATACGATATATCATATTATATGTTATTATTTTGTATGTACTTATTTTTACTATATAGTAAAAATAATTATCTTCAAATTAATATATTATATATTATGTTTAATTTATGTTTAAAAAACGCAAAATATTTAATACATATTTTAATAATGAAATGAGCTAAGAAAATTATTCTTGTACACGTCATATACACATATGTTACCGTCAGGTCAGAGAGGGTTAATCTCTACTTGGCTACATTCGAGCATCAGTATAACGTATGCGGCATAGGAAAACCGTAATTTGCTGGGTCACAGCGTGCAACGCATTAGAAGCAGCGACTTGTTCAAAACAATAGATATTCAGGTAACGTTGCAGGACAATTGCTTTATTTCTTCCATAATTTAATGAACTTTCATCACGCGGAACAATAAATAAGAAATGATCGTAGTGTGAATTACCGTGGCTACAAATTGTATTAGGAAGTTGACATTCCTGTGATATACTGTTATGGCGAAATAAATGGAAATATTAATGGAAATATTAATGAAATTTGCTCGCATTGAAAATGTATGACGGCTCATTAATCGCCATTTCTATTATTATAATTATTAATACGATACCGTCAATATTGCAATCGCATTAGTGTTTATTTATTATTGTTAAATTTCCCGAAAACTATTGTATATTATACTGCAGGTATAATGATATCATTGTTTCATGTTTGATAAATTTAATGGCAAAAGGGGGATGTTCAGAAATAGTCAATTTTGAGGTAGCGAACAATAAGAAACTTTGATTATTATTCTTTAAGTTTCGTGAAATTGTACTCTCACAATTATTTATCGACAATATGATGAGAAAATTATTGAAAACCCTGATGAAGTGAATAATGCCCATTTAAATTAATCATTTATTGCAGATGTATCGACAGTATTTTAAAAATAATTCTGAGGGATCAAATAACCAATTACCATCACGTTCCTTACTCTTTTTATCATTGTTTAACTGAAACAAAGCCAAATATATGCAAAATAAAATAAAACTTTTATGTTACAAGCATTCGTTTTGGAGAAAATGCATTTCAAATATTCGATTGAGAACGACTGGAAGAATATGTCTGAGAATTATGAATTATTTCTACTTATACTGGTGATTATAAGTATTCACAATGATATGATAGTATTTATTTCTTTAGTAGTATTGATTTTACTATTTTCTAGCTAGTTAAAACCCATTAAAACAGATATAATACTCGAATCAATATTTACAAATACCAGTGCAAGTAGAATGAGTAAGTAATGGATCAGACACATTAACCAAGTCCTGTTCGAAAGGCATGTATTAAAAACTTTTATTGTATATTTTGTCAATAATATACAACTGTATTTTGCATACAACTGTATAATATATAGTCAGTATATATCACAATGACTCAAACCACCCTTAATTTGATATAAAACACAGCATATTTCAATATCATATACATAAATGAATCTGTAATGGTATACGTTTTTTATATCTTTCTAAATATTTTTACACGTATTCTTAGACATATTTCCATCCTATTGTTAGGTAATAGGAACATAGAAACCGTGGATAAATATTCAAATAATGAATTGATGGACACGCTATATTATATATACTGACTGTATATATTTATAATAATAATAAACCATCATTTGTATTCTTCAACACAAATCAATCTTCACATAAAATCCAAAAGGTTTGTTGTTACATATATATATACGTATGTACGTGTGTGTGACAACAAACCTTGCAGATGTTATTTAAAATTTGAAATGACTATTTACTATTTGTTTCTCCACAAACCAGAATCTGGTTCTAAAACGAAAAGTAGCGCACTCTCGTGCGTCCTTTCCTCCCCTAAAAAATCTCACCCTCCCCCCTCGAGCCTAATTGCGGGGGGTGTTAACATCGCCTGTAGCCAAGGTAAAAACTTGACTAGCACTCGACTTAATAATTCAACTCTAATTGAGCGAGCAGACGTTACGGTGGGCAGCGAGTGCTTACAGGGCCACGTTTAGGAGATTATTAAACGCGAAGTCACATTCAGGCGGAGCGGTTACGCAGGGGCTTGCGCACAATGGAAGACAAATTGCACGGTAAGGCGACGGTTGAATTATTTGGCGTGCGCCACTCGACAGGCAGGAAACTCCCGGAAAATTATACATTATTTCCGGTATTTCCAGAACACGTCGAAAGGGTCGAGAGTTAATAAGATGCTTGTTTGCGTTTCGAGTGGATGTACTCGAATCCCCGACGGTGGGTGGCATAATTCGGCAAGAAGTTATCCGTGAGCGGTAGTCAGCCATTAGGCTGCAACAATGTGCTCGCGTGCTTCGGAAACTCAAAATGTCAGAAGAACCTCGCGGAGTCATGGGCGGTGCCGATGCCGGGGAGGATGGAGAACGTGACCCAGAACACGAAATCCAGCTACGTACGCTTCGCAATTTAAACTGTACGATATCGCGCGATGGACCTATACACTTCTATAAATCTGATTTCCCCGTGTATTATAATCACATTTCTACTTCTGCCGAGTTTCTATGATACTACAAGCCGCGGCGTGGGCTACTTCACCCTGCATCGATCACTTCTGTACTTTCCTGCCGGAGGAGTTTGATGAGATTGCAAGATAATGTGGTAGTGACAGGGGAAAATTAGGGGAGATTCGAAGGGGAACAACACTGTAACGGTAATTTCAAGAGAGGTATATTTACGAAATGTTTACGAGTTTACAATATTCTTGAATTCTGTATCCTTCAAGAAATGTAAAAAGACTCATTTTTTTTTCTCAAATGTTACAGTGTTCTTAAGTCATAGTTTTCATAACGTGTCCATCAATTCATTATTTGAATATTTATCCACGGTTTCTATGTTCCTATTACCTAACAATAGAATGGAAATATGTCTAAGAAAACGTGTACAAATATTTAGAAGGATATAAAAAATATATACCATCACAGATTCATTCATGTATATGATATTGAAATATGCTGTGTTTTATACCGAATTAAGGGAGGTTTGAGTCATTGTTTAAGAAATACAATTCTTCAATATTTAAGTATTTTTCAAATTTTCGTGTAATCCCGATTTTGTTGTTGCAAATAAATTTTTTAAATTTAGGGCCCATTGAAGATGCAAACATTTGCTTTCTTTTGTTTTTAATTAAGAAGGGTGAATTTTTTCTATATAAGTTTAGACCGCAATGATGACACACGCATCGTCATTATTTTACTTTATGCAATTTTGTAATATAACATTCTATACAACAAATTTTAATTGGCTGGTGGAAATCAAACTAATAACTTCTTGATTGTTCTAAAAATTACAGCATATTATCTATACACTACAAAATAACAAATATTACCATATTCGCTAGTGTTATTATCGTTCACATTCTTGATAGAGTGTAATTACTATACTGCGGATCTTTACGCGTTTATAGAAAATTTTAATGTGCAAGAACCTAGAAAATGTAAACAATATGCAAGAATGTAAAAAAAAGAGATTGAAAGTAAAGTTCATGTTATAACATTTGCGTAATAAAATAAATTCATATTTGGGTTCAATTTTTCTAGGCTCGTTCGCAAAGATTTTATTTTGCATAAACATCCGCAGTCTAGTGATTACATTACAAAATGACGAACAGATTCCATGTAACCTTAATAATTTGTCTAAAATAACACGAAACCCTGTCACAACAAGTTTAACTTCCGTGACACAGTGATGTATGCCTCCCAGATTCAGATTTCAATTTGGAATTCGAGCACGGTGCGGCAAATCTCTCCACGTGGCCCGCTCAGTCACGATTTCCCTCGATAAGGATCACGTCGCGTTGTAAATAGCATGTCGTAAAAAAAATAAAAAGTTCTTGCAAAATAATCTGTCGATCGACCTCATCAAGTAATATATTAACACGTTGGTCGCCACATCACCTAGAAATAGATGACAGTACTTTTCATTTATACTAGGTGTACATTTTCATTAATGCTAGGTTTACGGAGATTTCTTATCGGATTTCTATAACTGAATTAATGCTTCAAGTAGATCTACTAAAACCAATTAGGAGGTTTGAATAAAAATGAATTTGGATATATGTTTGAATCTTTATATGGACAGATGACAAAATAAATGGTTCGCGCAAAATATAAACGGTTACTGTAGAACTTTGTGAAATTTGAAATGGGTCAAAATGACCGTAAATCTACTGTTAAGTCACTAACAAAATTAATTGTACAGGGGAGGTTAAGAAATCAAATACTACGACAAATGTTAAATTACGTAATCTTCGATAGTCTCGAGACAAACTTTTAGCTTTGTAGAAATTTTCTCGCATTTTAGCCTGGTAGCAAACAGGTTAAATCGCTTGTGCTCGGCTAACGAAGCCGTAAGTGTACAATTTTCAAACGCGGAAACCGGAAATAAACCGATGACCTTGCATGCGCACAGCTCACACGATTAGACACAAAATCGAAGAAACGAATCAAGCAAATGTCGAAAACTCATAGCGCATCGGGAAATTGCTGTGGAACCATTATTCAATTGGCATTCATTATTATCGCTTCTAATCAATTTCGAAAGAAAATCTTACGCGCTGTTCTAACAAAATTATTTTCCAATCTAATTGTCTTGTTTTTTGAAAACAAAATTTATTTTTGTAGAGGTGCCATGTATCGATATTGCATATCAGAATGTGTTTCTTGCTTCTTTGTTTAAAAATAGAACAAAACTCCGGTATAAAGTTAAACAATGTTAATTGCTAATGTTGGGTTGCTACTTCTTCTGTTTGATCATACATGTCAATCGTTTAATCGTATTAACCATATAATCATCGCAAATATGATATTTACCCCAACGTAAAAGTAAAATTTGTTTACTAGAAAAAATAAACGAATCCATACTCTTCCATTAAAATAACGTTATATAAAAATCCAGTCCATAAAAATCAAATTTGACTCATATTAAATATATGAAAGGGCCGAGCAACCCATAGAATACTCTAGAAATTTTATTTTTCAAATACTGAAACCTCTACTTTTTGATCATTTCTGTCCTGAATTCCCCAACTGAATAATGTTACAATTATTAATATTTCCTGTCACGTTCGCGTAATAAACTGTTCACCGAGTATCCAACGAAACACGCAAGTGTCGACTAAATATGTCACGAATTCTCGATAAAATAGCATACGAGACTATAAATAAAAATTACCAGTCATATAAGTATAGCATAATATCCCATTTGGTATTTAATTTTAAGTTAATGCTGCATAATAGTATATCGATGTTGATTATTCCGTTCGATATGTTAAAACGAGTACCTTTCTTCGGTATTTAATATTCTTAACCCTTTATTTACTGGCGGGACGTACAAGTCCTGTCAATTTTCTCATGGTGCTGTATTAATTAAACGCTTTGAAACCTATTGTGACTTTCAAGTCCACTCCTATAAAGTTGGACGTCTAGATTTTAAAAACTTTTGAGAAATTCAGTAAATACAGGGTTAAAGATGGATCTTCTAGAATTTTTATAATTATTCTACCTCTACTATCATTTCTACTTAACCCCTAAATGCCATGGTGTGAATGTTGAAATCTCCCAGTAACCCTATAAAACCCTAAATTTACATTTAAAAAAAATTGCCAGTGCTCTGGTTAACGTTGATAGTCGCTTGACGAAAACGAAGAGATCAGTTCCTTTCGGTGTCGTGTGAAATTCAATGAACAAACGAGCTACGACTACCCTGAAGACATTATTGTCCGATAGCTGTGACAGAGGGTCGTTGTGCTTTTACTAGACGCAATCTGATCGGATTACATCGCGTGCAAACGCAGCACGCGTGCCGCAACACTGAATCTAATAGTTAATCACACGTGGCAATCACTGCCTGGCTAACTTGTCGATAAAATTCCACTCTTCTATCGCGGAATTCCACTTCGGGCACGTATACGTACGTTTAAGTCGATTATTGTGTTTGTTGGCTAACGTACTTGGCATGGTCGAGTTTCAAATAAACGTGACGTTAGATGGTAGTACGAGAATACTTTTTTCGAGAAGATTTTGGAATATTTCGGACAATTTTAACAATTTTAAGTTTATTTCGGTGATGTTTTGAATTATGTTGAAACGTGATTTTATTGGTGTGAATTTCTATATGCAATCACATAATAAAGCATGACGAATGTAATGTAAAGAAATTGGTTCGCATAAATAAATTACATGTATGTTAAATTAAATTGTATGTAGATGAGAGGAAAGATTATATAGAAATATTGGTTATGTGACGAAAATACATTGTAAACTATCCGAAAGAGTAATAAAAAGTTAGTCGTTCGTCGAACCATACTCTACAGTTAAAAAAAAAAATAGTTTTAATACGTTTAATATGTTTAAAACGCTTATGAATTATATTAACACGTTGTGTTTCACTAAGGAATTAAATAAATTAATTCTAAGGACGAGATGTTAAACAAAATAAATCTTCGTAAGATTCATGAACTTGACGAAATTTCTAAAATAAGTACTAGTTTTAATTCAACAAAAATAAGTCTCGGTCGTATAGAAACAAAGTGTTAGTCTCGTATAAATTTTCATGAGTAATTTGACAGCCAATGTGTTAAATACTTTATACGTCCATATAATTCCTATCGAAAGAACATGCTGGGAAAAAAAGCAAAAAAAAAAATATCAGATCGTCCAACAAAGACCTGTAAGATGCCAATACAATAAGCTTTAATCACCCTGGAGTGAATAAATTTTGTCTAAAACGTCAATTCGCCAAATTTCAATCATACCTCGATTGGACCACCAGCGACTGTAAATTTTCAACAAGATCAATCTTTTTTAATCGCAACTTGGAACACCAACGGACGCATCGCTTCCAATCTACAACGCAAGGAGATCGCTCGAAACAAACGTCACCCGTGGGTCACGTTCCGGGTGGAACAACGGCACCGTATATAAACGATCACAAATTGGCTTCAGTGTGCAACTTTTCCTTTCCTTCTCGGCGAACGACGCACTTATCGCGTATAGCCGTCGCGCACAAAGGAATTACGGAGGCTATGGGTAGGTAACTGAAGGGTAGTTTCCTCCCTTCCGCCCGTGGAGCTTCGACTCGTGCTCCTCCAACCTCGAGGACTCGTGGTATAACGAGAAAAACGGGTCGTGATCCATATCGTATCGCGAAGATCGGGACATGGACGAGAAACAATCTCCGCTAGTTATGTTCGCCCCATTACATCGGTGATTCTTAATTTCACGGTGATTTATTTATTTATTCAGAGCTACGCTTTTGGGATCGGTTCAGACCCCTTTTGAATTTAAATTTTATTAAGATTGTATATTATGAATTTTGTGATATTTATGGAAGGAAAATGATACTATTTAATAAAACTATTGTTTATAATGAATAGAAAAAAAATAAAAGTGAAGTGCATGGTTCACTGTGTTAGGAGTAAAAATTAAGTTGACCACTGTTTTCTCTATAATTACCCAGATATTTTATACATATACGCATCTATTCACATTTAGATTTATATTGTTTAATATTTCAGAAATTTTAATACACTCGTTCTGCCTAGAATTCCTTTAAAGAAAAAACCTTTAATATCGACGATTAACCCATAGTAACCGATTCACAATTAAACCAATATTCGAGATTCGAAATAATAACGAATCGTTAATCGAATAAAAATTAACTACAGAATTTTCAGGGCGCTTTCAAAATTATATGATCGCGTGCCATTCATTTTACATCGCTGTTGTAAAGTGTGCCACGAGCTAAAAAAAGTTGTAAAACCGCTGCTCTACACGAACATCCATGCACACGTATGCACGTTCCCGCACAAGTGGATATTCAAAGCGACGTTGGGGTCATTTTACAGAATGTTTACGCGATTCCCGATCCTGAATGCAATTTGAGGTCACATATGTGGAATGGGAAAATTTTATGAATGGTATTTGCGCTGATCATACACCGGAAGTTTTCGCAACCGGCTCTTCGAAAGGCTCTTCATACAATACTTTGATCTCCTCGAGCGCGGTTTTGGATTTATATTAACTAGAGCCACGGTAATGCTCGTGGGATGATGGAAGCCAATAATAACGACGATACGAGCGTCTTTATTTATGCTATTTAATTTATACATATATAAGGCTATGTATATATCATTAACATAAAATATATGTATATTATTCATAATGGAGGATAATCGCGCGTTAAATATAATATATACAATATTTGTATTATACACATATTTTAGTTAACATATATTACATTAATATAACAATTACTTATATAACTGTGTACAAACTAATGGTATGGCAAAAAGAGTATAGAAGTTCAAATATAAAAATTATTAAATCAAAGAAGTCAACTTGCAGTGAGTTTAGGAAACTAAAAGTTGTAACCTTAGAATATGTTTAAAATATATAAAAGTTCTTAAATTCGGTATATTTGTTAAGATTCCAGGTATAAGAATCTCAGAACCAAGTTTGATATTGTATAAGCATGTGTAATTCATATTGCAAATTATATAATATTTCAATATATATATTTATTGATATATCGATATGATATATATTATATTAATTGTATTATATATTAATATATATTGAAAATATATAATGCTGAAAAAGGTCTATAAGACTGAATTTAATGAATTAAATAAAAAAAAAAGCAACAAAATAACCAAATTTAATGTAGCTGGTGAACAAGGCCTACGAATTTACTACAGAAATTGTAAGGATGTATCGAACGAAAGAAAGAAGACTTATGTTCTTCGTAAAAACTGACTGCACTACAGGAGATTGATACTCTTCGTAAAAATTGACCAAACGTAATAAAGAAGATTGATACGCTTCCTCCTGCGATCTCAAGATTATATAAGCTTCGCGCTTCATATTACATTAAGAATCTTCCTTGACTTAAAACCTCAATTTATAACAGAGTTCACATTTCAAATTTCCTAAAACCTACCTACATAAATTCCATTTTACATTTCACCTTTCCTTTACCTACCATTATTCTATCCTCCTAGCAAATTATTTACTAAAACCGAAGATGAAACATGCTCGAAACCTCCAGCAAACCACTCTACGATGCTTAATCGCGTCGCCATCGTTTAATTAATACCATCTGATGTCTGATTAAACGAAGTTAAATTTACTTTTTGATTGATTCAATGACAGATAAGCGGCTTAAAGTATACACTCCGTTGAATAACGTTATGTCAAGTGTGTACGTAAATGGCTTGTCAGGTAATCAGAATAGCTTCCTCGAAGCGTGTATATACGTGGTACGAGGCATGTCTCCGGGGTACATGGAATAGCACGTCGGCTGCTTGGTTAGTGGACGTTGAACCATGAAACTGGACACAGAATATCATGCTGGTACACAGGCAGGTGTGAAGACAAACGCCCCCGTTCCCGTTTACCTAACAAAATTGCCTCGTTTCAGATAATCAGAAAAGAAACGTCCGTTTTAACCGCGGAATAATAATCGTGACACAGAAATCCACCATTTACCTGCGCCTATCGGCCGCGAATACATTTTTCCACGGGAACTTAATCGAGTAATTCCGCTAGATTAAAATCGTTACTTCCATGTGGAACTGTACAAGTGAAAATGCTCGAATTTCTCCGTTCCCAGGGTAACAGTTTCAGCGGAGAATTTCAGCTGAATCTCCACAGGAGAATAAAAGACTTTTCATTTAGATAAGACCGAGCAATTTGTAGAACGTAAAGTTTCCGGATTGATAATGCTTCGTAATTGGCGCGATGTTCACTCGTTAGAAAAACGTTTACGAAATTTTAGTTTGGCCAAAAAGTTCGTTCGGATTTTAACGCACGAATAGATAACGATTTTTCTTAGGCAAGGAAATATATTCACTCTGTATAACATATTGGCCATTTTCTTTTATGATCATTCCACATCTTTTGGGCAAATTCATTATTCCAGTTTTGTAAAAGTCCTTATCAAGTTAGTAACCGTTCGAATTGCAGAGACATCGAATAAACATCGCTATAAATCGAACGAACTTTTTAGCCAAACTAATATCAGAGGGTCTCGAAGAATCCTGCTTAATTTAAGTTAAGATTATAAATATAATCAGGATAAAATACTCATAACTCTCTTCCAAGCATGTTGTTGTTAAACAATTCGAATAATTTGTTTTACTTTCCAGCAATGATGTGTAATATTAATCGACGATACAATGAAAGAAAGCCAGATGGTAAACATGTTACAATGGAATGAGCAAAATTATGGTGTTACTGATCTCGAGCAATACAATTTTTACAACTTTTGTACGTGCACAATTTGAAAATATCCAAAATATTTCAAGGAAACCCATAAAGATATGAAAATTCACCTGAGTATAATTCTGATATAATTATTATGATAGAAAAGAAAAACTGAAATATAAGATTGAAGAATTATCGTAACGTAACGTATAATCGAAAGGCAAATAATAAAAACAAGATGGAAAATAGTAACAGGTACAAAGAATTTTAGTGCCACTTTTCAAATGTCATTTGTGAATTATTGAAATACCAGAGTCTCTGGTATTCGTTGCGCCTCAGCACTCGGTAAACAAATAAAACTTCAGCCCCTAGCAAAACTGTAATCGGATAAACTGAATTCTGAATTTCCCTGTTCTCCATTCGTTATTACGAGTACACACTAGCACGAGTTTCTCTCTGTGTGGGAACAGGGATGTGCAAACGAAACCGTACCAATATTTGATCAATTATTTTTATCAGGCTTCCTTTTTATTTTTGCCATAACTCAAACGACATATTTTTAATGTGAAATTTGAAATACATTCCCCACGTTGTAGGTCATAGAATGCTGATGCAAAATGATATGTGTAAATATTATTCTCCTTATTTTAGTGTATTAAAACTTCTATACTAATTAATACCATATTTGATATTTACATATTACTCTACTATAATTAGTGATTAACATAATAATTGATATGAAAGATATATTTGAATATTATTCTCCTTAACGTGTTAAACAACTGAAAAGCACAAATATAAGCAGAGATATTCAAAGAAGAGCTTGAGTGGTCAAAATAATTTTTTAAGTACGGAATCCCCTGAAGCTAAATTTTTATTAAAAGTCTTTTAACCTTTTATGATAGGGCCGTATTAATTAAGAATAAGGAGCTAACAATTAAGAAGAAGAACCTTGAGAACCTTTTTTTGATGTTTTTTGAGTCTCCTTTTTTTGATGTTCTTACTATCTCTAAATTTTATTAACAAAACAATACTTGTAAACAATATTTTGTATAGATATTTTGAATGATGGATAAAAAATCCAATAAATCAATTAAAACCAACAGAAACGAATTAATATCAAAGCACTTAAAACTAACATAACAAAAATGTTACAGCAGAGATTCTCGTTTTCCAAGTGGTAGACAGTTCGAACAAATTTAGAAACCGATCATTCTATATTTCTATATTTAATTTTAATGCGTATATTCCATTCGGTACAGGCAGAACGAATCTCGTGAAAATAATAGGCACGCGAAATTATAGAAACAAGCAAACGGCAAAAGTTAACCAACCGTGTGAATGTTTAATTGGTGCCCGAAGGTATTTTCGAAGAACTCCTTTCCCGTTTGACTGTTTTCAGTAAAGTTATATCAACGCCGCAAAAACGGCTTAACTTTCTCGTTGGGAGCCTAACTACCGTTCCAAACTAGACAACATTCGTTCTTGTCTCACGCAAACCGCCGTATTTTATTCCAGAATTTAGACGTTCCTACTCACGCGCAGACTTTCCACGGCACGCTTCCAATATAACCAGCCGAACTTGTTAGCAGAACGCTGTACAAGTACAGATCGCGTCATAAGTTCGTTGCAACCTCGCCCATTCGTTGATTCTTTAGTGGATTTCTAAACATTTCTGGTGTAAAGTGGACACGTTTAGTTCTTAAGTTAATCGAATAACAACTAGGTTCTGCCGAGGGAGAAGGTAATACGGTGTTTTTTCATTGAAGGTTGTGGTTTAGAATCGGAGCTTCTTAATATGAAAAAAATGTGATACTGTGCTCTCGGCTCATGTTAAAAGTAAGACCGAGATGAGCTTTTATCGTGTAAACACAATCGAGCCTTTAGAGTGTAGACCAAACCGGGCACTTAACGAATAAATGCACTTTAGTAATTCGATATTTAGAAATTTCATCATGAATTTGTTTTTATCTTCGTTAATGTTACTTCTGCCTGCATTGAACCTATCCAAATGTATTCTAGACCAGATCACCATACAGAATCATCTCGATACTCAACACTTTCAAATATACGATGCAGCAAACTATTTTTCCTTTGAATTCACAATTATACACAAGTATCTGTACTCTGACGACGTAATTACTCAAATTACAATAGTGATTCAACGTAGACGACGGTCCAATTAAGACAACTCTCCCCTAAAACGTTTCTGTTAACTCACGAAAGGATGACAAAGACGTAACAAGCTACATGGATACGACGAGAAATAAAAAGACACTCGTGAATTCCCCAACAGATGAGGAAACACGAGTTGAAGAGGGCAAAGTAGGCAGTTCGAGGGTTGGATACATTGGACCAGGAATAAAAGAGGGTTCCATTATCCGCGGAGTATGGATTCCCTCCTAGAAGCATGGCAGAGAGTTTAGGATGCGAAGGTACCGCTTTCCGCGTTGCCAGAGATTCCTTCGGTTAAGAGGCTCGGAGAACGAAGATGAAAGCGAGTGTACCACTGTCTAAGAAGGCAGGGATTCTTCTGGTAAAGGGGTGAGAAAGCACTGTGAGGTCGACTCCCTATCCGGTCCAATCATTCTGACTCTCTCACCGCGTCGTTCTGCTCTAAAGGGAGTACCGGTTCCTTGTAGCTAAAGATCCTCTCTTATAGGAACTTGTAGAATGATTGTCAAAAAAAAAAACAACTCACTTTTAGCCCTTTCGCCAGAGATTTTTCATGTATTGTTCGTGCGATACCTGGGGTTGAATTTCCCAATAACATGCTTCTTCCTTCAAGAATACCTGGAGTGCTTCCTCCACGGTGGTAATTCTAGGTCGTATGAGAAAAATGCTTGAGAAATCATCGTTTTGCTGAGAAGAGGCAAAGACTGGGACAATAAATAGATACCTGGTACATGTATCGCTCGTGTTTGGTGTGTCTATGAAAACTTAATAGAACTACAATGAAGATATTATTTTGGAGATTTGTGATGAATTTGAAATTGTAGGTTTCCAAACCTCTAATTGCGGTATTGGTGTGGCGTTTGTATCTACATGAAGAAAGAACTTCACTTATAAGCAGACTGTTTGATGTTTATGCAAATCCATGTCTCTGTATAGACAGATGAAGAAGAAAAACGTAAATTAAGACATGTTGTGTCTTTCAAATGTTGAATCGTGAATTTTGACGAATTCTTGTGCAATTTTGTATATTTACACTTATGAGCCTAGTTGTGTTACTGTGCCTAGTTACTGTGCAGCGTCCATGTTTGTTTAGTTAGAGAATATTTTTTTAACCCTATTGTAGACGTTGTAAAATCAAATTAATTTCCTGTCTATTCAACTACTTATTGTTAGTATGTATCTGTAAACTCCTTGAAGATCCACACTATTTCTTAATAATTTATTTTGATTTTCTGTGTACAAGCAACTTTGTTCCTTACAAATAAATATAAAAAATACAATGAAAGATTTGAGTAAATAATATTTACTCATGTAACTTTGAATTACATATACATTCCTGAACTTTATTGCGAAATACTATTACACCTAACTATATCTAACCTATACATGCATATTGCAGCAAGGTAAATGTTTATAAATTACTGTATCGTGTCCACGTTTGCTTCAGAGTATACTGCTTGCTGTATACTACTAAGACTAGAGTATAAATCTGAGAAAAAAATCCCAAAAATCATCGTGTCTTAAAATGAAGACGGGTAAAAAAGTAGATCAATGAATATATAATAGGATGAGTGCCTCTTGTGTTTGATGTGTCTATGTAAATACGACGAGATTCGAGTGAATATATTCATGAAGATTCGTAATGTTTCAAAAGAATATTTTAGGAATCATAGTTTACCTGACCTCTAATAACAGGACTTTTGTGTTGATTTGGGTTCATTCATACCTGTGAAGAACTTTTCTTATGAGATACTGTGTTCTTTCCATATTTATTTGTAAATGTATATTTACAGGTGGAATAATCTCAGCATAGGGTACAAATTTATTTATATATATTAAAATTTTTATTCTGTAGGCTTCGAATTGTTAGTATGTGCGTGGTGGTTGCTATGCGTCGAACTTCTGTAGCATAACTGAGTCTACATGCACACGTTTTATTATTACCATTAATATTAAAAATTTTAGTAATAATTTAACCACCAGCCTATTTAGACAAAGTCTACACCTTAGAAGAGAAATTTTCTACATTTGAATATATTAATCTAGACTAAAATTAACAAATATGTTACTAAATATATCACAAGCTTCGTCTGTTCCCAATAATTAAGCATCGTAAGTAGACAACTAACGGCATAATTAATAAATTCCAGGAGATACACACTGCGATTAATGCATTCATAATGTGTGACTAAACTGTTAGCCCTATTTTTAGTCGAGACCATAATTTTCTAATTTCACTTGCGTAACTTAATTCAACGGTTAAACATTCATGAAAATAGACGCTCTGATATGTAAATATATTTGAAAGAATATACCTAGAATATATAGATACGCGTGGAAAAGGTAAAGTGTAGTAGGAAATGTTGGACAAGGTAGCACGACAAATTGAACTTTAAGGTTTTTAATTTTCTATAGCAAACTCTAGTTAAAGCACTGAGAAATTCATATGCTTCTTTCCACGACACGCTTCCAGTGTAACCAGGTGAACTTGTTTGCAGAACGCTGTGCAACTACAGCTCCCGTCATAAGTTGCACACAACTTCGCTCTCCAACCACTTTGCTTGTTATACGTACGCGACTAAGTCTCACCTGTGCGCAGTAAGGTGAACCTAAGCAACCTTGAACAATAGTAGACACCGATTAAACGGAAGGTCTAAGTTCAAGCATGAAAGATTAATCGTTAGGTGCAATGGCTTCCATCTATGCTCGAAGACATCAATGAGATGTATTTGTGCAATAATCAACTGCTTTAATTATTCCTAGTCAACTGCCTAATTATTTTAAAATATTTGATTCTCGCGCATTTAATTGTTAGATGGTAAATAATCATGACGTCTGAAACTGCAAACATTTTCATTAAATTGTGGCTATATTTCTGGCTATATTTACAATCCTATTTAATCTCATAAAATATTCGATTAATACAAAAAAGAAATGTTGTATTACAAGGATTGTGATAACGTCGTTAAGAAAGTTTTTTCTGTCAAGTTCAAAATAAGAAGAATAGGAGGAACTATTTTTTAAATTACATGAATTAATACGAAAGGTATCCTGGGAAACTAGATTGATACACAAATGTGTATGTTTTCTGCGCATTTAATACATCGTGGCTACGTATGCCATCGCGAAAAGGACCATGTGAATCTCTTTCGAAATTTGAAAACTTCAATAAATAAAAAAGACAAAGCTGGTAAAATTCTCTATGAAAATACTTTTGACGTTTTGAAAACACTTAAGAATTTCATTTTCGTACTATTTCTATTGCAGTATGAAAAAATCTGTGTAGTTGAGCTCATGTACTAGATGAAAATCATCTATTTTATCTTTAGTTTGTAAATCTACTTGCACTGTACAGTATCTGAATGGCTAATGACAACATCATGACTAACACTAATCTTACTAATAGTAAATATTTAACCACTTAACATTTCTTCAACAACGGTTTCAAATACCCTTTTCTAATTATTATACAAAATTCTATAAAATTTTCATTCCTGGTGTAACTTCGATGCAACGAAATATTTTACGATTATGAAATAAAAACATAAATAGAAATCCAGCAAATGAAATTTATTCGAAATTCCCTTTAGTCCACAACTAATTTGTTCGAATTCGACGGAATGCGGCTATCGCCGAAACGGAGAAAGAACGTCGCTTTAAAAATGAATTTTAAGCTAACGAAGCAAAAATTGCACAGAAGCAAACGAGAAATACATTATTCCAGTAATGGAAAAAAAAAAGAATTATTCATGACTAAATCCCAGCCTGTGACGACGAAACGTAATCAAGATTCAAAGAATCGCAGCCTACACAGAGAAAAACCTTAACGAAAATTTAATAAAACCGAAACTATAAAATATTTCACGGATCTCCGCCTCGTAATGAAATTCGTGTTACGCAGACTGTAATGAATCTTTCACAGTACTATTTTCATAAAACGTCACCTGGCATCTAAATATATATATATATAAATGGGTCACTGACACCTGTAGGTATTTATAATCACATGCTACTGACAGATGTTCTACCTGCTATTTTGAAGTATGTTAACAGTAATGACCAGCTAAAAGGATACAACCGTAAATACCAGCGTGATATTTATAGGACACTCACATTTGCCTGATCATGGTAAATGCAGAATGCATGTTATATTATTCAAGCAACAGCAGCGTAAGCTTCTACCAACATATTTTTTAGTAATGAATACTAAATAAGACAGAATGAAGCTAGTTCTATTAACGATAGTGTTAAAATACTCTAAATTATAAAAGTCAACTGAATAATTGCCTTTTTGTCATAATATATTACATGTATAAAAGAATTATAAAGAAAATTTAGAAAACAGATTATTCAAGCCTCAAACTTACATTTGAAAAATTATGAGATGTCCTCGTACATTTAAACCTTTGAAATTAAATATAGCCTGTAGAATGGGGAAACTTGACGGTTTCTTAGTCGATTCGAACTAAAGTTTAGTTTTAAATAGATTTATTCGGAACGTTATCGATCTCAATTTTTGTAGTCAGTAACACGAAAGTGACGAAAGTCGCGAAATTATTTAAACCAGGTTTAAGTGGATTCGCTATAAAGAGATTAATGCGTAAAACAGATTATGACGGTTACAAACATTAATAGATCATTTTGTCTTGATTGCTCTATATAATAGTGAAGGAGGTAGTTCTAAATTTATGAACGGTATACGTTCATCCCTCTTAATCCCTTCATGCTAACCGTACAGTCTTCGATACGAACCAATTTCAGAATATTTATTGTTACTACAATATCAACCAGATCTTTTATAGGTCACTTTATAAATCATAAAGAGAATCCAATTTTACGTAATAAAGTTGACTAAACTTTTCCTCTACCTTCGCCGATAAAAAAAAATTTAACCTCCTCAGAAGCGAAATATTTTATTTAACATAAAGAAAAATAAAAAATCGCAGCTATCAATTTTGTAACGATGTAGTCATTTAATGTAATTGTAAAATATAATTACAAACATCAGTTTGAAATTTTAGTGGTTACTTCCACGTTACGATATTTCAAATAAGTTAAAACTAAATATGTAACTACACGTGTGTGCCAATTTCCTTGAAGAGGAATGATTAAAGGAAATCTTACTCTATCTTCGCTTATTCTACATTCATCATAGAGTTTTTCTTCTTATAATTTTGTTTTACTTTCTCCATTAGCATATTTCCTGGACTTCTCTTATTGTACATTTAACCGATTTATATTCACTGAATTACCTTAGCTTATTTTTAATAATTTTTTTTAAATTCACCCAAGTAACTCTATCGGTTCGATTCATAGACTCGTCGTATTTGTGATCAACCAAATTAAGATGGATTCAAAAAATACGAGAAAAGAACAAATAATGTTCATTGCATCTAGACCTGGATGCGAGGTGATCACCACTTTCCTGAACTCAAAAAACGTGCTAAGCTTGCCACGATGGCGCGACTATCTTTGACAGAGAAGTTTTTGAAAGAACGAAGAACTTGCGGCATTTTAAGACGCTCTAAGCTGGCCATGGTTTATCGTCGTCTGTACATCGAGGCTTATCGCTCTTCGGATCGACTCCATACCAGAGTGGCTATCAGAACCTGAAAAGACTCCATCCAAGAGGTCAGAATTTTAAAAAATACGTGACAGCGATTCAAATTTCCAAGCATAATTCGTCCAATGAGATAGAGGAAAACATCAACTCCATCGGCGAAAAACGTATTTCATCTTAATCGCCACTTCGTATTTTTAAGAATAATTCTCTCGGCAAACGAAAAATTCTCTAGTATCCAGTGCGGGTTTAAATTTCATTGCTACCTGACAGCTTCGTAGGAAGAGAACCCTGTGTCGATGGAAAAATACGTCGAGTGCTGCCATGAAATCTGATTATTGAAATAACGTTATGAAATGAGAGAAAAATATTAAATATTAAATGATCGGTGGAAACGTACCCAAGCACCACTTGAAAATCTTCCACTGGAAATCGATGTTTGAAACGAGAATAAAGTTTGAAACGTGATTCGTTTTAATGAAGTTCTGCGTCATGCAGCGATTTTATCGGACAATGTTAAATTTGGCCGAGAAGAGCGTGCATGGTATGTTTCAAAAAATATTTTCCACTAAAGAATTCAGATTGCTGTTAATTAAAATTTGAAGGAAAACTTTGAGTTTAATACAGAGAGTCAACTTTAATATTATATGCATATTGATGATGAATAATACAAATTTTCTGTACTTTAAGATTTCCATAAAACTATATATTGTGATAATTTATAACAATTTTAGATGAAAAAGGTTATGGAGGCAAGTGGATGAAATTGATATTAGAGACGAGAAAAAAGACCAAAGAAAACAGTAAGAATAAATAAAAAATATATAATTTTAAGTTACGATTTTATGTTAGAAGAATTAAGTATTTGTTGATTGGATGTTTCGGCGACATCTTAGCAAACAAATCGAGTTCTTAAACAAAAGGACATTCTTTAAAATTTCCTCAAAATTTGTCGATGCCACTGAAGAATGAAATGTTAATTTCCTCATCGAAAATCACTTCAAACACATCTGTATTTTCAGAAAGTTCTCGCATTACAATGTGCAACGTAAATTTCCGTCAGCAGCATCAAAATTCACCCATGGAGAAACGACTTCAGGAGGTTGAGAAATAAAGTTAAAGTTTCGCGCTACTATTCTCTAGAGGGCGTTTATGGGAAAGGGGCCCGATGCTTTTTTATTTTTTTTAGTTCCAAAATTTTCGGCACGAATTCAGCATGATCACGCAGTGGAAGCGTGTTCATCTTAGTTTTAGTTTATATTTCTAAGAAAGTTCTTTGTTCCTTTTGTGATATCATTTATTTTTCACTTATGTTATCGATATATTATATATATTGTATCTAGAAGGGAATAACCCGGAATAAAAGGGCGTATTCGCCCATATTTGAAATTTTTTTACCAGGTACTCGCTAACTTTATATCCGATAATATGTATATGAACGTTACAGTAAGATAAAAGGGAGCAGAGCTCATCCGATTCCAAATTAAAAATTTTTAATAACGCGAGTATCTCTCTCAAAAAAAAAAAAAAAAAAGAACCACCGTTAAGCAAAACCGATGAAATCACAACGCAATTAAAAAATTTACGTATATATCTGGTATTCCTCAGAGAAACTACGTGACGTTAAATGTCAAACGCGTCGAAATCAGAACGTTCTAAATTTGTTCGTTTCATTTAGTGAATTTTTTCAATTTTATTTTGTCACAGTTACTCCCTATGCGATTAAAATAAAGAAGTTTCCTAAAAATGTTCTGGGATTTTATTTGTTAACAAAAAAGTATGACTTTTAATGTAATCATGGCGAACACTTGCACAACATCATCTTTACTTTTATTTAAAATAAGCAAATTGAATATATTCCATACCATTTGTATGTTATTAAAAAAAACAAGTTCTAAACCTTTTAAAAACCCCTTTATTCTTCGGGAATGGTGCAATGAAAATTCTTTCAACGTAAAATCATTTACATTCCTACGCATAGAATTATATGTAAAAAAAGAAAAGCTTATTAGCACAATAATAGTTCTAGCATGAAGTGGACCACGTTTTAAAATATACTGAACAACTTAACGTATGTATTTATACAATCGGCACGAGAATCAGGTTACAAAGAGTAACCTTTACTTAATACCGTGTTCACCTCCCTATCTCGAATCTACGTTATGTTGTACATTCAACATAATCACCGCTCTCTATCGCGTTATATTGATCCTATTTACTTTTTTTTCGCGTGGGAAAATAATTTTCGGGTCGATGTTAAAATGCAGCAATTCATTATTAAAAGGAATTCTCATTCCTTCGAATTATTGCGCAATCTAAAAACTTCATTGAAAAGAGAAACAAATTCGCTCGATCATCAGAAAATCTCTAATTGATTAAGTTTCTGCTAGTTTAGGATCATCTTTGTGAAAAAGGATTAAGATTGAAGAATTAATGCGAATAATAAACCAATGTTTTACACCTGTACAAAAATGCTCCACTCAAATTTCAAATTCAGTCGACATCCAAAGAACAAATATTCACTAGTCTGCAGAGCACTATTACATAACCAGTACGCTCGATAAGGTATTTGTCATAGAGAGCTTTGAGCAGAACACCGTACCACCTGCTCTCCTCTGCCCATTGAACACGAAACCCGCAACTGCTCGCACCGAGTGTGTAAATGACCGCACACCGTACTGCTCGACGGAGGTTATTGCATGCAACGAATCGATTAATCCAAAGCACATAAAAAAAAATGCTCCTATCCATTGCTTACCAGGCATCAGTACGAAACACTTTCATTTCTGAACGAATAAAATAATAAAAATACAAAATGTATTATGCATTAGGTTAGTAAAATTAATAGGATCGATATTAATATGTATATTCTAATAGAGATTAGTCTATTCTAAAGACTATCATTTCTGAACAAATGAAATAATGAAAAAACAAGAAGTACTATTATTCCAGTAAAATAAATAGAATCGTTTCTATTACGTTTCTAATACATTTTGATGTAGTTTAGGAAAAAGTACTTAGCAAAACACCTGCATTAAATAATAAATAAGTTTGGTACAGAACCTCATTGATACCTCATTATCAACAGATACGAATACTCATATAGTAGTATAATTTTATACACGATTACATGCTTGGAAATACGATGGTAGAAATTGCAACCCTAAGATAAACTCCTGGAGAGAAAGTCCTGGAAAGAGAGAACTGAGAATCAACGTTTCTCTTGTATTCTATCTACTCAACAATTTATACTGTTATAACATACTATATTACAATTTAAATGTTTGTATATTACAATTTAATTGTTATAATATACTATTCCATTATTTCTACCAGAAAGTCAAACAAACAAGTTTCCTTCCGAAAGTACGTCCCCGATACACACAGTAGGAAAAAGGAAGTACGGTTTATTATTTCTTACGCATTAAACATTTAGCTCGAAAGTGTACGAGTACTTTTATGACCCACTGTATGAAAAATGTAGCTCTCGGTGAGAGAACAGTACGTATCAAATGCTTCTGGTTCCTTTCGTTGTCTTGCGGTGCAAAAGTCTACACTGAACGGCTACACTTCAACTAATAAAAACCGTCCGTTAAAGTTGAAGTAGAACCGAGAAATATATCGGGAAACGAGGGAAAGACGGAACGTGATACGAATCCCCCAGTTTCTTGCGTAACAAAATTGCAAGATAAATTTCCGCGACGCTTCAAGCAAATCGGGCTGGAAAAATCGCGTTATCCGCGAAGCTGCGCGAAACTATGCCGCGTCGTGTTCCGAAGGGCTTTGGAAAAAGAACCAAAGGATTTACCATGCGTTCGACTAACCTGAACATCCTCCCAAAAGAGTGTCTCTCGAGTCTGAAAAAATTTCATCGAGATCAACGTTCATAAAAAAAAAAAAAAGAAAGGACACAAAAACATTTTTAAGGATCGTTACTTTTACAATGGCGAAGTATATAATGAAACTTGTTGAAAATTAAATTTTGAAAGATTTTGTGGTAGTCAGACTTTATATACAGTTGTAGAATCGATAGCAATCGAGATATCGAATCCACTCGAGCTGATTAACCTAACAATCATTATATGAGGAATAATTCCAAATGAATCTGAGTTACATAACTACCTAAAATAAAATATACGATATATCGCTTAATATTAATCTTACGGTAATAGAGTGTATGTGTAAACTTGTTGAAAATTAAATTTTGATACTTTTTTGTAGTATAGAAATTTTGATTACAATCGATAGTAACCAGGATATATTTCTATGGAAGACTACCTTCATTGAATTCATCTATGATGTGCTTGACACGACTGTGTCTCTATCCTGGTACTTATTAATATTGTAAATCTTTATTAGTAGAATATCTCTACTGTAATTTTGAAAAGACAAGCAATTTCTCTGCTTCGATCTTGAATATATGAATTTTAAAAACGTTTTTAATACTCTTTATATAACTTGTTCCCTGAGCTTCTCTGTTAATTTGAAGGAATAAGATTAACAATCTTATTACCTCACGCTGGGATTTTATTTCATTAAAACAATATTTCAACGAAGTCAGTGATTGAATAACCTTTAATCTGCAGGCGTGGAGGAATATTTTATTTTTATTTACAAAACAGAAGCGTATTTTATTATTATAAAAGTGAACATCTGTAATATTCCCTTTCTATTTACAGTAAATGTCTGTACACATACAATGTTCATTACTGAAAATAATAATACCAACAACTTAATCTCCAGAAATTTTGTCATTAGCACACGAATGCAACATAATTGAAATTTTGTACGTGAAGTAAATTAGTACATTTATTAAACTCAATTAGTCAACTTCAACTATTATCCAATATTTAATTTATTATCAGAGTTGCAATTGGGCGATAAGAAAGCTGTCATATATAAAAATAAATGTTTCATAAAAATATTTCATAGAAATGAATAAAAAATATTTATGGAAATATTTCAGGAAGAAGTTTAAAGTACAGATATTTAATACACAATAATGAATTTTAACGTTCTTTTCATAATCTTCCGCTGTCAATCATTTTTAATTCTGACCCTCTGTGAGCGAACTCTTCTCTGTTTTAGCAAAAATTAAGTGACGCTAAGCTACTAACAAAAAAATGACAAAACCTGCAGAATAACCACATAAAAGGAGCTTACCGGAAAATCGAAGAAGGTTCAATGCGTCGAAGAGCAGGTTGACACAAACGACAGGTCTTTTCTCGACACAAAGAATTAAGTCTAATGAGTTATTTTCTAACAATTTTTCTTTCTCTACATTTCAATGTATTTTTATAACTATAAAAATCTCTTATTTTGAGTTTCTCGGGGAAGCTACGCCCAAAAACATGCACGTGTTAAGTAGGGGCGAAATATTTCTTTTTTGTGCAACAAGTTCATAACGACCTTCATCAAAGGAACTGAATACTTTTCTGATTCTCGAGAAGACCAAGTTATAACGAACAGCTTTTCTATTCTGCCAGCATCTCTTCGCGAAGAACGTAATTAAAAGAGAAAAAAATATTTATTTATCATTTATTTCAGTTGAATGAGAAAAAATTAATTTTGTATCAACCAGAAAGTTAAACACTATGAGAAAGAAATAGGAAAGAATTACATAATATGTATATATAAAATTTTAGCCTCGTAGAACAACGTTCTGAAATAAAATCGAAATCGTCAATAACAAAAATATTCATTCGTATTTCAATACATAAATAACCAGCACATAAATTTCTTCCCCAAAAATAAAATGAAATCCAGGTAATACTATTATATTATTAAAAAATCCTCTAGTAACTAACGCATGAGTGTCACACATTAATGCATGGTAGGTTAATCAACCTGTTAAGATGTTGGATGGCAGGCTAAAACTCGTGAAAATGTCTACGAAATTAAAATTTTGTCTCGAGACTATCGAAGATTAAACAATTTATCATTTTTCGTAATATTAATTTCATTAACTTCTCCAAATTCACGAATTCTATCCAATAATATTTTCAAATTGCCTCGCCTTTAGAATTGATTTTTTTTAGTTCCTTAACCCTTTGACTACGGAGGGCGTATATATATACGCCCTCGAGAGATAAGCTCCGAGAAATGTTTGTATTCGTTAAATCGATTTAAGAAATATATCAGCTTACAGAGGACGATGACAAGGAACTTTTTTATATTTACAGTTTATTCATAGGATGCTTAGTTTCGGAAATAAAAATTGAAAAGTTGAAAAGTTCGTTGGAAAAATTGAATTTCAGGAGAAAGGTCTTCTAAGATTTTTAATTCTTAACTCCTATGAACGTCTATGAACGTCCTATGAACAAACTGTAAATATATAAAAGTTTCGTCTTATCATTCTCTATGAGGTAATATTTTTTACCATATCGACAAATAAGTAATTGTCAACTAACCATGCTTTCATTTTCACTATTTCAAATGTAATCGAATTCATAGAAAAATGGTCTTCTACGTTCTTAATTTCTATTTTAGAGAGTAAACGTCTTATGAATAAACTGTAATTATAAAAAAGTTCCGTCTTATCATTTCCTATAAACTGATGTTTTTTTTTTTAAATTCAAACCTCTACGTTACTTGGAATTTCTAGCAAAGATCGTCCCGCGGTGAAAAGTCGTGTCACCCATTTCTGGATGAGGTGGCGACTAATATGTTAAAATAAGTTTCGGGGCTATCGACGTGCGTCGTGTTCAACGTTCAAAATCGTTCACGAAATGCGAAAATCGTGTTTCGAGACGCAAGCGGACGCCGAATGGTACGTGAAATACATCGAAGGCTTTTCATCCCGAAGAGGTAGCCCAGCGCTAGAGCAGACTTTAGCGGAGTAGAGCCCGAGAGGCATCCGTGAGACACTTTTAATGATCCTTCCAAAGTACGCGGCGTGGACCGAGTTCGCCATCGCCTCGGCTATTTCGTTCCAACACTGGCCGGAGGTACTGGCTGGAACTATGTAGTAGCCGCAGGTATTCCCGCTGGCAACGTCAGCGCACTTTGTCACCTGGTTAAGGGTTCGTTTTTCCGCGTTGCCAGGCTGCCTCCGCGATGCAGAATACAGGAAATTCACGGTACAGCTTGGGACCGGCCATTTACCTATTTCTACATCATACGAGCTGAAGAACGTGAACATGAACGTGTACTTTGTTTCAGTATTATAAGAACGAACACGACTGGTTAACGGAACCAAAAGGTCGGACAAATTTTAACAAAGAAAGTTTCCCCAGAATGGATCGAAAGTGATGTATATTTGAGAATATTTTTCGGAAAAACGAACAATTTTGCGCTAATAAGTTTATGGGTATTCGGAAGAACGTTTCTCAGTGCGTGTGTCGCAATTTTATTATTTAGAAATACCTTAAATTAATAAAGTTACGGCTTTGTTGTCGTTCACATGAGTATTTCGCGGTGATCACTGTACCTCAGAGCTGGGTTACAGTTAATTTAAGATATTTTTAAGTATACAAATGTCGGTACACGTATTAAGAAACGTTCTTTCTTGTACTTTAAATCTTCTTACCAGAAAATTTTCTGTTTTTCCACTAAAAATTCATACATATGTTCCTTCTTTTCGTACCATTCTAGGTAAGCTTCCCCCTCAACCCTTTGACTACGAAGGGCGTGTATGTACATTCGTCGCATTCGAAATAACTTCCATGAGAAGCTATTTATCGAACATATTCATATGACAAATACCGGTATGTCACAATAACATCAAAACAGATACGGGTATGATACCGAAACCTCTAAATATAACGGTATTCGGTCTCTGCTCTGTATAAAGACGTATTATTATGTAAACATATATTTAAAGTTCACAAAGGAATGATTAAATCCTGTTTATCCTTCATAATCCTGCATATTATGGATCACTGCTCGTTCTTTGGAAATTAATTACGACCAGTACAACACCCATGTCTAAATTTAATACGACCGCAAAGGGTTAATCGCTACCTAGAATTTTGCCAGCTCGAAATTGAACGTAGAAAACGGATAAATCACTTTAAAGTAGCTGAGAAAGTATAACATCGAACTAAATGGACAGTCAGCAAAGTTTGTGCCAAAGGGATGAGAAATATAGTAATACGATCGGTTCGGTATAGTTTCGAGCAAAACCACGTGTTGCAGGTTGGCATGTTCGCGTGAGGATCGACGAACTACGAGAAGCAACAGTATATAAGGTTCAGACGGATATGGTTGAGTTACCGAACCTGGCAGTAGCAGCTACTAAAGTTTCGAGTGGAAAAGTACGAATAAAATTATCGTTACGTTTGACCTGGAAAAAGTATCCGGCTACAGTTCGTGCTGTTCTTCCTGTATTAATTAAAAATGTTTCTGCTCCTCGTCGATGATTCAACTGCAGCGCTATCTTTCGACTTCAATCTGATATCTGTTATACTACAGCATTATCGGTTGAACTTCACCTGTTTTATCAGTACAAATCTCTGCACGTAAAAATAAATTTTACGTTTTATTTATTATTATTTTTATTACGTTTAATTTTATATTTATATTTTTAACTTTAATTTATATTATAATTAATTTCTACATCTAATGTATATGTTACGGTGGATGCAATAAATTTTGGAATATTTATCAAATTCACCGATGATTTTATATAATCCCCAACCATAACCACAAAATATTTATATTAGTTGTAGAAATTAATTACGTGTCTTTCCAAAGTAACCCAACTATTTATTTATAAAGAAAACCCACGCAACATATATAGTTTTGTGAAAACAAAATGTGGAAGTTTTCATGTAACAAAACGACGAGTAAATACGTCTCCTTCAATTAGAGTTACAAATGTATGAACGTAAAAGCAGCGAATTAATTTCTACACCTAATAGATAGCATTAATGTGCTACCTTTTTGCAGACAGTTGTCCTAAGAAAAACACACATACAGCGTGCAAATACTTTATTAACCCACCGTAGTCCATCGAACGTTTCCTCTCTAAACATGCATTTGACTTATCGATTGCTCGTTAGCCAGGCACCACTTTTTCTTTGCAAACATTGGACGTTTATCGAGTTATTACAGCCATTAATTTTGTAAATTATCGCAGCTTATACACCGTGATTTAGAGAAGGATAGTTCAAACGATACATAACGACGCGTTCGCCAGACGGAACGTTCTAACATTTTAATCTATTCCACTCGTAACTCAACGGTAATCGAGTCATTTCACAGCAATGATAAACATAATTTCCGACCGCGATGAATATTCGACTTTAACGTTCGAGCATTAACGTCCGTAACCGGGAACAAATGATCCGTAAACGTTTACTTCCAAAACCTCGTACCGTGAAACGAGAAATCTCCACAGAAATAATCAAATTCTATCTAAATTTCTCTCAGGTGTTTGATTTTCCAAAATGTTCCGTTCATTTACACGTTCCAAGCAAAATCCTTCCGTAACTCTAGTGAAACTTTCATATTTCCAAGACTTATCGCTAGACCGCAGATGTTTGTGCAAACTCATATCTTTATAAACATAAATGAATAATAGAAACTTAAATTATATTTTGATTATGAAATGTTGTAACATGCATTTTATTCTGTATATTTTATGTATTTATGCATTTGTTTACATCCTTTTATATTTTTGTACATTTACAGTTGTTACAAATATAACACACAAATATCCGCGGTGAATACGCCGAATATGTTGTCAAGGGTATCCTCCTGAGTAACTTTTTCTAATAACTCAACCGTCGCTCACTGCTTATTAAAAAGTTTTCACGTATTTACATCGAAAAGCAAAAAACGTTCCTAAAGATTGGCTGTATCTTGGCCATTTTTAAATATATCTTAACAAAAAATCTATATACTAAATTTAATACTTGTACTGTAAAATTACCCTTTGTTTTGAATTAAAATTTGTACTTAAAACTGGATTAAACATTCTTTAAGTTTGTTCCAAATGTAATCAAAATCGTAGTAGTATTTAGTCATTGTGTACTATATGAGAATAACTGTTGAACTATAACATTCGTCTGACACTGCCATTAGTTTTCCTTGGACAAGAGTGGTCCCTCAAGCATACTACAGAATTGCTATTCGACACACCTCGTGAAAACTTCACCAAATCCAAAGTGGTTCCTTAAGAGCAATCGCGGATTAAACGAACTTCCTCAATCTTAAGGTGAAAGCTCATGGCTGAGACTTTCTACGGTTGATCGATGCTCGGTTGAAAGGAAAACAAATCCATTTCTTTTACGGGTTTGTTAACTTAATCATTCTATTCGATACTTGCTTTGTGTGCGAGGAAAACACGAGAAACAGGGAAAGACAATATTGGCGCAGAGCGTCGAGTAAACAAAACATTTATGTACGCAACTCCCTAAGCGACCTGCACCTTGTATGTAGCTACGTGCAGAAGGGACGCGTTAATACATTCTCCCTTCGTTAAGTATCTCCATCTGCTCACCTCGTTCCAATTCTGAATTATCAACGGTTACGTCGAAAATTATACAAAAATCGCCATGTCTAGTAAAATTATTTGAAGTAAGAACGGAGTAAAATGACGTTAACCGCATAAAAATATAATACATAGACAAGAACGTAGACTTTCACATAAAACGAGGTAATTTATGTACAAAAGAACAGACACTGTTAACAATAGATTTGTGTTAACATATTTCTAACTTGTAGATAACCAGAATTCTGTTATAGCTTCTAAGAACATTAAATTCTTGATAAAGCTAAATGGATTTTATAACAAATAAAAATGAACATTGTTATGTAACCGTAACAAATCAGACAAATTTTCATCCTCTGTCTTCTTACATCAGAACAAATATTTAATACTACGTAATCTTTTGTTTTAATTTAGAGAAATTCTCTTGTCTATTCAATACATGTTACAGAACTATTAATTATTAATCACTTTTATGTCTAGTGTTTGAAATAAAATACGAATATATATGATTGCTTTGTGTGTAATATAGTAGCGTATTGTCAAAAAGAACTAGTAATTATGCTCTACGGTTAGTTATTTTACAAAAATTTTTACTAATACATGTTCTGAAATAACTGTTCTCTTAGAATCTTTCTCATGTCTTCTATTCGAAATGAAATATAAATAACATGTTACTGTATTATGTACATTGTCAAACAAAACTATTATCTGTGGACTATAACATAATTCTTTTATTTATTCTATACAAACTTTCGCTGATAAAAGTCTTAAAATAAATTCCTTTGGAATATATGTTATGCAAATTTTAAGATATCTCCAGAAAAACAATTTTTTTTAAAAGAATTTCCAAATAAAAATATGAGAAAAACAATTATTCATCGAAAAAGGATACAATAAGTTCTCCCAAAACTTAAAACAAAATAGAAGTTGACCGTTTGTTTCGATTCCTGTTTCTAAATATGGAAAAGCAACGTTCTGTGATAGATAAATAGATGTGAGCCCAAGTCAGACCCATTAAGTACAGCTCTATAGCGAACAGACAGCTTTCCAATAGGGAAACACATTTGGGGGCTTGTACCCAACAAGAGTATCGCTTAACAAACCACTCGACTCTGCCTCGAGTAGATCCGTGTATTCGTTCCGCTAACTATACACATTGGTGTCAAAGTACGTCTGATAGTAGACGATCCCCTTTCCCTTATTCTCCCCCTTTGTTTCTCGTAAATTTCATCCTCTTGACACGCTAAAAGTACAAGTCAATCGATCCTTGTCAACCAAAATGTACGACAATGAATTTCTTTTACTTGGAAATTGATTTAAAAATTCTGTCTAGTAAAAATATTAAGATTGGCGGAGAAACTTAAAATTCGTGATCGTTTATTTTTGTAGAGATATTGTAATATATTACCGACGCCGACGTATCGATATTTAGAAAAGTTAAAACGAAATGTAAATAAAATGTAAAGCATGGAAGGATGAGAGAAAGTTCAAGAACGGAAGTATGAAAGAGAAAACAAAGTTCAAATAATGTAAGTAACAGATTAAATAATAAGGAATGGAAAGACGAATGGTAGGCAGACGTAGATATGGAAGGATGAATGAGAAGAAAAATAATAGGCGATACGCGTAAAAATGGAGCATCACTTAGTAGTGAGAAAAGGTATGTAACATCCTTGTCACTTAAATAAAGACGTAAAATACGTATCTATATTTATAATACCGATCTATGAGGTGTCGTCACTTGTTTGTTTAACGTTTCCGTCTACGAGCATGTGGTGAACGACTACCCAGTGCGAATTCGGACGCCATCTTGCTACTGTGCGTTTATAACAAACTAATAAAGTATTTTATGTAACGTTTAGTATCTTTGTACTTAAAAATTAAATTCATCAAAAACATTTTTAACATTCAAACAGAATTAAATAACGTTTGATTAAATATGATCTTTCCTGGCTTGAAATACGATGAATAGTCTCATGAAATCCATTTTCCCAAGACAAACGCTACTCTCTTTATCGCTCTATCGTAAACCTCGACTGAAGTATGGCGTGTCAAACAGTGAAATCGAGTCTCAGAAGCTTACTTCCGAAAAGACCGAACTCTAGCCGTGCAAGGATTATTAATTGAAGCCACAAGAGCTAAAACGAACCAACCCCGCAAACCTTTGGCTTTGAGCATGATATTTGAACAGTTTCGATCTTGCATACATGGGTTGGAACATACAATCAGAATTAATTTCGATATCAAAAATATCATTTCGTTAAAGTTATTACAGTAAACACAATTACATAAAAATATATGTTAATTCATAACATAAAAAGCAGCTTAATTTTAGTTTCTTAATTGCGCGCACCGTTATTACCCTAACCTTGTATTACTGGTAACGAAGTTTTGAGGCTAGAGTTGCGCCCTTGAGAAGTAGCGTGTAAGATCTACATAATAATCGTTTCGTGGAAATGAAAATTTCGCACGGATAACAAGTATGGAATTAATGAAAATCGGTGGAAAATTAATTATGCCTAACCAGCTACCTTCAACGTTACAGTGTCGTAATTATAGGGTGCTCGTGTGTACAGTGAGTCACAGAAGTATTTGAAACGCCTCAAGTGGTACTCGAAAATATTGGTATCCTTTTAGGATAAATGTTACAGGAGTCTCATCGGTCAGAGCATACGCTAGATTTAATTAAGCTCTAATGCAGTATTTTAATTCTGTAAATCAACCGTCTTAATATATTCCATTCTTATAGTTATACAAATAATAATAATTTCCTAATAATTATTACCTACAAAAATTTCATAAATATTTTGTTATAGAAAAATATATCATGTAAGGTCATTTAAACTGAACAATCGAGGCAACACGAATACTTTTCAGACTCACTGTACATACACTTTACACGAACCGCCTAGTAAAATCGCGATAAGTAAAATTTACCGTGAAGTGTACGAGCATGTATGTAAAATATGAATGTAATGCTAATTACGCTTCTTTGGCTGGGAATCGGATCGATAATCGGATTATGTGCGATTGCGACGGAGATAAAGTAAAGAAAACAAATCCGGTGAAATAACCGTTTCATGAGCGAGCGATAATTCCGCAGGATTGCGATCACGTTTCTCACGACGACACCTGTAACCTTCGTTAATTAATCAGAAAAGATTAATGAACTTTCGTTACGCCATGTGTAAAGCACGTTATATGCGTAAAGCTGGTATAATAATTACCCCAGGGGTAATCGTTTAAATTAAGTGTTTGCCATAATCTGACAACAAAATATTTTAAATAAATGTAGATCAGTTTTCAATTGCCTATACATTGAAATAAAAAAAGGTCGAACAAAATTCTTTTGTAGCATTGTCAAGGTCACTTTCATTTTTTTCAAACGCCACTATGTATTTTTTACTTAACAGTATTATAGTCCGTGTCAAGACCGAACTCAACGACATAGTGTACCATGATCAAGGAAATGAAAATTTCAACAAAAAATGACAATCTGCTTGAATGGGTGATAATAACTTGTGTTTAATATTAAGACTCGAAGTTACGTTCAATTCAGGAACCTTGACTAAATAATTTTTCAAACAAACAACAATTTAAATAAAAACAAAATTTTTCAATCTTTTTTTTATTGCAATGTATACCCAATCGAAAACTGATCAACATTTGATTAAAATATTTTTTTGTCACATTACCGCAAGTACTTGAAAAATCGTGAAAAGTGTTACGTGAGACACCCTGTATACGGTCCTGAGAGAAATTCGTGGTAGGGCAAAGAATAGAATGCTTCTATATCCAAAAATGACTCAAAAAGGTAGAACAACATTTTTCGTACATGGTTTCGTTTTCGAAAGGATTTACTTTAAATGCTCTTCGATTGGATAGGGCTTGGCTGATGCGTCTGACTATTGCTATCTTTTTCTACTCGTGTTGGTGTTTATATGCATTACCAGTGGCATGATACGGTACGTTTTAACCTGTGATTACGATAAGTTGTATTAAATATATAAGAGTAATATATAAAAGAAATAATTAGTATCTCAAAATTTAGCTCATACTCTTCTATGGAAGCAAAAATCTTGCACAAAAATGTTAAATAATAATCAAATAAAAATTTTTATTAAGAAAGAGTACACATGTTCGTACATGTTTCTTCTTTAAAATCAATACAATTTCATAACTTTGTTTAACTATATATATATATAATTCAAATTCCTAGTTCAAATTCTGTTTTACTCCAACGTAAACGTTTTAATATCGTAGAAATCACAAGTAGTCGAAGCGTTTCTATAAAGCTTGTTCGCATTCTATCGGTCGCTAAATATAATATTTCTAAATATTATTGCTAAATATAATATTAAATTTGTAACAAGATAAAATCCTTAACTGCAATGATCGTTAGTAATCGAAACAAATGAAGCGCGATTGGCGCCGAGGAGAACAAAAGCAAACAGTAATGGACAAAGTTTTCCTGTATTTGCGAGTAGTCCATCGTTCGTTTATCATCGATATCGGTGAACCGTCTTCGCGGATTTCTATTGCCGCGGCCGAACAATAACGACCACTAACAATGCTAGACCGGGAACTTTTAAGAAATCGTGCACGACGAGGAATTTTCTTACGCTTTCTCGAGCTCATCAGCTTTTCGAGTTCAACGACTTTGCTCAGCTTTCTTACGTACGGGTCGAAAACAAAGGAACTAGAAGAAAAGTCGACGGCTTGCGTTCCAATTACAACCGGCGTGGTAACAAAGTGAATTTCACCGTTTGTTTTTCTGCCAACACTTTTCCATTGACCCAGCAATCTCGAATTAAAGAACCTTCTTATTCAACGCTGCGAACAAGAACCGCGGCAGCGACCATGTCTAGCTGTTCACGATGCTATTGGGTTGTATCATAATAATATTCCATTTTCTTTTTTTTAAATTAGGAAGACAACTGTTTTAATGAAACTTATTGTGCGTATTGTGTATTATTTCGGAGCGTGTAGACTCAGCTGTTCGTACATCGTTGGGATATTTTTATATTATTTTGGTGTCTCCTCGTCACTCCAGCGACCAGATCTCATTGTTATTAATCCATACTAATATTATAAATGCGAAAACTCTGTCTGGCTGTCCGTTTGTTACCTTTTCACGTCTAAACCGCTGAACAGATTTCGATCAAATTTGGCAAGGAGATGGATTGCATCCTGAGGAAGAAAATTGAAATTGAAGAAATTTGAAGTACATGGACTAAATTTACAGGAGACTTGCAAACATGAGACATTTAACCACTCAGAGCACTCCGCTTTCAAAATTTTCTAATAAAAGCAAAAGAGCAAATACTAACAATTTTTCATGTCGAAAAGTACGAAGAAGAGGAATACAAATCATTTCTACACTTAAAGGGATTAGCTTTCAAATACAGCGTGGATAAGAAACGATATTATAATTCTTGGATCAAGAATAAATCGAAAACGAGGAATCTAAACACGCTCAAACGAGTCTTCATCTCGAAGAAAATCATTTTTGATCATTCGTTGAATACCCATGCGATCGAGCACGAGTTGGATAACACGTCTGACTACTACTTGTTATTTCTACTTGTGTTTGTAAACATTAACGATTGGGTCGTGTTATTAAATTGGTTCTGGCTACATGAGACGATAGTAGCATCAACGTGAAAACGGACAGTGTCATACTATCGTCAATATTTACAGACACCAACGCAAGTAGAAATAAGGGGCAAAGGTCAGACGAGTTACCGAAATTGTACTAAATAGTGTAGGTGTAATTGATGTACTTCCTTGGGAACTAAGACTATTTCTAACTGATTTAATTTTACATTTTCAATCTATTTTTTTACGAAAAATTACCCTACGTTTGATTGTATCATCCATTCTCACGCAATATGCACTTTTTAAAAGATTTTGAGTTTTATATACCATTTTTATTTGATTTTTAATTTTTATGACGACTACATGCAGCAGACTTGAAGACTAACATTCACTTTAACAGATCTAATTTCAAATTTTCAATCTATTTTTACACGAATAATTACCCTACATTTGGTTGTACCATTCATTCTCATGCAATCTACAGTTTTAAAGAGATTTTTTGTTTTAGATATCATTTTCATTTCATTTTCAATTTTTGAACGACGATATGCACCATTCTGAACCAAAATATTCTGGGAATTCTCAGTCACGAAAATATAACATGTTACAGAAGAGCAAGGTATAAAAGTTCAATATACAAGTGTATTACAACACAGCCTTAATTCTTTGAAACAGTTTTTGAGCAATTGTTATTAATAATTAGCACGGCAGAGAAATTTATATCATTACATATCCTCTTCCTACAGTCAAATATACATTAAAAATTGATTGTCAAAGTTCATCGAGTACTCGTGAGATTGAGTGCATCTTCGTAAACGAGTTTGTTCATTACTCATTATTTTCACTTGTGTTGGATGTCCATAAACATTTACAATGCTGTAGTATTAGATATTAAGATCTTTTAAACCAGTTAAAAGGTACAATGTCATGTCGCATATGATGACAAGTAGAATTAATCTGCAATGGCCAGACACGTCAATCATGTTCTACTGAACCGCACGCGTATGCCATAACATTTTTAAAATCGATTCTCTGGGAAACAAAGACCTGTATCGAACTATTTTATTATACATATATTTTCAATTTACTATTGCATAGAGAATGACCTATGACCAATTACAAATTAATTGTAAATTAGTCTATTACCACATATTTTTAACCTATTTTAAAATGTAATTGTATATTGAATATGCTTTCTCAGCTCTGTGTTTATATTTCTTCTAATATTGTATTTTTTTAAGACCGAAATTCAAATATGAATACTAAAGAGACCCTAACTCGAGCTTTAACTCATGGAAGAGATTGTTACACAACAAATGCAACAAAGAACTGTTTATAAAGAATTCGTCAATTAAATGAAAGCAACAACAAGCACGAACTGTCAGGTGCAAGATAAGCGTCAAATCGCCGCGTTTAGTTCCGTACCGAGAAAATATTTTCCATTTAGGGAACCAGTTCCAGAATTCCGTCACGCACGCTTGCTACGCGTATTTCAATAAATCATTTCTCACAGACCCGGAGCAGCGTCAAGCCGTAACGGAAAATTAGATCTCATAATCTCGTTAACTGAATCAACATCTCACGGCAAATCACATGTAAACAGGCACGTCGTTCCGGAAAATACTAGTTATCGCGCACAGATTGATAATTAAACGATTCATCGTTCTCACGCTTTGAATTTCCAATAACGGAGAAGTATTATGAATTATACGTTGATTTTTAAAATACTTATTAGCTTAATAAAAAATGCTCTGGTGTATTTCAGAGGAAACGAATGAAAGGGAAAGGAAACGTGACCCCTATTACTAGACATCGCAAGGAACCATGAAGAATACACCTGTGCAAGTCACGCAAAAGATAATTAACCCTCTACTGCACTGATTTTACTTCTCCTATTGAAACAGAAATGATTTCGTGGTTATCTGTACATCCATGAATTAGATAATACGAAAGCTGATATTATTGAACTTGCAGAACTATTAGATGTCCCCATGAGAGAACATCATGTGCAGATCCCGTGCAAACTTTACAGGGATTGCTTCTATCGGGTTTCCAAACCACTACATTATGCAACAGAGGGTCAAGAATTTTCTATGCACCCATAATCAACTTGAGGTTTAGTGACACTAATAGTTTCGGTAAAAGAGAGAATATTCTGATTGCTCTAACAAACCAACTATTGAACATGTATCATAACTAAACTGTGAATATTTATGCAATTATGACCAGTGTAAGTTTACCAGTTTACAAAAATATAAAAGGATGTGAACAAATGTATAAATATATAAAACATAAAGAGTACTATACACGTTACAACGTTTAGAAAACAACGTACTTTAATTGAAGTTTCTGTTCTTCATCTCGTATATAAGGGTAGAAATAACATTGACACCTTTACCTACTTATTTATTTTAAAAGTAATATCAACATATTTCATCGTGTACTGATTAGTTGAACTTATCGATAAAGTTTATTTAACAGATTCTACCTTAGACGCGACGCTGGTAATTATTTTAATAATCTGTATATAACGCATAAATAAGTGTTTCTCTTAAATGTTAGTAGAAAATCTAATGAAATGTACTTGATGGAAGTTCCAAAGACATTAAGAGTTCGCGTAGTATCAGAAGTATTATAAATCATCTCAAATATGTACATTTTTTTTTTTTTTTAAGGAACTCCTATCCAATATCTGTCAATATTGTTTTTATTTTCAGACTTCACGCAGTTATTATAAGCACGCTTATTGTGTATACTTGGTGCCAAGAAGGCTCTCCAATCGGTTAGCAATCTATCAAGTATCTTCAGTTTACCGAGGACCAAAGATCTATACAGTCGAAAGATTGTTACCTTGAAACAATTAAATAACAAAGCAATAAAGAACAACACGGTGGCAAGACAAATTACAACAATTTAGAGAAAACTTATCATACTCGATGTAGTCGCTTTTCTACAATTTTTATTAAGCAGTTCATAATTGCTACCACTTTGAAATACAGCTAAATAACAGAAAATACGTTCGAACAGTGTGATCTGCCACGAGTTACAAAGATGAAACATCGAAACGTTCAATATGAACAAATATACCTGACGTGTTATCAATTTCACGCGTCAACCCAATGATCACTAACTCGATACGAAATTCTAACCAATGATAAATTAATGTTTACTTTTAGAAACCCTGTTAACTCTTTGGGACAAGGTGGGATTAAAAGTGGGATAAAAAGTACCTTTTTGATGGACCGTAATGCACGGTGGGACATTTTTAATCCCACCTCGAACTTTTGCAATGGCTGCATCTGTATAGGTTTATATTTCGTCTTACTTACGTAAAGCAGTTGGTAATATATTCATCCAATGTTACAAATGTATGTACTTATGTTGGCAACTTTCAACATGCTAATACCGGTTCAACGATTGTTGTAAGCGGAAGGTTTATTGCGATAATATTTCTTTCCTGGTTTCATGTGAAAAATCCTAGAGGTAAGTTAATTTATATGAAAATTAGTTCTATATAAACAAGTGAAGTTTTTTATAATAAAAACTAAAGATTAAATGTGTTTGCAAATGATAAAAGTATGGTGGGATTTTATTCGTCCCACCATGCAACTTGGGGAGCAATACAAAAAAACATATTTTGATTTATTGTTTATGTTTCAATATTCTTAAAACTATAAATGTGATTTGAATATAGCGTAGGTAATTTTTGACCCTTCAGCTTCAAAATGCAAAGAACGAATCCATAACAATTTTGTTTGATTTAAAACGCAATAAAATTCCTGCGCAACATGGGTCTATTTTATCACCTGAATTCCTGTGCCGCAAACAGTTAATGGTGTTTAAATGCCTAAAATTTCATCTTTATACGTTCTTTTTAATTAATCAAACAACGTCACATTCTAAATGAAAAACTAACAACCGCGTAACTGTGAAGTATAGAATACAAACACCCATTTTGTGGATATTGTAGTAGAATAAGATTGCCAAAAATCCCCAATCCCTGAAGTCGAAATCCATCCCAGCCATATGTATATATACAATCTCTCTCATCTCCTCGACGCAAGTAGAATGAGGACACCGCGAGTCGAGTAATTTTTGGTCAGACACGGACATCACGAGAGTTGACCAAAACGTTCGACCTGATACGACTCGCGACCACCTTCTCGATCCCTCCCATTCCCCGCAGGACAGATCTTTCCTTTTCCCTGCAGTACGTATGAGCGTTTAACGTACACACCTGGTCGGGCCGACCCAAGGTCAGGTCACTAGGCCGCGGGCGAACACACAGAGCGGTCCGTTTCCTCCAAGACTCCCTGTGGCAGTGATCGGGTCGATGACAGCCGTGCCACCGATGATCACAACGAGATTTCGCACCTCTATACACCACTGGCCCGGGCACAACAACAACGGCCACGAGAACGACTCGCCCTTTCACTGGGTATACGACGCGAACACGCGAAACCACCGTGTCGTTCGCGCGTTTACGTTTTCCCGCGGGAAGGTGAAGGGTTGCACGTCGTGGGTGTATTTATCACCAACAATCGAGGAACGAGTACCGCGCATACGGCCGTGTTCGAGCAAATCGCGTTACGAGCCGACCAGAGGGAGCAGAGACAAGGGTCGACCTGACCTCCTCGAGCCTCACCGAAGAACTGGCGGGCTCGTGCGCTCGCACGCACACGTAAAACCCCCCACCCCGCCCGTCCGCCGCTACGCGACACCTATCCGCTCCACCGTAAACCCTCAGCCGCTTCTTCCCCTACTTTATCCCCACCGCTCCCAAGTTCGACCGTCCATCTACCCCTTTGCGCTCTTCTGACTCGTGTACACAATCGCGGGTGCGCGGAAAATTCAAAGACGAGAGTTAATTATAACGACTCGGACGAGAGCTGTGCAGCCACTCGAGCCGGGTTTTCCCTCTGTCCCGCGTTCATTGGCTGCCTTCTTGTGTCAATGCACGTTTTCACGAGACGGGATCCCGCGGTATTAATTAATCGTCTGGTAAACCGTACGTTGCACCGCGAATTTATTCGTTATTTGATTAGAGCTATACATGGGAAATTGGGGGGTGGATGGGTGTGTGTGTGTGGGGGGGGGAGGGGGGGCAAGATCGATGCTGGTACTATCGATCGATTAACATATGTTGGATCATTGTTTTTTTGATGTGAACGATATCGCTCCTCGGTGAAATCAAGTCGAGTTAATGTTAACCTACGTTAATAAATATTGATGTAAAAAGTCTTCTTTTAACTTGTAAGCTCTTTCTAAACAGGACGACAGTCAAGTGTTAAGGGGTTAGTCGCAGTCAGGAAAATGGAAACGGACAGTTTCTTGTGTGTGTGTTTTTTTTTAAGGTATTAAATAATAATTTTTATTAATGAAATGTGAATATACTACAAAGTATGTCTTAAAGAACTATAAAAGAGTTTTTGTTTTAAAAAAAAAGGTTAATTCATTTCGTCATAACAGGCGATGGCGTGGGTGGCCCCTTGGTTTGCGGTGAGCAAGATTTCTTCAAACTGGTGCACCTGAAAACAAAACTGACAACAAAACTAAAGGTAGATTTAGAAAATATATTAGACTAACGGGGTCCCTGATCGAAGGATTTTTTATTTTCTTGTATACTTTCTTTTTTATCCTGTATTGAATCGCTTAATTTGAGTGAAAAAGTTGAAAATCAACTTCAAATGTACGCCATCTTGTTTTTAATTAATTTTTTCCAAAATCCTTCGTTCAGGAACCCGCTAGACTAATCTATTTTTGAAATCTACCTTTGTTTTTGCTTCCAGGTAAACCAGTGTAGAGAAATCTTGCACACCGCGAACCTATGTTTTTAAATCATCGTCTACGTCATCGGCTGTTATGACGATATAAATTAAACGTTTCTTAAAACAACAAATGTTTTTTAGTTCTTTAAAACATGCTTTATAATATACTTAATTGTTGCTTATGCAAATTATTATTTAATAACTAAAAAAAAATCACAAAGAAATGTTGTTTTTCCTCTTCCTGACTGCGACTAACCACTTAACAGTTTCTTTCTTTGAATTTGTTCGAAATGGACATGAAATATCTCCGACATTACATTGTTCACGTAATGCGTTCGTTACGTTCGTTGCACGTAAGCGTGGAAAATTGAAAGATTAGGGTTAATTATGGTGATACGATCGAAGGATTTCAACACTCTTGTTCGTTAATTTTCTACGATTTATGTACTGTTCCTTACAATTGAAAGAGATGCCTTGACGCAAGGCACAATGCATTTGATTGCATTACACGTACAGTGAAACGCGTAAGAGATTGGCACGTGAATGCGCAATTTGTTCGATCAATTTCACAATATACATATCCCTAGATCACCACGGTTGTGTAAAATTTTACTCGCACGGTAGATAACGAATAGAAACAAACGATAGCGATTTATCTCTGCCCGCCGAATACGTTTTACGTTTAATTTACGTAAAATTTTTGTTATAAATGATGATTGAAATAGTATTTTCTTGGCAAACATTATCAATAGTGAAACAGTTGATGAATCAATAATTAACAATATTTCAAAATTCAGTTGGTTTAATCGAAATTCGAACAACTTGTCTGCGATAAAAATTATAAACAAATGTAGTCTTAAACCTAACTTTAAACCCTTTATTAAACGCAGAGGCAAACATACTCTATAAAGTATTTATTAGAAAAAATATTAGAATGGAAGTTTAAAGTGATAAGTATAATAGAAACAATAAGTAATACTCAAACGGTAGAAAGAGGATAGTAATGAACGAAATTAAAAACGATAATTTACATATTATCCCTTACTCCTCCCCCCCCCCCTCCAATCAAGAAGATTACTTTTAGTAACTGTAGGGATTATTAAAGCGGAGCTTATTAATTAATGTATATATATATTTCATGCGTAACATGATATTGGACAAATCAGACGTATTTAATGAACATTTTGAAATAATTAATATTTACAGTTCGTATAGCCTTAATTCGATTTAACGTTATTTTATCTTCTTCTTTTGTTTTTATCGTTGTACATTTTTTTTAAATTATTGGTAGTAAGATAGAAATGAGAAATATGCTCTGTTATATACTTGAAAATTCATGCGAAGAATTAAAAATTGGGAAATACAGATACATCAAGTATTTCACTATTTAAAAAACATGTTTTACCAAAATGTAAAATACTAAATTCATGTTAAATATTGTCTAGATATCTTCCAACTATATGACGAGCATTTATGAAAAGAAAGTGCCTTATACCTTCATATCTACATTAATATACATATTACAATTTTTGTACTAGCTGCATAAGACCACGTTATTGTATACTATTTATTTTTTTTTTTTATTAATGACGGACGTAATTCGAATACCGAATGAACAGGATACAAATTGCAAGTTTGCATCCATAGAATGCTATCCCAATCGAAAGATCCCTTTATTCGCAGGATGTGTGTATTTCCCAGTACGATCGAATGATATTTCTTGGTCGTATAATGTAATCATGTGATTCCACATTTGTTATGTAAATGGGAGAATACCGAGTTCGATATGCATTGCTACGATGCCCGTGTACGTATACGTGCGAACCCGGATTCGTTCCAGCATACGTGATTATTATCAAATAGTACGTGAAATGCATGCGTCTCTAGAAAAAAGGCAACTTAATCTATATATTCAATTGCTAATTGATTCACCTTTACGGAATAATTGAATTCAGCTGATTCGAGAATCGTCGAAGAAATTGAGAGACGCGAATAGGTTAGCGTATATTTTTCCATATTTTAATAGAGATTAAATTTATAAGTTCCTTGCTCTGTGACTCCATTTCTCGGCCACCTATCGATGAAAACAAACTATGAAAATTTCTGTCTGATTGAATGAATTCCCTGCACTCGGTTTTTCTTTGATAATTATAAAAATTAGATTTATTTATTACATACAATTATTCAAGTACGAATGATATTCCATTTTTGTCATAATGCTAATCGAATGCAATTAAAAATCAAAAGATCAGACGTCTTAAATAATTATTTCTTAAATAATCTTAAATAATCATTTTGGTATTACTTTCTTCTATCGTCAACCATACGAGAATAGTACACCCTATATACACACAAATAAATTTCCTTATTATTAGATCCTATAAATATGAATGATCGTTTTACCTACGCGTGTAGTATAATATTTCGATTAATTTAACGTGCGACAAATTCTGCTAAGTTTCATTCAGTTCATAACCATTCATTGACTGTAACACGTTTACACTCTAAAGTAATCGATTTCCCGCGCACGCGATCTTTTTCATTAACAGATACTGATTAGAATAGTGCATTGCTATTCACCCTTTCCTTCCTATAACGTATAATATTTAATATGAAATATTCTTTCCTAGTTTAATTTTATAAATATAAATGCATTTCTTTTAAATAGTTTTAAATCTATTAAAGAAATATTCACTCGACACTACACTCGGCAAAATGCCAAAAGTTTTCCTTCATTGAAAGTGTTGGAGGAAGGTTGGAATTTAAGAAACACTGCTCTAATCAATGAAACACGTGTTCAACATTCTACGCGCCAACTATAACCATGTAATGAAATATGCCCGGCTATGGATAATACATCGTTTGCAAGTAAGCGAGAAAGTCTTACAGTAACAATTATTTGGAGAAAATGAAATATCCCCTTTTCGCGGGAAAAGCCAATAAATCACTCTGAACATTAGTCCACCAACATATGAAGAATGCAGTACACAATTGACAATAGAATACATTATCCTAAACTGCACTTAGCCTGACTTTTATCCATATGATCTAGTTTTCAGTTGATTTGTCTATCAATTTCATCAACACTTTCATCGAAAATGATTTAATATCTGAATAAGATAAAAAAGAAACATAACATATACGTGACAAGATCGCTATCACATTTAGGTGTTTTCATCAATTTTTGATAACTTTCCCCTCAATTTTAAAGGTTTTGCCCATCACTGATACGACCAGCCATGGTAGGTTTAGCGTTAGTGTGTACATTGTACTAATAGAATAACGCACTATAAATAAAGCGATGCTGAGCAACCATGTTCGAGCATCCTCCTTTCGTTCGATGCCAGAACTACCTCTCCGTTGTATTCAACAGCCGGGGAAAGTAAAATGGAACGGGTGATTCAATTACGGTCGTAGACCGTGTCAGGCATCGGCAGACATTGCGCGCCGGATCGCGTAACGCAAAATTGCGTGGCAATATATCGTTACCTGGTTTCATTTCTGTCACGCAAATTGCGTAGGCGCGTTTACGTCGAGTACGGAGGTGTACGGGGGCGGGGGCGTGCGATACGCCACGGCATAGAGCAGCTAGTCGCGACTTCATTCCTCACGGCGGCGCGAATCGATAAACGGCGACCATCACGCAACACACAAACCCATCCTCGCCGACCAACCCGACCTCGACGACCGGTGCACCATTCCCCGATTCGGTACGGGACCCGTACGCCACGGATCGCGTGTCATTAAAGTAGACGAAGCTCTCGTTACACACAAGTTCAATAATGATGCAACAATCACCCCTCTAGAACCAATCATCGGTCTCGTTTCCTTCGGATATGGAGAATCGAATGGATTCCTGCTGGTCTTACAAGGGAACATATCCAACTGTCCGTCTCCGATTTTGGTGAAACTTGGTGGGTACGTTAAGCAGATGAAAATAAGGGATACGTATTTTTTTATAGCTACCCAATCGCAAGTTTAGGAGTTGAAAAAGTAGCAGGCAAATGTATCGTATATATATATCAATGGATTCGAAAAGCAATTTCCGTTCATTTTTGTCGTTGTATAAATTTTTGTATCTCTTAAAATAATGTAACAAAAAATTGTTTGATATAAAGAAATTACATTTTACAAAATCTGTGACCACTTTGTGTTTTACCTCGTGAAACCATGAAACTTTTTCCTAAGAAGATTTCTTATATCTATTGTAGTTTTCGAGATAGGATTTTTCTGCTGAAATTTCAAGGGGTGATTTCAACCCCTAAACTTGCGATTAGGCAGCTATAAAAAAATACGTATCCCTTATTTTCATCTGCTTAACGTACCAAGTTTCATCAAAATCGGAGACGGACAGTTGGATATGTTCCCTTGTTAGAGCCAGTGACGATTTTACTTACGTCATATTGGAATGAAAATAACCCATTTTTTGTATGAAAGTATATAGACTGACGTTGACGAAAACCGTCATTTGGCAGCCAGTAGATCACCATAAATCTTTCCATCACGCGCTCCATAAAAATTATTTGCGCAATCTTGCGGACGCTTTCATACTGTACCATTTTTATCTAACCAATTTTGTTCCATCTATTATAAAATTCGAGTTACTGTGTGATATACATAGTTATATATCTTGTAATGTGTGCGTGTTTCAGTCGTTATTGGCTCTGCAGCCATTTTTTCGAAACAGAATGAGCCAAAAAATTTGAAGATCTCAGTATACAGAACGCGAGAAACGTGACAGATTTACTAAAAGAAAATCCGTTCAAAGCTGGTATCCGGGTATCCAGAAACGAGGTTATTCTAGATCGTATGCAATAACGGTGAATGCGAGCCAATATCATTTGCATTTATAATAGTTGGAACGTACTTAGACTCAATCACTACTTCGGATAATACACAACGCGTACGTTCGTGCCTCAGAAGTAACAATAAATGAAAACGATTGTTCTCTATTAAAGTGAATAAACCAATTAAATACAGGATACACATGTTCGATTTTGTCTTCCTATTCATGATGAATAAACAAATTTTCGTTAACACGTTAAACGCCACGCCAGTCCCTAGGGAACGACGCTAGACTTTCCATTCAGGCCTCGCTGGTCCGTACGGTATTCCATCTACCACTCACGTACAGTCTACAAGCTGTACTTCTGGCCTCTGTTGTGGACGACTAGCAGCCACAACAGAGTGGAAATTACGCTTCCCTGAGGGCAGCCCCTGCCGACTCGAGCCCTTACCTCGGTCTCGTTGAGAACTAGTCGTGATGGTCAATTTCTCGAATCAATTAACGAATTATTGATTCATGTAGAAAATACGAGAAATAAGTTATTTATTTCAAAAGAAGAGTCGTTTAACTAACGAACAATTTTATAAATTATATATGAATTTCTTATTATTAAGTTGTAATACTATATGTATATAAATATCTCAGAGTTTGCTGGAAAAATATAGAATCAGTAAACATATTATTATTAATAATTAAACAATATTCTCACAATAGAAGTTAATGCACATTATTATAATGTGCTATTACTAAAATGCAGTTTTTTAAAGAAAAGTATTTTAATGTAATAATAATCCTGAACAAATTATTTTTTATACGTATACTTGTATACGCATTTATATGTTACATATATAGTTAGCAAGTTTATATTCACTTTCTTTTTTTTATAACTCATGCACAAATTTTTAATCGACCCATAAATTTCTATATTTCTATATATCATATCTATTTCCTCTACCCATTAATACAGGATAATATTTTTAAATTCAATACACTATCTTTGTCCTTATGTTTATAAACAAAATATCAACGCTATTCAAATTATTAAATACATTATATAAATACAAATTAAATACAAACATATAACACTATTAAAGAGGTTAGAAACTTCACAAAAGTGAACAATATTCAATCGAAAATTTTAAACGATATATGTCATTCGAATAATTTATTGTGTAATAAAAGTTGAACTTTGAATTCAATGTTTCTCAATGAAGAACTACAGATTTCATTATTCGAGAAAACGTCGTGGTTGAACAGTTACGTTGGTTTTCAAATATTCAACTTTAAAACAGAATAGAAATGATGAAAGATTGAGTTACATTGTAGCTCTTCACTTACTGACCAGAAGGACATATTTTACGCGTAACATTAATTGGAAATCACTTTGTCGCTGTAAAAATTTTACAAGTTTACTTACCTCAACTGCAATCCTGAAAGGGGCCAATGATGATACGTTCGAAACGTTGATTGACAGCAATTAGACATTTCCAAACGATGAAGCATTTTCCCCTTCGACAATCTCCTTGTTCCAAATGTGCGTCCACTCACCTATCAGAATACAAGTTATTAAAGAATACTACGTCGTTCAAACCCTTTTTCAAATACAATTTACTCATTGGACTGAGACCGCCATTACGTACAAACACAAAATCGTCTAAAGTTTAGCGCGAAAATCCATTGCGCATCTACAGAAGCGCAGCGTCTCAGATGGCGTCGCCTGCGCAGTAGAATCGGCGCACAAAATCGGACAAAAGTTGTATGCGCACAAACCAATCATGAAGACGCGAGATGAGCAAAATTCTCTTCGAATAATAGATAACGAACAAAACCAACGTAGAATCATTTAACTACGACGTTTATTCAATTCAAATAATTAAACAGTTGCTTGTTCATGGCAAAATATTGTATTCTGTAATTTAAAGTCTAATTTGTGTAAGAAACAACAGATAATCTGTTCTTTATCTTTTATTCGATATTTTCGAAGTTTTCATTTAGACGAGAAAAGATCGTAAGAGATTGTGTAATTTATATCCAATGATGAATAATGTCTCGAATATTAATAAAATTTGTTGCAAGAATTTATAGTCACGAATCATTCCTATATTACCTTATATTTTCTAAATCCGAACAATGTAACCTATTTATCCTTCTCATTTTTTTCTTCAAGCGACAGATTAAAGTTAGCAGTACGTTGATAATTAGTATATTGATAATTATCGATCCGACTTTGGAATATTATATGAAACACTACTGTGAAAGTAATTGCAAATGCTCGACTTCAAAACGAGATACAAATGATCAAGAATTGTTTAATTTTTTACTGTTCACCTGATATCTCGATAACTAGGTGGACATATTTTATACGTGACATTCACTGAAAATCACGATGTGTTTGTAAAACTTCCACAAATATACATACCTTGACCGAAATGTATCTTGAATGAGACCAGTGATGATACGTTCGAAACGTTGATTGACAGCAATTAGACATCTCCAGACGATGAAACATTTTCCCCTTCGACAATCTCCTTGTTCCAAAATGTGCGTCCACTCACCTATCAGAATACAAGTTATTAAAGAATACTACATCGTTCAAACCCTTTTTCAAATACAATTGTATGAATTAATTTACTCATTGCACTGAAGCCGCCATTACGTACAAACACAAAATCGTCTAAAGTTTGGCGCGAAAATGCATTGCGCATTTAGAAAGGCGCACCATCCCAGATGGCGTCACCGGTACAATGGAAACGGCGCACAAACCAATCATGGAAACTAGTTAGATGATCAAAATTCTATTCGAATAATAGATAACAAAAAAAACAACATAGAACCCATTTAACCACGACGTTTATTCAATTCAAATAATTAAATCTTTAATTGTTCATTGCAAAATATTGTATTCTGCAATTTAACCTCCAATTTATGTTTAATAAATAACAGATAAACCGTCGTTTATCTTTTATTGGATATTTGGAATTTTCATCTAGATGAAAAAAAATCGCTAATAATAGGACTGAAAGTACTTTCAAATACTCGACTTCAAAACGAAATTGAAATTATCATGAACTGTAATTTGTTTGCTGTTCATCTGATATCTTGTTAACTGGACAAACATATAACACTATTAAAGAGGTTAGAAACTTCACGAAAGTGAGCAATATTCAATCGAAAATTGTAAACGATATATGTCATTCGAATAATTTATTGTGTAATAAAAGTTGAACTTTGAATTCAATGTTTCTCAATGAAGAACTACAGATTTCATTATTCGAGGAATCGTCGTGATTGAACAGTTACGTTGATTTTCAAATATTCAACTTTAAAACAGAATAGAAATGATGAAAAATTGAGTTGCATTGTAGCTCTTGACTTACTGACCAGGAGGACATATTTTATACGTAAGATTAATGAAAAATCACATTGTCCCTGTATAACTTTTACAAATATACATACCCAACCGTAATGTTTCTTGAAAAGGACCAGTGATGATTCGGAACGTTGATTGGCGGTAATTAGACATTCCTAGTCGATGCAGCGTTTTCCCGTTCGACGCTCTTCTTATTCCAAAAATTACATCCGCTCACTTATCGATATACAAATTCGTAAGATATATCGCGTTTAAATACTTTTCCAAACGAAATTTACTTATCCTTCCTAGACCGCCATTTCGTAGCAACGAAAAATCGTCGAAAGTTTGGCGCGAAAATGGAGTGCGCATGTACAGAAAAGCGGCGGACCAGATGGCGCCATAGGCGCAGTGAAAACAGAATCCCAAACCGGTCATGGAGGCTAGTTAACGACTGTGCGCCGCGCTTGCGAATAGTAATTTCATTGAGATATTGTGATATTACGCGACGCCAGAAAATCGACGAAAAGATCGCCAGTTTAAACGAAAATGGGTGCATACTTGTCGGAGCCGATTACGAAGAAAGTGTCGAGCGACGAGGTAGGGAGGAATGTCGCATTCGGCGCGAGTTCCATGCAAGGCTGGCGAATTAGTCAAGAGGTAAGCTAAAACCCTCGAGCGGCCAGTGCACCGTTACCCAGTTTCGTTTCGGTCAGAGAACGGTTTGCCGGTTCACCGTTTCACCAGGATATTACGACATCCATCCTGATCCACTGCAAACGTAATCCACCTATGTTTCGAAGCGCGAAATTCGGTCTATTCGACGGGACGATACGGAAAATACTGTGCCGAATGTAACGGGAAATGTTTCAACGTTTTGCGTGGAAAGAAAACCGTAAACGGCGCCGTTACAAAATTAATAACATTTATCAGAACGTTTCGAAATACGTTTTAACGAGATAACTATCGCGATGTATAAAGATTTTTCTGTTCTGTTAAAACGACACAAACTTCTTACGATATCCTATATACATATCTTATACTTTACGATGTTATTTTTCTATTGCACGGCATAGAAATAGGAAAGCAATACAACTGTCAGAATTGTTTCTCTCGGAGTGAACTATTCGATTAACCGATCTAGATTTTACTTCTAATAGATATTTTTTAAATAATACGATGTAACGAACAAAATGTATCGTTTCAGGAGATTTTAATAGTGAATTTTGATGAAATTGTGTGATATATTATTTATGTACGAAACCATCGATTCGCGTGTGGTAACGAAGTAGATGATAACCTTGTTTATACGATGCATTTGAAAGTTTTCATTTTATTTATAACATTAATGCATTGACTACTGTTCCTGTATACCAATGTTACGATTTTAAACGTATTTCATACATTTATTCATTTCAATCTATTTCACCTCCAAGATGTATTTATAATTTGTAATAATTTTAATGTCACAATTTGGTTAAAGAACAATTTTTGTTAAGTTACTCACGTGTAAATTATCAGCCTCAGTAGGTGCATAAGCAAATATGTATAATCTGAAATGACTCCATACAATGTATCTCCAACTATTACGAAAGCAATATTCTAAAGACACACCTGTTCAGTTTTGATTACACAAAGCATATATAGTGTGGGATATAAAAGTTGTAAAATTCAAGTAAATTTTATTATGATATATATCTGCATTGTAATTAATTTGTTCATAGGATGCACACAATTGTTGCATAGAGTTTGATGAAAATGTTTCCCTATTTGCTGTATACGACGGTCACGGTGGACACGAAGTGGCAACTTATTGTGCACGTAATCTCCCAGACTTTATTAAACAAACTGATGCATACAAAAGAGGAGACATTAGACAAGCTTTGATCGATGCCTTTCTTGGCTTCGATGCCACTCTTGAGAAACCTGACGTAGTTTCTATTCTCAAGGAGCTCGCAGGAACATCCACATCAGATAAAAAGAAAGATGATTTAAACGAATCTGGTGCGTTTATTTCTGTTTACTCAAGATATGCTTCCTAATGAATTATATTTAAATGAATTATACTATTAATTATATCTTTGTAAATATTAGTCCACTTATTCCTTCGTACAAAAGATATATTTAATAAAGTTGTCTTTATACATTGCATTACATATAGATGAAGAAGAAAATGTTAACAATCTATGTATGGAAGCAACAATGCCATTGGAAGAAGTGATGGCAAAATATCAATCGGAATCAAGTCCTCTCGTAAAAAATCTGAAAAATGAAACATGCAATAAACGAGTTTGTTCGGCGAGTCCATTCTTGCGTGGTCGCAGAGGTAGAGAAAAAGCAAGTTCATCATCTGGTGCAGGTTGTTCATCATCTTCTTCATGGAATACAAATGAAACCGACGTGAGCAGTTCCAGCCAACAGTGTGGATCAACATTGTCCAGCACGATGGAAAGAAAGGAATCTGAATGTCCTGGAAGTAATGAAGCTGAACAAGTTCTCGATTCAACAACTAGTAATGGAAATGTACATGCATCTCCACCGGTTGGATCAACAGCAGATGTCGAGCCAACAAAAAGTGTGGATATGCCTGATAGTTCTGAAGACATAGACAAGAAAGTATCAAGTCCTGGCAAAATAACATCTGCAGAATCAAATGCAAATGAAGTAGAAGTAAATGGTGCAGAATCAAAACGAATCGGAGATGCAGACAGTAGTAAGAGTGGGGGTGATAATGTATCAAGTAGTTCATGTATTCCTGTAGAAAATGGGGATGCAGGGCAGCAAGAACGAATAAGCAGTACCGGTAGAAGAAGAATTCAACCTATTACTTTATATCATACCCTTCTAAAAAAAGATGCTGTAGATTCTGAGGAAGATGACGATGATGACGAGAATGATGAAACATTTGATGGAATCCCAGAAAGGTAGACATCATTAATAAAAACATGCTTCTCTCTATGTACAAAGTTATAGTCTCTGATGTACAATTTGTATTATATTTCTGTTACATAGTATCAGTGATGAAGAGGACACAGAAGATGTTGATGAAGATGAAAGTGATGAAGACGAAGATGAAGAAGACGAGGATGGAGATGGAAACATTGATGATGATGATGATGACGATGATAGCGAGGGCCTTATGATGGACACAGAAGAGGTATGTATGATAATGTCATCACTAAATACATACAACATTGATGAAACCAGGGATGGGCAAAATATACTTCAGAATGTATTCAAATGACAAACACCTTACCAGTTTGTATTCTGTTTGTAGTCAAATGCTTAAAGGTACATGCTTGTATACAGTAGTTGTATAAATACAGAATATTTTTATTTTATTTTTTTGTCATCAAATATGGAATACAAAGGCATGATGTAATTGCCTGATCGGTGAATGTTGAATATATTAGTATTTCATATTCAATACCTGTGTGAGTAAAGAATATTTTATTTACTTTGATATTTGATTGTATGATATGAGTGCAATGTTTGCTTTCTAAATTTTATATAAATATATAACTTCATAATAACATGGATTTTTTATAAACTTATAAACTACATATCTTTTACAATTTTTGTATGTAGTTTCTATAAGTTGACCAATATAATTGTTCGTAAATCATTAAAAATGATTACATTGGTAAATTCCTACAAATTTTCTGAAAAATGTATGTTTATTAATTCATGAATTGTTTATATATGTGTATGTATAATAAAAATGTATTATTAAAATATATCAATTATCATAAATCTATTTGTTTGTTGAAGACTGTTTGGAGAACAAACGCCACATTTATACAATATGTTCACAGTCTGAAACAATGATATATTTTTCACTTGTCAGTTGTATATCAATTATAAAACCATTTAAACGTGTCCATCCCTGATAAGAAACAATAAAAATTGTTTAAGTATATATGCTTTATAATTAAGTAATGCGAATCATTAATTTATACAGCCAGGTTATGATAGTGGATGCACGGCAGTAGTTGCAGTAATGAAGGGCAACGAATTATATGTAGCAAATGCTGGAGACTCTCGTTGTGTTTTATGTAGAGGTGGCCAAGCAGTTGAACTTAGTTTAGATCACAAGCCTGAAGATGAACCAGAAATGGAACGCATAGTAAAAGCTGGTGGACAAGTCACAGCTGATGGTAGAGTAAATGGTGGCCTTAATTTATCAAGGGCACTCGGTGACCATGCATATAAACAAAACGTTGATTTACCGGCACAAGAGCAAATGATCTCTGCACTTCCGGATGTGAGGCACATCACAATCGAACCAGACAAAGATGAGTTCATGGTGCTTGCCTGTGATGGCATTTGGAACTTCATGTCGAGTCAAGATGTTATACAATTTATCCGTTCTCGCCTGACAAACAGTTACGACAATCTTTCGAAAATCTGCGAAGAGGTACATATACCAATTGATTATACTTTGTCAAAGTTGGGTGTTATTTGAATAGTTCTGAGTAAACTTTTATCTAATTACTTTTATTTAATTACTAATGAAAATATTATATTTATTACAGCTATTCGATCATTGTCTCGCACCTGACACCCGTGGAGATGGTACTGGATGTGACAATATGACAGCTGTAATAATTCGATTTAAACACGAGGTTGACACCGTAACAAACAGTACTACTGTCGAAGTATGTACTGATAAGAGGGCATTATCGCCATCTGTACCCACAGAAGAGAATGACTGTGTTACACAAGAAAACACGACAACACCTTGCAAACGTCCTAAAACCGAAGCAACTATGTGAGATTCGTGTTAAATGTTATAAACTGATCTCTGGGGACAGATGAGTGAATGTGAATTTATGTAAAATGCTGTAATTCTATTGAACTGTGAATTTTGAACGGATACTCGACGGCGATCAATACAGTTACTTCAAATAACATGTAAAGTAATCTTAGTGCTGGCTATTGGTGGCAGACTGATGAGTTGGAGCACATGAGGATGATATTTTACTGGTTACATCATCGTATTAGAAGTCTACTATGATGTGAATGAATCTTTTTGTTGAATGGAAATGAACATTCATCTTTTAATTTTTACGCGAAAATCGATGACTTAAAATAGTTTCATTGCATTTGTTACACTGTCCAATAAATTAAAACTTTTTTTAGGTTTTGCGATATCCATTAGGAGATTCTTATAGTGTTCCTCGTTCTAAATACGAATCTGGAAGCCAAATTGGTCCATCACCCTCAGTTTTCAAAAAACGCGAGGTTTTGTAAAGTCGATCGATTTTGAGAGAAAATGTAGTACTCTAGCAATAGAACAACTTGACTTTCAGATTCGTATTTAGGACGAGAAACACTATAAAAATCACTCAGTGGATATTGCAGAACAAAGTTCATGTTGGATAGTGTTATTAATGAATAATGCATTATACGGTCTAACATTTTTATAACATCGTGTACAAAATAGGTAAGGTATTCAAACATAATTCTGTATAATTAACAAAGTAATAGATGTTTCTCTTTATAAGTACTTTCTATGGTAATGATAAGGTAGATGGCAAGTATAAATAACATCAGTCTAAAATCATTTACTAAATCAAAGCCTTGTAAGATTTTACGAATAGTGCGTAAGATACAGTAATGATTAGGTCAAAAATACATTTGATTTTAAACTTTCACATTTTTCAAACGACTTTCTTCGTGTCTATAGTTTCGATTTTTACATAAAAAACAACCCGATTATATCAATGACACATCATCCCATTTGCTCCATCAACATTTACGAAATATACTCTTTGAGTTTTTAGATGACATCCATAGTAGATATGTAATTGTACATATTTATAAATTTAGACCATAGGATTTATATTTGTAATTCAACACGATACCATTTCTTACTTTTACGAAATAAAGTTTATTTTTGAATCCCTGGGTATAGTGGTTGAATGGATGGGTGTGCGAGTAGTCTCGATATGTGTAAACTGTATCGTGTATTGAGAACAATTGCGTATTATGCGTTACCAATTTGTGATCTTGTACTAAAAATACTGGTAAAAGGGTATGCGCTGTACTATGGGGTACTATCTAACTTGAAAAATTCTAAATTTCTTTTCAAATTTCATACAACATCAGAAATGTTCTGCAAATTTATAATAACGTATCACGATATTCATTTAAACGATAAAAATACTTTGATAAAATTATTAATCAGATTCAAATCTAAACGCAAACAATTTGAACATTCATAAAATATGTGTTGAAAAGTAGACTAAATTAACATAAGAAATGTGTAAAAAGGGAGGATGGGAAAATATTTAAATTATTTATCTGTTTTTAAGAAGTATGTACTTTATTTCAGTCGAAATCGTTATATCCACACTATGTGCTTACATAGTTTTTCATCTATATGACTAGTTCGATTTCTTTTTTACATGGTGATGATACATAAATAAGAAACATTTTTAATAAGTAAAATATAGAAATACTGCTTCACAAGATATTTGTTATCTCACAAACATGGTTTCATTATACCACTATTTCATCATATAGAATACCGCAACGATTGCGTATTTACAAAATGCAACGTTTCTGTTCACTAAAACAGTATAGCTGTTGGATAAACAATTAATATAAATTATCCGCGGTATCTTCACAACTTGCTTTAGACTTTTTTATTGTTATTCATCTTTTACCAATGCTCACATGTAATTGCGGCTGTTAGTAGACAGTAATTGTATGAAAAACTGTTCTTAATTATAGAAAGAAAATAATCGTAACATTTACGAAAAGGAGAAAATAACACTATTGTCAAGGAGATCAATAGCATATGAATACTAGAAGCAGTACCTAGTATCACTCATTGTCAGAATTAACTGATGTGCCTTTCTGATTCAGGGGTTGAGAACCTTCACAATATGTATGTACATTCGACGCCGTCTTATTAAGAAGGGTTTAAACCCCGATACCGTCTTAACTGCAAACTTCGTCATAAACTTATGTATAAATATCTTGTTTCATAATATATGTCGCTCTAATTATTTTTGTAATTTTACTTGCGCTCCTTAAATCGAAAATTACAATTAATTACAATTCTTTTAACTGATTCAAGTTTTTAATTCACAGTTAATTGTTCAATGGTTTCTAACTGTTCTATTTCAATTTTTTTTAAAGAATCATATTGTATACGAAGTCTCTCAAGCTCCATAGATCTCTCAACAATTTGCGCCTGTAATTAATAAATGTTAAGTTCTTTTAAATTGTATTAATTAAAAGCTAATTTAGTAAATTATTTCTACCTATTTATTTCGTATATATTTTTATATGGAATTAAATAATATATTATATTAAAGATGATGATCGAAAAAAAAACAAAACAACATCGAATGCGTATGTAGATATTTTATACGCTAACAAAAAATATCAGACCACACATTAGATTAATATTTTTTTTTAAATTTATCCTTATTTCGTAATTAATATTATTTTCCTACGGTGTCTAACATCTTTATTTTTTCTTGGGAAAAATTCGGTAATGTGAATAGAGACACAATGACTTTCAAAGAACAGTTACAAGCTAAAAAAGCAATTATGTGATGTGAGTTAAAGCAACTGATAACATAGTCCTTAACCATTAATTTCTATAGATATCTTAATTGTTTACTATATTTATGTTCGGTATGTAGTTTTTTTTTTTATTTGACTCTTTCTGACTGTTCTATTTCTATATTTATATGTATGTAGACGTATTTAGCGTACAACAACCTGAATTTGTTGTTTTTGAGCCTCTCTTTCTTTCGCCATGGAACGAAGTAAATTTCGGGTTCCAATCGTTTTCATTTTCTCCTTTTCCACTTCGTTCGCCAATCGATCAATTATTTGTATAAATTCATCGGAATTCGTTTGAAACTCGGTAATTTCTGAGAAAAAAGATACAATATGCGTACATACGTTAACAAATAAAGTAGTGAATTAAGAACATTTAAACGTTTCTGTAAAATGGAGATTTAAAAAACATTTCGTCAAAAAATTATTCTTCGAGTTCATTACGAAAAAAATATTCCTTTTATATTAAGCAAAAGGAATGTCCAGATGTTTACAGTAGAATTTTACGCTAATACTGAAAGGGCATATATATGAAACAAATAAAAAATATAAAAAGTAATCTTTTTTATTATCTGTGATAAATTTTTCTTAACAATTCATATCAAGATAGAATTCGTCAAAATAAATTACTTTCGAATCCAAACCAATTATACGAATTTTGTAAATATTTATGGTAATAATAAAGATAACAAAATGTCAGACACAAAAAGGATTCAAATTGTAATGTAAGATTCATTTTGCAACTTCATTCAAAGGCGGCACATCTACAGTGAAACCTCAAATTACACGAATTTTGTATATACGCAGTTGTGTCTTCATATGAGCCCTTACACAGTTTGTACACCTATACGTCTATATTTGCATACTGAATAATGTTTCCTTTTCCAAAATCGATCAGTCTTGTTAGGAATATCGCATTAGGTCAAACAATTTAATCAGTCTTAAAAAGGTGTACGACTAAGCAAAAGTTAATCGCCATTGTCTTCATTTTTCTTTCTTTTCGACATTATTCTTAACCTGGAATTTATCTTTCTTTCTCTCTGCATTATATCATATTTATACAATTCGACTTATGCGTAAAGCTTCAGAGCATATTAACCGCGTACGTCGAGGACTTGCTGTAGATGGCAGTAATTACTATCAGCAAACATGTACACGCATTTGTTTTACCGAAAACGAATTGAACTATTATTGAATTCATGAAGAATAAAAAATAACGAGGTAAGCCAAGCGACAAACCTCGTCAAAACACCTTTGTAGCGAACTCACGCGTACCAAAACAGCAAACAAATGCAAATTACGTTGTGTAATTACAATGATTTCCATAAGACTCACTCGAAATGAAATTCCGGCATTCTTCTTTGAGCTTGTTTGTCTGATTCGCCACTTCCGGTTCTAATACACGTATCTTACTTAAATCATCAATGTAAATCCCATACTTTGCCAAAGAGTCGGCCATTTTCTTAAATAAACAAACGATCGGTCTCAACTAGTCGCGCCTGCGCGTATCTCGGGCTAGTCTTCGTTTCTTCATGCTAGTCACTCACCAAAATGGGGGTACGATAGGGTGTATTTTTTTTCATCGAGTCATAAGACATAAAAGATCAGTGAATCGTGCTGTTTAGTAAGATTTGAACGTTCAAGATGAGGCTAATAAACGTTACATAAAATATTTTTCTACCGATTATCGTTTTCTCACGTTGTCGTCCGACAGTCGCAACGCCTTCGTTCTTTCTCTGTTGTTATATTTTGGGTTTGACATTTAACAAAATCAATATTCTTTCTCTTGAACGTTTCTTTATTATTTAATCATTACAATATCTTGTCGTTGTTATTCGTTATGTCTGGAGATCACAAAGCAGAAATTAAATATCCTTCGGAGTATGTCAAGCTCAATATCGGCGGTTCCTTACACTACACAACTTTAGGTACACTGCAAAAGCATGACACTATGCTACGTGCTATGTTTAGTGGTCGCATGGAAATTCTCACAGACTCCGAAGGTGAGACGTTTCGTAAATGTTCAATTTTTAGATATTTAAGTAAATATTTTCTTTTTTGGTTAAGGTATCGGATAATTAAATGGATGTGATCTTGTTTGTACTGGGTCAAAGATAATATGATTCACTTTAATAATGTTTTGACTTAACAATGCAGGCTCCTTCAGGAGAATGAGATGTTGCAAATAATTAAAAATAAGGAACAGGATGAAAACTGCATATTGTTTGAATGTAAATCAAATTACATGTGGCAATGGTAGAAGACAAATCAAATTTGTTGATTTGTACATAACAACATAGTAGTCCATCGTAACATGATGATGATGAACACATGATGAAAGAAGTTAATTAAGTAACAGAGATGACAGAATTGTACAGATAGTGATTTGTACATCATCAACATTTGAAAGTATATGAAAATTGAGCATGATGCTATAGCTGTATGTATTTTTATTTCTAGGTTAGCTTGTAAGACTATTCAATCAATAATAGTATCTAATAATGTATCATTTATCTTCACAAAGCCAAGATGAAAAAACTTACATGTAGTCAAGTGTGTTATCATAGATATAAATAAGTTGTATAAAAATTAAAAGAAAACCATCTGTGTACAAAGATAATTTCTTTTAAAGAGTCACCACATCGTTAGGTCAAAACATTGAGAAAACAAATTATATTCTTGTATTGTTTTGGTACCAACAAAATCATGTCCATTTATTTATTTAATACTATATTGTTCAGTATAATAAACAATTCATTAGCATTTTAAACACCTATAAGAAGTTTTGTAATGTTAGAAAACTCATACTGAAATATGTATAATGAAAAATTACTTTAACATCTATGAACAATGAACACAATTTCTTAAAAAAAATTAATGAATCATAACACCTGTATTTTGGTTGTTATAAGTAATGATAAGTAATATGTAATCAATAGGTGAAAGACTTATATACTTTTGTTATTTAATATGTAAGGAGAAACTTCAAATAGAATCTCTTTTTCTCTCCTTCTTTTAACCACTAACAGAAAATTATAGACAAATGGATTGATTATATTGCTAAATGAAATTAGATAAATAATCCATCTACTAATTACAGAATTATTCTAAAGTCGTAAACAATTTTTATTTGTGTTTTAATATATCTATTGAGATTGTAAAATGTACAAGTAATTAGTATTTTGTAGTTGAGCTTTACCACTTGTATTCACAGGGTGGATATTAATAGACAGGTGTGGTAAACATTTTGGAACAATCTTAAATTTCTTAAGGGACGGCTCGGTTTCATTACCAGAGAGCACAAAAGAAATGGCGGAACTACTCACAGAAGCAAAATTTTATTGCATCAGCGAATTAGCTGATTCTTGTGAGCAAGCACTTCTTCGTAAGGAGAGAGAAGCTGAACCTATTTGCAGGGTTCCACTTATCACTTCTCAAAGAGAAGAGCAATTGTTAATTAGCAGCACTACTAAACCAGTAGTGAAGCTACTCATTAATAGGCACAATAACAAATATTCCTATACAAGGTGATACTACCTGTTTCATAGAAATTGTGATATGCAGTGAAGCAAAAAACAAATAAATATAAAAAGCCTTGTCTTTGCAGTACGTCAGATGACAATCTGTTAAAAAACATAGAATTGTTCGACAAAATGTCTCTTAGATTCAACGGTAGAGTGCTATTTATTAAAGATGTAATCGGCTCCAGTGAAATTTGTTGTTGGACATTCTATGGTCATGGCCGCAAAGTTGCAGAAGTTTGTTGTCACTCTATTGTATATACGACAGACAAGAAACATACAAAGGTAACTCTAAATAATGTATACTATTTCAATGGTTTTATATCTGCTAACTATGGAAGTATTTATTGCATAATATAAAATTATATTAAAGGAGTCTTCTGGCTTAAAATACTAAATAGAGATGCTTTTTCCATAAACTATTTTCTCATAAACACTATTCACAGTAGCGGTTGCAAACTTTTTATTATTTTTTTTTGTACATATTTTAAGAATATATACATTGCTCATATTTTTTTATGGTTTTAACATTTCCCCTATTCCGATTTTTAAGTTTGAATGTTTAAAGTGTTGGACATTTTATGTAGAAAATAGTATGAGGATACAACTAATTTCCGAATAATAACATTTGTCTTCCATAAAATATTTCAGAAAAGAAAAAGGTCCTTGATTTATTTACTTCAGACCTCAATGAGTTGAAATTCAGTAATTAGTTTAAAAACATCATACCATTAAATGAGAATAAGGATATCAATCAATTAATATCTGAAATTTCAAAAAAATGTAAAAAAAAAATAATATTTAATTTTTCAATTTTAAACCAGAAAATCTCCTTAACTTGAATACAAAGGGAAAAAGTAAAACTTTAATTCACAATACATAGGTTGAGTTTCCAGAGGCCAGAATTTATGAAGAGACATTAAATATTTTATTATATGAACACCGAAATGGTCCCGACCAAGAACTAATGCAAGCAACATCCTCGCGTGGTGCGGTCAGTGCACCACCTTGTACATCTGACGAAGAAGAGGGTGAGCGTTCAGGCTTGGCTCGCCTTCGCTCCAACAAACAAAACACCAACTGACCCAACCTTGCCCCCCTTACCTCTCCTCATCCTGCGACTTTTAATGTCGTTCGAGTCCTCGCCCTTAAAACGCGAGCCAATATAAAGTAAGATGTGTGAAAAAGGAGATACATAGAAAATTCCATGCATACGTATGAATCCATAAATATTTTCATACGTATATATGTATCTCTTTCCCTTTCATGTACAACAATGAACGAACAATATCGTCAGGATTGGTTGTACGATGGGCTATCACTAAGTTTCACATCACACTTTTATATTTTCTTGGTATATAGCTATATATCCTAATTATTTTACATGTCTGGGATCATTTACAGATAATTTTGATTTCAAACAGAATGACAAATTCGTCTTGAATTAATTCATACTTATGCAATAAGGTATATAGGGTAATAAAAAATGTAAGAACGTTTTCTTATTTCTTATTTTCATATTGAAAATCTGGAAATAAGTATCTATAAGAAAACAAAGATGCGAGTACTATTTATGTGCCAAATGTTTTGTCAGAAGTAAAAGCAGAAGTAAGTCGAAGTTGCCATTCTGTGGTCGATGGAATTATTTACTATCTGATACTCTATAACAACTTTTAAGCAGTTATTTAGAATAATAAATTGTATAAAACCTTGCACAACATAGGACTGCATTGTTACCTGTTATAAGTATTATTATTGTAGTTATTACTATTATAAAATTATGATTATTATTACTATTATTATTAGTATCGTATTTATCAATATTTTTTATTACTATTGCTAGAATTAATACAAATTTAACATGTTTATATCATTTTTTTTACAAAACAGAATTCTACATATGTCAATAAATTTATAAAATAAAAAATGTGGTTTTTTTTTTGCATTTTTCAATTGGGATATTCTATTAAACTGCTTAAAGGATGCTGTGGAGTAAACACTGCCAGTAAAATAACTACAACAAAGTATATAAAATGATATCAGTCAGATACAATTCAATGTTATTCAAAATTATATAAACATAGGTCCTATATCACGGAAAACATAATAATTTTATAAGCGAATAAGCTTTGTGTTAATTTCTGTACATCATTCCAAAATGTGGTACATTTTTTTTCTCATATCAATGCTTTTTACTTTAGTTACCTACTTCAATGTATGAAAACAAACATGTCGTAATTCAACGTATACTGCAAACCGATATAGCATACTTTTCGTAGTATGGTGCAAAATCTTAAATTTAATGAAGGGACCATATGTATTCCAATTTCATATGTACAGTTATTTCGCTGTAAAGAAACTTTCATGCAAAGATTATTTGTTATTCCTTGATTTACTAAAGTTAAAAAATTAAAAGTCCGCATATATTATTCTCCCGAATACAAGACGATATTTATGCGTATACATTATAGCAATATGGAAAAGCATAAGGTTTGATAACATAAAGAAATTTAAGTTCCTATAATTTTATATAAGGAAAAATTTTAAAATTATAGGTAGTGAGTGTCGTTCATATTTCATATTTATTATAAACTTTTATAATTAATAAAATTGTGTAATATGTAAGTTAAGCTAAATGCAATATATATTATGTTAATGAAAATATTATTGCTGCTTGAATTTTTCAACCTCACGGTAGAGCACAGTTTTAGCGGCCTTCTTGTCAGGTAAAACCGACACGAGCTTTAACATTTGTTGAAATTACATGTTTTCATATGTAAAATAATAGAATTAGTCGTTGTCAAGAGTGAATTAAAAATTGTACTGATTATTTATGTTTTCTTTCAGGAAACTAGTACGTCCCATCAATATACATAGGGTAGCCATGGTCCACTTATTAAATCGACGAAATTTATAATCTAGCTACATTGTGCAAGCCATCAACGTTTTCACAATAATTTAAAAATATACAGAAAGTTTTGTCTTGTATCCGGGTGAATTGAGTAACTCATAAAGATTTTGAATAATTTTTTCATTCATTCAATTCATAACTCGAAAAGAAAAACGAAGGTTATGTTTTGTTTTATTTGTTTTTTATTTTTTGTTTTTTTTTTTTTATCAACTTGTCGCTGCTCAAATAACAAAAGAATATTTATCAATCCACACTCTTCCAGGCGTTTGCATTTGCCTAAATTTTTGAAACTGTATATAATAAAGATGTCTGTACATGATATCAATTGTGAATTTACAGATTTGCCAAATTATCTTATCCAAAGGCAAAAATAAAGTATCAAATGGTAATACTACAAGAAGTTGAATACCGAGTTTAATCTACCGAATAAAAATAACCCTACTCCATGTATAGATAACGCTACAACTTTTATGAAAAAGTAATGATAATTATTTCATTATGTACTATTTTATGAAAAATGTATTAAATTGTAGCTTTCACTGCAAACCTAGGGAACGTTAATAATATGTATTTAATTCGTGCTTTAACAAATATTATTTGTATCTGTATGCATATTTGGTAGAAAAAGACTGATTTGCAAAATATTTTTCTTCAAATTTTCTTTGAGAAAAGTAAATTTGCAAAAGTGGGGCCATTAAATATCTGAGATAATAATTGTCTGGAGAACAGGGTATCTTTTTAAAATGTGAAGGAAAATATCAAATAATACTTGATAGATGCATAATAAAGAAATAAAAGAGTAGCGCAAACAAAAATATCAACAAGACGTATATATACATACTTATCTATCCTGTGAATTTAATTGCAAAAGAAATATTCTTACTGTCTATAATTATGATAATAAAATTAATTAACAGTAAAAATATACATACGAATATGTAATTCAGAGTGTTAATAAGTGTTACTGTGATACTGAAAATGAAATTGCGTAATAAAACTAGTGTATGATGTATATGCTATTATTTATTTTAAAATCGTTTCTTGGTTAATATTATTTTATGATTACAATTAACATTACGTGTAATCCTCGATGTAGAGTAGTAAGTAAATTTTCATAATAATTAACCTTGAAAGATAATTGGATGTTAATAATATAAATTTAAATAAAAAAATAGAAATATTTTTAATATTTACTCGTTTCAATTAAGATTATTAAAATCCAATTATTCTTCGAATAAATTTTGACGAAATTAAGTATTAAGACTACAACTGTGTTACTTTTTTGCAAATTATCTATATATATCTACCTAGAAAATTCTCGGTGCTGTAAATAATGCATCAGTGGTGGTCAATACTTTTCCCGTTTTCCTTCTTTGGGCCTGCAATCTTAAGCGAAACCATCAACTATCTCAAGAACACTAAACTCTACAGTAGTATATAGTATCACTAATCAAACAGAAATTCAATTAAATCCATCGCTAACTACCAAGCAGTAGATGCGACGTCAAACAAAACCATTTAAAAGAAAAAAAAAATTACTCCGTTCCACGTGTCCTTCGTTTCTGTGTACTAACATAATACATACATCATATAGAACAGATTCTCATTCAGCGAAAGTAAATTCTTATCATTATGGAGATATCGATGCGTGTGTCTGCCGTGTTTGCGGAACAAATTGCTAGCTACCGGCATGAGTTTCTCGGGTAGAAAAGGACCTCAAACATCATTTGCATTCATGAATTCCAGGCGGTAAGCTTCATCCTTGTAAGACCAACGGACATTGATACCTAAATAGATAATCAGCGAATGCTCTCCCGCACGCAATTCCATAAAATGGATAAACTTTCTCGTTACGATTTCTGACCGAGAAAAGCTAATTAAATTACGGTATGTTCTCTTTTGTGGTGCAATGCTAACCAGAAAGAGATCGGACGAGAAATGGGTTAATTGTGTTCTAAAAGACGCTTCGCTACCTTTGCCACGAACTGTTATTACGATCTCGTGGATAAGCAAATGAATTGCCATCTCTACGATATGCTTGTATGTTCCATTATCGCTTCCCCGTTATTGTTCAAGGTCCTTTTATCTTCTCAATGAAGAAGACCTAACCCAGAATATTGGGATCCTTCCCATTTTCCTTCCTTGGGCCTAGAATCCCAAACGTGATCCTCCGTATCGATTTCAAAGAACCGTATGGTGCTTATTGCCAGTGATGGGCAAAACCCTTGGCTTCGAATAAATCTGAAGTTTGCCGATATGTTTGTCTCGTTTCCTTCTTTGGAAAATTTTCAAAAGAGGAAACAACACAAACATATCGGCAAACTTCAGATTTATTCGAAGCCTAGGGGTTTGCCCATCACTGCTTATTGCATCAATGGGACCGCCCGGGACCGAACTGACTTTTTTCCTTGAAAATTAGCAAACTTTGAAGCGTTATAGCTTGAAAACTAATAAAAATCGATTAAACACATTAAAACTTAACGAATTCGTCTTGAAAAGTACGATCGCATGGTATAACAAAAAATATATAGTTCCATTTGAAAAACGAAATTTGACCATCATATCTCGTTAAATAACAAAGGTAACAAAAATTCCTTCTCCCTGAAACATGAGGCCCATTTTACCATGCAATTTCCATATTTGCAATAACACGATGACCGCTAGACTAATAATCGTGAAAATTCCTGTGATGCTAAACTTTGGTTTCTATACGATTAGAAATTACACGATCTAATATCTGTCGTAGGACTTATTTTTGCGACCCCTTTAGAATCTATGAATCCCACCCAAATTTCCATATTTGAAATTTTGCATTCGGCCGATAGTTTTGGAGTTAGAGCTCCTTATCACATAGGCTGGAACACCCTGTATGTAGTTCCTGATTAATTCTCTTGATTAATTCTCTTATAACGTGAAAATTCATACCAGACACTGTCAAACGTGAGTTTAAGAAACTAAATTTGAGAAGTGTCTAACGAATATATTTTTACATGTTTGCTTAACGTCATTTGAGTACGCCCAAAGTGTCAAAGACGGTGCATCGAGTTACGGAGATATCTCGTCCTAGGCATTACCCGAGCAACTTTGGGTCGCAAGATATCTTGTCTGTGGAATTTCTCCCGTTAAGAGCTCCGAATTAGATATCGTCAGCATTCTTTCGATTCATTCCTAACATGAACACCTTCAAACAAGAGAAATTCCACAGTCGAGATAACATACGACTTAGTGTTAATGCTTATAATGCTTAGGACAAGATATCTCGCGGCTCGATGCTCATCCATTGACACTTTTAATATAAGTTCTGGAATGCTTTCAAGGAAATGTGTTACAATATTTCTTTTAGATACTGTTTAGGTTCATTTTGAATGTTTTACGAGGTTTAGTATAAGTTTCAACGTTACAAGAGAATATATTGAGTTAATACATAGGACATTCTTTTTTTTTTTTAATTATGTAGGTCGATAGGCTCTTTCATGTGATGTATGAGATACTCCTGGATCCAGTGATCCAGTGATCCATAATAAAGCATGATACAGTAAGACCACGCTTAACACGGGGGATTTTCCCAGATTATTGACTCTTTTAAGAAAATAAATGATTATATCTATAAACGAGGCCAAACTAAATAATCGAAATACATTTGGCTGGCATTTATATAAAATTGTTGATAACTTTAATCAAATCGTAGAAAATAAATTGTTTCTTATTTTGAAATAATATGCGTCCTTGTCGAAAACAAACTTGTTTTATATTGAAATAAATTCAAAATATACAGTCGAAATGCAATTGCGAGTAAATATAGGTTACACTTACATAATAATGTTAAAAATACAAAATGAATAACGATAAAATTAAATAAATCATCTGTAATTTTCCAGGAATGCGGATGCACCGCAAACAAAAAAATTATTATATATACAAATGCAGCTAAATTAATCAGTCGGAGTACGATAGCGAGCGAGTAGAGGTTTCAGTTACATCAAATTATTGACAATCTAAAGTAAATCACAATAAAAGTAATTAAATCGTCTCTTGCTTTCTAGGCAAGAGACTTTCAGAATTGTACGGAATGAATGCGCGGTCTTCATCGCGGGCTTCATACCCGCTGCACTCGGACAATTTCTTCTAGAGCTCATGAAAGTATTCGAAAGTTCGTAATCCCGTGACAGAAAACTTAACATAAAAATCGTGAAAGTTTTCGCTGTTAGCGGATAGCGACTTGTCAAATTGGTAACGAGATTCATGTTACCGAATCAATCGCCTGTCCAGCCTTTCGACTCGTCCGTTTCTTTTTTATCACGATCGCTAACTACTCGATCTACTAACTTGATCGTTTCAAGCAGTTTTTCGTTAACACTTTCGTCGACACTTATTACCGAGGATCCTTGCACACGTGGCGTAAGAAAGTTGGTGTCTTCTTGCTATCTTGTACCCGTTACACCTGTCGCAAAGCGGGTGTATCGTTGATGGAAAGCGAATCGAATGATCCTTGGTTTTTTGTTGGACAATTAATATATCCTCGTTTTAGCGAATATTTACTTACACCAGTCCTCGATAGAAGAGCGAAATTCCACTGTGATCAACGGTAATAACAATCCTAACCGACTGTGACTAAGTGAATGCGAAACTATCATAGTGAGTGTCTTTTAGAAATATATTTCCACTAATGTCAATCTAATATGTAATATTTAGTACCACAAATAGTTGCTACTATTCGCTTGGGCATTAAGCGTTTTTTAATTAAATATTCTGATATTAATATATTTAAAAAATACCACGTAAAAATTTCAGGAAGAAATTCGTAATAGAAACGTAATAGATTCAGTAGCCAAAAGTTGAGAGGCGCTCGGTGAACAAATTGGCGTAGGTAGCGAAGTGTTTTCAGTTTTTTGCACATGTTTTCTGGACACATTATAGACTGTAAAGATGCAAAAAGCCAATTTCACAAACAATTAAATTTCTGAGTTACAAACGTAAAACTAAATGACCTGTGATGCGGTATTTTAAGCCGTATAGGCCCACTTAATAAGAGAAACAATATATCCACAAGGATGCTGCTGATGTACTCGTCAGTAAGATAGTTTCTAATATTTATGGTTGACTTCTTCGAAAAATTGACACGTAATGTTCTATGACGTTTTCTCGCTCAGTTTGGAAACCCCTGCTTAACTGGTTCATGTAATAGCAGTGGCGGTTGAGACGCCGATTCCTCTTGTAATGATCTCCTTCGTTGATTAGTAATTATGACATAAATGAGCCGTTCGTGATAGACAAATCGCGCTTAAACGGACATTTGTGCATACTTTTCTCTCGAAAGCATGACGTTTCTCTCCAATTATTTAAATAAACAAGAGTCCTCGTGCAGATCTTGATTTTAAACAGTTACTTAGGACAACCGGCGCGTTGGAAACGTGCTAAATTTCGTGAATCTTCGCACGCGGCCGGACGCGCATTTCACTAGTCCCCCTTCCGTGATTTTTCATTGTTTATCTACATCTCGTTTTCTTTTCCTGCCCGTCGACAGAACAACGTTTCTGTTACGGTTGCAATCAGATAAAATCGAGAGCATTCCGAACACGCGTCACGTTCGCCATGACTTATGTCTCTCCGTAATCTACGGGACGCTCAAGAACTCGACGAGTAAGAGCCAAGCTTCTTCGCTTACATCTTACAACGTCTAACTGTAAACGGTAGCAACACTTACAATTAGGTGCACGAGACTTTGTTACGCGATTGTACGAAGCAATCATCGTTTATCCATGAAATTTTATGAACGGATCTCGTCAACAAAACTGTTTCAATGCAGGGAGAAAAGACTAAAGGTCGATTCAGACTATACGACACGGACCGTCACGTTCCGACAACGACACGTACCGGCACCGACACGACAAAACATTAAAACACGCGTTTTGATGGAACTATTCACACTATTCCCGTTGACGGAACGTTCAAGTCGGTGTCTGTTAAGTGTGAATAGTTCCATTAAAACGCGTGTTTTAATGTTTTGTCGTGTCGGTGCCGGTCCGTGTAGTAAGGCTTGAATGAAAACAAGTGAATGTGCATCGGTGTGTCTTTTTCGCGTGTGAGTGCGTCCATGTGCGACCGCACGTTCAGCTGACAGGCATTTAAACAGCCCGCGCCGGAAGTCCACCTGTAAATTTCAACCGCTTATATCTCAATAATGAATCCTCAGATCGCAAAGTGGTAAGAGACTTTACGATTCGTATGAAGACTCGATCCTGAAAAAGTGTCCCACATATTTGTTACCACCCGTATATCGTGCAGCGGGACTCGCACAGGTGACACACGCGGAGGCCTCGTCCAGAGAGAGTGCTCAGCAGCGGCTACTTGTCGACGAGAAGGAACGTGATTAACAAACGTGATCGATCCTCCCGATGTCCGAGATAATTCGAATGGGCAGACTTCGCACGCACGATCAATATTTATAACGCGTGGCGGCCGGTGCTCCTGTTTCTTCAACCCGTGGAATCTACTGTAGCATGCGCATGCACGCGCACCCTGGTCTCGCTGATGCGCGTTTCCCGTGCCAATGTGAGATTATTTTTTAACCGTCGAAACTGGATACTCTTAAACGACGATAGAGAGGAAAACACAACGATTTAACACATTCCGTGATGTGTGGTGCGTATACGCTTCAGTAAAATAGAAAATATTTCAAAAATTCGTTGTAGTCACTTATTTACATTTGAATAACACGTACATTGCATTCGCACTTATGCTACCAAGGCACGGAGATAATAGTTCATAACCAATTATGCATTTTTCGTATTTTTATCAAATATATCATAAATATTTATTCAGTGTTTTTAAGCAATGTGAATAATTTTGTTCCTGTAGCATGAAATAATGTAAACATTGAAATCATTGTACCGTAAATACATATTTGATGGTTCTAGCAAACGAGTTACCCATGTCGTGGAACATTTACGCACTACGGTGAATCACGATCGTTGTTTCCAATTTTCTCTTTTTCATACTGCATACGAGATTTGATCAGCCATTTAAACGTTGCGTTGGTGTGACAATTATTTCTTGATTGGAGTTGCTATTTATTCAATTCAGTTGATATACTGTGTCTATAGAGTAATATACAACGGAGAAAGTAATATTAATATTAATAATAATAATATTTTTTCGAGAAAGTAATATTTCCGAACGTGAAAAGTTGAGAATAAAATTTAAATAAGTAATCGTAAGGTATTTTTCTATATTTTAATATCTATCGATTGGAACAATTAAAACTTAATATCCCCGACATAATTAAATATTTGTGATACATATAGTATCATTCAGTGTTCGATTAAACATTAATAACAATTACGATTCAGAATAAGTATCCATTCGAGACATTAATCGTGAGAAATTTGTCAATATTTTAATATCTATGGATTGCACCGACAAAATATTAATTTCTGACAATAGTTCAATTAATTATTAACGAGACTTATTATTTAAACAATGATGGGGAATATGATTTTGCAGTGATATTAATGTTTCGCAAATTATTTTCTCGATGGATCCAACGAACCTTCGAATCGAGCGTCACGGGGTTGTTGTTCGCCCTTCCCCTTCTCTACTTCGCGAGGTACACGCGAGCCGCGACCCTCGACCGACAGGTATACGAGGGGTGAGAGCTCATTCTTCGACGATCCTTCGGTCGGTATGGATCTCGCGATCGCGCGTCCGCGTTTTGCGTTCCTCCTATTTTGTTTGTGTAGTTTCCCTTAGTTATCGTAGCTTGGTACTGCTTGTGGGTAGCTTAGTTTGGTTTGGTTAGTTTTAAGGCATGTACCTAAGTTAGTTTTAAGGCATGCGTGTACGAGTGTCTGTCCTCTGTCGAATAATTATTAATCATTTGTTCAATTCTTTTGCTTTGTTCGTAGGTCCATATTGGACTCGCAACTTCGTTCTCCAATTCGGTCACTATTACTTCATGTGATAAGTGAAGTGACCAACTGTGTAACTGGACAGAAAGGTCGGTTGCCGTCCTCCTGGTGGATCTGTATTCGAGAGGAGGACAATCGGCTCCTCCGGATCGGTTCTCTGCTCCCTGTATCCCTTCTGGTGTAGTCCAGGCTCCCGGCGTAGTGCAGTAAGTCCAAAGCGCAGTGAGACGGGTACAAGTCGGGTCCGTCGTGGCTCCCAGATGGGTGCAGGGTGTAGAGGACTGGTTCGGAAGCGTCGGTCGTCTTCCTCTCGAGTCCAGATCCAACAGGAGGAAACGGGACTGACTCAGTAAGTCCAGTTTCATGGTCGCGTCGTGTCGCGATTTCCCTTTAGCTTCCATTTAGTTCAAATAATAATTATTTGGCAGAGTCGGACTTGGACTTTGGAAATCGAAGGGAATTTTCTTTTCCTTTGATTTTCATCGTCTCGTACTTAGTATTAAGCTCGTCGACTCTACGTAGAGTATGCATCTATGTATGTATTCTCTATGTAGAGGGAGATCGAAGGAAGTTTGATTCCTTCTATCTCCGGGTCTCCAGTCGCAGCAACCTCCACGTGGTGAGACCTGGTAATCGGTATTACTCGCGACAAAGAATCATCTATTGATCCTTCGTCGCGAGTAATAGCGAGCTAATGGCTGCGAACTTGTAAAGTGTAAAGTGCACAGTGTACAGTGTAAAGTGTCAAGTATAAAGTCTAAAGTGTAAAGTGAAATTAGGATTAGGGGCCGTGGCTGGTACTAGTGCTCCATAAAAGAACAAAGTAACCAGTGTATAATTTGTTTTCCGAAAAATTCATTTTTATAAATTGCGTCTTAACATTAATACATTTTTATTGCAAAATGTTAGTTCATTTTTACGACGGTTTGTGTATTTAAACTACAGATCAAACTACGAAATACGTATTTTCTGAAATTTTGTTGTCTCGCATTACATAAAATTATCCTATTTGTAATGTACTTACATTCTGTGCGAAATAGAATCCTTAAACACGTATAATCTAAGAACTGGAAAACTTGTATGTCGTTCCTAATAGTACAAAGGTGTGTATTATAAGTAGACTGCGGATCTTTATGCAAAATAAAATCTTCGGGAACGCGCCTACAAAAATTGAACCTAAATAGGAATTTATTTTATTCTGTAAATATTGTAATATGAACTTTACTTTCAATTTTTTTTTTGTAGTCTTGCATGTTGCTTGCATTTTGTAGTACCTTACATATTCAAATTTCCTATAAATGCATAAAGATTCGCAGCCTAATCATAAGTGTTGGTATTCAATTCTTCAGTAATATATTCCGAGAACGTTTCCATATTTTTAAATTTTGGTTCCAATTCTATACGTCGAAAGTAGTGAAGCAATCGTGTTGAACTTTGTTTGTTCGGAATAATAAACGCGATCGTCTCGAAAAATGAAATATTTCGAAAGTGTATTTATTTATTTGTGTAGTAAAGACATATTCTAAACATAATACCAGTGAACAATTTTGACAAGATTCTCCAATATTTCGCGGCTAGAGAAGAGAACAGAGAAATTTGAAATTTTATATTAATAATTTCTTTATTTTGCAAGCGTTGGTAAACGGCATTAGAAAAACTCGATAATGACCCCTCCCATTGGTGTTCTAAACACATGCCTAATGTGTCTAATGGTTCATTCAGCCTGATCGTAAAAAAAAATCTTTCAATCTACGAATCAACGTGTATCATTCGAATGACCGCTTTCTTCGCTCCGAAATTTTTAAAAAACAATTGTTCCTAGTTCACACGCTTATTCAGTCAGCCGATTGTACAAATCCGGAAGAGTACGGTTTTTCAGTCGAACGTGAATTCTTACCGAGCCTGTTCCAGAGCTAAGTAAAACGTCACGTTAACTGGTCTAATTAACATCTTACTACTGGTCGTTTTTATCGTCTTGTTTGTCGTAAAGACTAATTCTAATGCTCCCTGTGCTCATGGTATCATTATCTTCGAGAATATCTGCAGCGCTTTCATCCGTGAACAGCAATTTATCCATCGTATCTGACCGTTTTCCCTTATTCCTGTAAAATTTGAATAGAACTCTCTTGATAAAATCCTCGTATTTTCCCCCTAAAACGTTGAGCACTTCCCTTCAACATGTTTAATTTCTCGCAAAATCCGATGGCAGAATTAATTTCGATTAAGGCCATGCAGTTAGATCGTAAACAGAGACAGAACGTGGAATTTCTGAACATCTGATGTCTTAATCCAGTTCGTTTCAAGTTAAATCACGAATTCATAGAACTCCGTAATTTACGCTTTACAAACTAATGAGGAAATCTCTTATAGTCGTTTCTTGTTTTTACGCAGCCTTTTTTCAATATTATTATTTTCCACGAATTTACCAACGGCGAAACAACAACATATGTATTCTAATATTCAGACATCCTTAACGATGCTCATATATTTTCATGGTACATAAATCGACGATATACATATACGTATTATAACATATGCATGTATACGCACGCGATGTGATTAACCTGTGATTAAATTAATTTTCGGATTAATTTTCTGGAATAGTAGTCAAATCGAATCTTTAACTGAAGAAGTTCTTAATCACTGTGTGGTGGATTGCAGAAAGTATTGTTAAAAAGCTGCGTGAACGTTTTCTGATACCCAAGACGTGTATCTTCTAGTCTAGTAGATTGTTTCAATAGAAGGTGTTATTTATAAGTAAAAGATTTTCCACGAGATGATTTAGGATCTCGTTTTTTACTACAACGCAAATAGTATGAAATATATTCGACTTTTACGGAAATTTGTACACCGATTTTTAAACAATTAAACGTGAAAGATGATATCGTTTTAGCGTTCGCCACGACTATACTGATAGGCTTGTATCGTTATTAAAGACTAAAATCTGAAGCCTTTTGGAAAATTCCTTATTCTGATAGATGATACGTGACTCCTATCATCGCAAAATTTAACCATCACTGCTATTTAATTTCGTATCTGAAATTTACGATAGTAAATAATTTAATATTCACCATGGTTGTTTTATGAGCTCGTTTGCAGTAATTAAATGTACTCGCGATAATCAATTAACAGTCATGTCGCTGTCAATTACGCCTGAAATGTATAATTGAAGTGACTTTCGTTGTCGGGCTCTCATCGCTGTTAATTTAAAGACGTGATGTAAACACGACGCTAGGAAAGTGCGAATAAAACGATGGTACTTGTTACGAAAGGAAACACGTGCTCAAACCGTCAGTCACACGTTAAATGCATTCCACGCAGTCTTGCTACCGCTTTAAGCAGGAAGAACAAGGAACAAATAGTGCGTCGCTTGAAGATTTGCATAATACAAGGAATAAAATTGCAGTCTCGCCCGACCGGATAAGAACGATCATTTCAAGAGAAGAGTTCGCATAATGCATTCGTTTCTACGCTGTCGCGTAGTAAGTGTCCCGAGTAACTTTTTAGTCAACCTTTGTTTGTTTTCTTAAATATCTGATAAGCAGAGCTGGGAAACATTTTATTTAACAATTATATATGACGCATTCCATACCAAATCGATCACTTTTGAACCCGACCCTTTTGATTTAGTTCAAATTTGGGGTGAGTCTTCAGCACACGCGCCTTTATCCCTCGAACTACGATTTTCAAAATCTGATTATTCTAAATATTTTTGTTCAATATACCAATGACAAACAAAAAAATACAAAAAATCGATATTCAAAATTTAAGTTAAATTTAATTTAACTCGTTATTTTCAAACACGAAAAATAATGTTTAAGAGAGAAATTGTTTAGTTTCATATTCTTATATACTTTTTGTTGACATTATTTTACTTTGAGCGAAAGCATCAAATATAGTTTTTAATTATTCTAATTGTTATTTCCAAAGTTCTTTATATTGTTTGTAGAGATTAGCAAGACGAACACAATGGCCTACAGTTCAATATCGTTTCAAATTCAAACTTAGTTGAGTATTCGGAAAAGATGACGTTAAACAACGATGAACTTTCATATATTTCTTAAATGCTGACTTCTTGCGATACGCTTATTTTTACAACGTAACCTAATAGGATGTTCTTCAATATGGCAATGTAAACAAATAACGATCCATCTTGTCGTGCACATTTCTCCTAATATTCTTATACTAAAGTTCTTGTTGAGTAAACTGAATATTCAAGGACCGTTGTGCCGTTATCTTCGTTTTGTTTCGAAAACGGAACGCGGAAACGAAAGAGACAGCGGGATGGGCAGAAGTATGTCCTTGAAGGTTCAACTGACTTCACAAGGACCATAGTCTATGACAAGAAAACAACAAGAGTCCTTATTTTAAATATTCGTTTAAACCAATTTTTTAAACAATATATTTTACCGATTTAATGAAACATTACAAAATATTAGTAACGAAACTTAATATAGAATAAACAGAATTCGAAACAAAAACATTTTTGGTAAGAAACACACGACCATGTTATGTTTGATTGGATCACAATGAGAAATAAATGTACGCTTATAAACTTACTCGCGAACTATTTGTATAATTTTTAAAATTGAGATTGCTCGTTCAACAATTTTTTAATAGAGCTATAAAATATGTAAAACATCTTGTAACTCCTGATGTAACTTTTCTTGCAAGTTTCGTTCGAGTCATTCCACGCGAAATAGAACACTTTTTGGAGTAGCGCCTACAATTTTAACGAAATTTGGACGTGTAATTTTTGAATGATTTTTGAACGTACCTCAAGGATTTTTTAAACATTTTAAAAATTGTCGGTTTTACAACTGTTTAAAGTTTCGCGCTATCTTTTTTTCAAGAAATTATAACTGTTTAATTAGCCAACGAATGAAGATGAACTTTCACATGCTTACGTGGGATATAAAAGTAACAAATAAGTATCGTTTATGAGCGATGTGTCGAAAATCGTTCGATTTCTAATCAACTCTAATTAATTTGCAAACAAAAGTCAAAGTCATCCATCGATATTCATGAAAAGGAAAATAAGCGTATTTAGAAAGCGTTGCAGATCGACATTATTGTTCTATTTCGCAGAAAATCGGCTCATCGTTTTGCAGCGATCCAGCTCCTCCCCTGCAACTAGCCATTTCACGCGAGCTGATAACCAATCCAACGTAACATACGTGCTTCTTGCTGCTGGAAACCGCCACAAGATTACACGGTGCATAAGTGTGCTATACAATATAAGAACCTGCGGAGATAGTATAGCAAGTCGCGCGAATTCAGACAGTAAAGTTTATTTTACATAATAAAAGATGATAAAAGATATCTATTTGGATTTGTATGCATGCTTTTGTGCTTTATGTATCATGTAATGTAATTTTCTTTGTACCGACAGCCGTGGCGAGAAGATGTGTATATAATAAGAGCATATAATAGTTCCAGTTTGTTCCTATTATCAAGATAATATGGATACATGTCTATGAGTAATACGAGCAATGTTTGTACAATATGTATATCACTAAAAAGATATAAAATTTTATTTATTTAATTTCTTTTACTAAATTATAGTGTAAAATATATTTATTTTAGTCATCTAAAACGAACGAAGTACTTTTCCTCTGCATTATAAACATACATTCAATGTAGTTCTTCAATGAATACTTCTATTAAAAATCTTCAATAGAAGACTTCATAAAACGAGTGATGGAAAGAGATATCCTTCAATCGCAAGAAATCATAATATTTGCAAGAAATAGTTTCTCCATCTGTGTATCGTACATACACAATTTATTTTCAAGTTAAGAACTGTGGAAAGTATTCTATTTTATGCTTCATGTTATTAAAACGAAACATATTTTATTTTATGTGTTAGATTATCAAAATAAAATATTTATTTTCATGCTTTAACTATACATTGCCAAAATAAAATATTTTATTTCCAGAAAATTGTATATCCCATTTGAAATACTATTTTATTTGAGTTCTGAAGAATCTATTATTTAAAATAGTCTTTAAAATATTTTCTCCACAAATAGTACCTACCTCTGATCGTGTATCGTAGAACACTAACTAAAAGAAAAATGCATGGTAAATATCGTCCGAATAATGCCGTGTTTGGTCTCATTTTGATTAAAAAGGATGCCAGGAATATGATGGTAAAAGTTTTACAACAAAAAAGTTAATAATAAAAAAGTTTCACCGTTGCATTACATTGTTTCACTGGTATACCCTGGTGTTTTTGCTCCGTCCTTTACCTTTATTCGCTGTCCTCTACGTTCGAAATTTCTCGACAAACATCAGGGAATGTGCGAAGTCTACCACAAATGCACTAGTTCAGTGCCGAGTTCGTGCATTTATGGAAACTCTACAGTACGTCCGTTTCAAGGCTCAACGAGTACGCAAAGCACTACTCCATTTACAGTATCGTTAACAACTATTACAGTCACAAGAACCAACATTTACAGCAATCTTCAAAACTCTCGAACAACGGTGGTCATATTTCCTGAATGTCTATATTTGGTTAGTGCTTACATCACTTTAAATTCCTTTATCAAAGAATCGCGAGTAACGAGATAGCCGAAACCTGAGCTGTGTTTATCATTGCATTCAATAACCATTAAATCGAAAGCGAATGTGTTTTCAGCGTGGAATAGGAGGTGAACGCGACGGGGATAAGTAAAACGAGGATTGCCTCGAGCAACCGTGTTATAACGAATCAATGAAAAGTGGCTTTCTGATCGCGGATCGCGCTCAACTATCGACCGTGAAGAACGCAAGTTAAGGAAGAAAACGCGTGTCGGCTGAGTTCGACGGAAATGAACCATCGGATTTATTTCGTCAACATTATATCGCCAAGACGATTTACGAGAAATATGATGAACGATAACTGTTTTTAGTGACAATCTTTTTTAGAACAACCCTTAAAATTGTGCCATTTGGTAGGACGATACGTGCTCCGCGCGGTGTTCGAAAATTTGTCATCTTTCAAACTCGATTTTTTCTTATGTTGTTGTACATTGTTATTATTCCTTGTTATATATTGTTCAGTATGGCTTTATACGTTCTCTATATAGATAAGTAGAAATTTACTAGAAGGCAATCAATAACCTTGGAATACGGAAAATTAACTCTGAGAGAAGATATGCTGGTTAATATTATATTAATCATTCAACTTTAATTTGAACTAATCTTTTTCCTGTATTCATGGATAACAGGGATACTTAAATATTTTCATTTAAACAAAGCAATTTTAAAACTGGAAAGAATTATTCTGGGAAATATTTCAATTATTGGGTGTCCGGAAAGTTCGTGCCTATTTTTAAGAAAAATTCAAAGGCATATTTAAATTTTGATGTATATTTTTATTGAATTATATATGTACCATTTTGTTCCACAACTTTTCCACTTTTTAAGGAATGTACACACGTTATTTGTTTTCAGCCATTCCGACATGGACTTTCCAGACGGTCCAATATTTATACCCAGAATCGTATTGGAATTAATCACACCTTGAGGATTTTTTACATTGAAATTCGTAGCCGACTGTAAACTAATTAACTCTTGTTTCAAATTTTATTCTCGTAAATTATGGTAAATCCCCGAAAACTCGTGCAGACAATTATAACACCCTGCATATATAATCTTGTTTGTAAACTGTACTTTCCACTTGTGTAAAAGGATGTATATCATATTATAACTTCTCCTTTTTTTTTCATCAATTCGACCATCAATATGTAACACCTAAATAAAAAATCATAACGATTCAATATTATTGGAATATCGATCATTTTTCGCGGCGGGGATTCAATTATCCGATTGTTGTCCGTGTTATCGGTTTACCGTTTAAGATGAACCGTGGTGAATCTTGCTGGCGAGAATTCTCTCGTAGACAACGAATAAGAAGTAAAAGAAATCATCGCGGTGTTTTTAGTTGCGTACGATTAAAAAAATGTCTGATTGAATCTCTTTCCATTGAGCACGGATCAGTCACCCGCGCGTCGTGAGACGGATTCGTTAGCAAAAACTGCACAGTTGTGCGTGCGACCATAGCGATGGGATTAACACCGTAACGACACCGGACGTAGTAAACAAGCATCCCGCGTCGAACTAGAGACGAATTTAGGTTCACTAGGACCTGAAGCTAATTAACTGGTCTCACAATTTACGTGATACTTTTTATACACCGCCAATAATCGCTTGATTTATGCTAGTCTCAGTTTAAGCGGTCCCAATTACGCGGTCGAAAACATGTTTTTACACAATTTTTTACACAATTTTTTACACAATTTTAACATGTATTTCTAGCATTATTCTAATGATCTTTCGTTGATGTTGTCTATCATAAATTTATAAACTTCGTAAATGAGTTATACAGTCCCTGCCCGTCGAATTAGGACCATGCACGGAAATTTCACTTTTATGCCTAAGAAAATGTTCAAGTAATAAAGTAAAATTACTCGTTACCTATTAGGTTTAGGGCTAATAAAGGTCAACACATTTTTATTTAGAATTCGATACTCTACCATATTCTTGTATACTAAGTATAGCATTCCATTTAAAAAAATTACATTGACCTCCAGATCTCCTCTATTACTCCAGCCACAAAAAAAAAACAATTATTACTACATGATGTAGCCCGTCATACCAAACAACTTTTGTAGGAACAGATTTTTAATAACTACAACATCTTCCGAGAATATCCTGCTGTACTCACTTAAAAGAGTACATCAAACTTCAAATGTACCTTTGAATTTTTCTTAAAAATTGGCGTGAATTTTCTGGACAACCCAATATATCAACACAATTTCAACAAGCCTTTTAATTTTACGGAGAACGCGGGAAATGCTTCAAATTTGTAGTGGTCCTAATTTGACAGCCAGGGACTGTAAATCTTTGGTGGGATATTTGTCACTGGTGTACTTTTAAGTAGATTGAAACATTAGTTGTCAAGAAGGGCACGAAAATTTGTATCAATCAACAAAGTATACAGGGTGCGACCGAATAACATGTACTAGCGGGTTGACCAGTTCAAAAAACATCATATCGAGTAAAGGGTTTCGTGCTTCCCTTCGCTATATCCTGGAGCTTCAAACATCGCGTTACTCGAACACGACCAATAAATACCGTATCAATCCTGTCGCTACGCGCGAGAGGTTGTTTGAGTGGTCTTCAACCACAATTCTACGGGCACCGTGAGAGACGAAGTGATGAATAGAATCTCGCGACAGAATTGAGGATCCGCATGAGCAAAAGTGTCGCTTAGCTAGGGAAGTGTCCAGGCAAGAGTGAATCGTCGAAAGTATGTCGTCTGTCCCGGCACGTATTTCCTTTTCTATCTTCAGGGAGGGGGGCATAGTTGTTCGGGCCACCAACGTTCAACAACTTGAGGAGAACTCGCGGGCGCCCGTTGGGCCCCCATAGTGGGGGCAGCGACATAAGTACAAGTCGGCCTTAAGAAAAGCCTTCATTCTGATAGTAGATCGCGATTCACGGAGTCGGTGAACTCGTAAAACGCGGCCGTGTGTCCGGCCAGAAACGGAAAGCGAGTATCTAAAAAAATTCGTAACCGAAAAATCCGACCGAAACTCGCCGTTTTGCTTGGCCGATATATAAAAGCAACACGTTGTCGCGTTGGTGGTCGTTTACGGGTGTCTTGCAGGTGCCGCCCCTAATTATACGTCCAGACGGAATCGTCGAACAACCCTGAAGACGTCCTGCTCCGTGGATCCTACGCTTTCCAGACGATTGACGAGGTAGGTTGTGTGAACAAATTTCAAGCTCTTTTAATTAGGTCGTTACGCGAGTGTCGTAGGGTGACGTGAGAATGTCAGTCTTTGTTAGTCCGATAGAAATAATTGAGAAAATATCCAGGGTAGTGGTGGGAAAAAGAGATGTTAGGAAGAAATATCTTTTGTTAACCCTTTGCGCTCGGGTGGCGCCTCTAGGGCGACATACGTAATTTAAAAGCGATTTTGCGAACGTACAATTTCAATTTCATTTATATCAGAATGCAACTAATTATTAATTGAAATAATAACACATTGAGTCATGAACGTTCGTAGATGTTTCTCTTCGAAGTAGAGTTTTTGGTTCCACAGAAATTTATTATAAAAATGGACTGGATTTGATTCTGTAGAAAAATGCCTCGAGCGCGAAGGGTTAATATTTGATGGTACCTACCTAAGAGTCTTGATAATTGAAATATTTAACTAACAAGGGCTTGGCAATCGACACATGCCGAAAAATTTGAACTTCTAGAAGTAAAGTTCATGGAAACTTAATCAAAGCGCCCCTTTCTACTTCGGCCTAGAAACGGCTTTAAGAGTGAAAACACCCCTTCGAAATAATTCTGGTTATTTGTACTTTTGCTAGTGACTCTGAAATCATAAGAGACATTGAATACATTTTTAATATAAAATTCAATGGTTTTTAATTTAATACTTTTATGACACCGTAGTATGAAATATAAAAAATCTATAAAACAAATGATATATAAATAAAATTAATGTATCAGGTTGTCCCAAAAGTTTCTTCCATTTTATTAACAAGTAATACGTACGCAATATTTTATGTCTAATGTTACATTATTGAATTGTGTACGATTCATTTTGCTCCATTACTGTTACAACATCAATATCTAAGAAATTAGATTGTCTATTTATATAAACACTATCGCACAAAATAATTGAGTGCAAATTACGAAAGAAACTTTTGGAACAACCTAATACTTGCAACTTATAAAAAATATAAATAGGAACGCAGAAATCGATAGAAATGTATACGTAATATGTATTCGTACAGTTCCTGATTCATGAAATTCTACATAATGTAAATCTGAACGTAGAATAAAATTTTCAATACTACAATGGCTAATAAATTATACTATCTTCAATGCCACGAAGACTTAAAGCGATTATACCGTATAAAGGTAATCCCACTAACTATTACAATAGCTAAGCAATTAATCTTTTCTTAGGGTTATGCATTAAATTTGTTGTCTTCTTGACAAACATGTACCAATATTTATTACCCATATATTTCTATAAATTTTTGAGTTTTTGTTCATGTTTTTATATAAGATGCAAGTAATTTCATTTCATTTGTACACAATTTGTTATGGAAATTTATTTAAACATGTAAACATTGTTCATATAAAAAAAAATTAAATAATAAACAAAGTTATACAAACATTTTGTTGAAATCATTAGCTGTATAAATACTTTATACAAATTTGCTGTACTCAATAGCATTTTAACGTTTCATAAAAAAAAAAAAAACGAAATCATGAAACCTTTCTCGGAAAACCGTTTACATACTTGGATTCAGTACTCACGAACAGCATAATTTTTCACGTAATCTCCGGAGACATCGCTTTCTCCAACGTAGGGAGGCCCTTGAGCTGTAGACCCTAAAGTGCATGGCTTAATGCAGCCCTGCACCTTATCTTAAAACGGTAATTCTCAGAGAATACAACAGCTACTTCCTTGTTGCCGCAATGTTACGCAGTTATCCGTGTAGCTGCGACGCGTTTCTGAACAAGAAGAGGAGGAAAGCAGGCGAAGAAGAAGAGGACAATGACTGAGGGTGCATCTTTCGAGTGCTTTGCGCTAAGACCTCGAGCTTTGCTTCCTTCACACGAGCGCTCCTTCAGGAAATGCTCTCTTGTTTGTTTTCTAAAAGTCTTTGACGAGATTGTCGCATTAAGTATATACCTGGAATACCATAATCGGATCCCGATAATTCCAAACGGTCACCGTGACCACCGTACATTTCATTATTTTTTTTAAATTTTCGATGACCGACGGACGGGAACTCAACTTTACGCACAACTCGATTCGATAACAATCTTCGCGATTAATAGTAATCATGTGTACATTTATCTAAGATGAAAAAATTAGATTCACTTGCTTGTTTTCTGCGCGCTTTGATTTTGTAATTGGTTCTATAAAAATTGGTTCAACGGCACGACGTATTTTGTTATAAAAAATCAAAGTCCTAAGTCCCATTTACATTATATCCCAAATATTGCGCAAGTGATCAAGTATGTAGTTGCAAAATCAATTTTTTATTTATTCTCGCTACTCCCGTCATTTTATTGTAAATATGTAAACAAAATTGAATACTAGAAAAGAGCAAGAGCTTGGAGAACAGTTTAATAATTATCGTCGCGCGCTAAACCGACACAATTTCCACGAGAGGGATGCCCCCACTCCTCTTAAGGAACTTGAAAAGTTCCGTTTTTACTGCGACGATAACATTTTTGCTCCGGAAACCCAGTGATCTTTATTCCTGTAGATAAAATCTAGCACTTGTTCCAGGACGCGGAATTTCGTGAACGATGTGGAGTCAAAGATAACGCTCGAATAACAGTTCTAAAATACGTACGATCCAGTAATACGAGTCACTTTATGCGTCCGTTGGGTTCCGTACGTTACATAGAATATCGCTTTGGGAACCTTCGCATTCTAACGCTACATACAGGGTATTTCACGTATCTTGACCGCCTTAAATATATCGTTTATTATACAGGCTGATCATTTTATCTGAAGACATTGAAATATCTCGAGAACTATGCATCAGATCAAAACAAGTGGGTAATGACGGTTGTTCGTTTGCGAAAGGGGACATTCAATGATACCAAACTCACCCCCAGGAGGTGGCGGTGGGGGAAAATAAAAAACATAAATGGAAACCCCCATTTTTCATCGGAGATTTGGATTGTCCAGAAAAAAATACATAAATTTGACCGAGGAATTTTTGCATTTTGGCTCACAGATGGCGCTATAATAGATATAAATCAAAATGAGCAAAAAATCGTTGAAAATTGGGAACAGCTCGAGAAATACACATCAGATAAAAAAAAAAACAAATGTAGCCTCGGTTGACATTTTCAAAAATGCCATTCAACAATACCACAAATACAATGTTGAGTTGGGGTTTTCTATTGACGAATTGCAGATAATTCCCTCTCCTACCCTCAGGAGGTTGGGATGAGGGGTCAATTGTGGTGTCGTTGAATGACATTTTGGAAAATATCAACCGAGTCTATATTTTTTTTTTATCTGATGTGTATTTCTTTCGCCGGGATTTAATACCTGGTTGCAGTCGGGCGTTAATTTAATGTCTCTTTCCACGGATTCGTTTACTGCTTCCAATTCTTTAATTAAGACTAGGCTTACTTCGAAAGATCGACGATTTCCAGGATCTTTAAAAAATTCGGTTGATACAGGAAATCTGCTAAACAATTTTATACAAAGCGAAACGCGTATTTACGTGCAGTACAACGTCATGTAATATGGAGCACTTAAAGTTACACATTCAATTTTAAACCATGAAATCGTACAGGACTTTTCATCCTACAGGATATTTTTTAGGGCAAAGTGTCCAAAGTTATTACCGTGTATTTAAAACGCATCTTGGTACAAATATTTTTATAATAAGCGACATATCGTAGTTTAGATAGAGAGAACTACGTATTTTACGATTGATTGAATCGGGGTCACGTTTGCGTACGACTCACCTTGCTTCGTCCAAGTTGCCGCGGCAAGGACGTCCGTGAAGCAGCGTGAGTTACGCTTGTTTTTCACTATTTGTGCATCATGGAAAGTGCTCTCTAGTCTGCCATTAATTACTCGGGTTGTCTAAACTTATTCGCGTGTTATCGAAACCAGTTCGATGCGCCTTGAAATGGACTGAATCGACGAATGAACAACGATAATGGTGGCCTGATCGCCATTACGTGATTCAAGGAAGCTTTTCATAATTAAGAGCCGGAAATTGCCGTATACTTCGTACGTACCGAATAATTGTACCTAATGTCTGTTAAATTGACGAAGGACGCAGTGATTGCAATTCTACTATACTAGATTTTACACGTGTTGCGTAAAGCTGCGTTCATAAACAAACGAACGAAAGCATCTAAATATGTAATTTGCACGAATCATGTTATCACCGTATCGAATTAAGGTAGTGATTCTAACTCGAGCATCGCGCTAATATCTAACTTCTAAGCTACTTTTGACACGATTTAATAAACCGGTGGCTGCTGAGCCATCCGCATGCAAATGTTACTCGAAGCGCGGAAACATTAAAATACACATTTTTACAATGGCTTGTACGACAAGAAAGCTACATTCCTTAGCAAGTATTAAGGTGAGCTCGTCTAAACCGAACCAGTCTCGACAATTTTTTTTAAATCGACATACTTTTAACTGGTGTATTACAACCAAAAAACAGTTCAATAATTTGTTAGTTGTACCATACTTGTAAATTCAATTGACATCGATAAAAATGTTCGATCGTTTGTAAACAATAGAAAAATTAAGTGTTTTAAGTGAACGCGACTTGGAACGATTCAGGTGAGGGGTCATTTTATGGGCATTTTTGTACGTAGTACAAATGGTCACCTATGTACGTAGAAAAACCGAATGGTGGAACTATGAAACAATATATATATAAACACGTTTGAATTTTAATATATATTTATTGGACTACATAGGTGCCATTTTGTGCCACAACCTTTCCACCTTTCAAGGGATGTATAAATGTTATCTGTTTTCAACCATTTCGATATATTCAGACCTGTACCACCTACCAAAAATCGACCACAGACTTTCCGGACAACCTAATAACATAAAAAAATGTTGATTGAGGCCACGATAGAGATCCCATTTTATCCTGCAATTTACATAGAAACAATTTTTCGTATCGTCAACAGTTATTGAAATACCGCGACTGTCATACTTTAGCGTGGACACCCTGTATAAACGACACTATTCATGGAACACAGTATATTTTCGAGAATAAGACGACAGATTCTATCGTGCGATGTCTAAATTTTCACCCGAATGAAAAATCAAACAAATAACTAACATCGAGAAAGAAATTAAAATGATTGGGTTGTCCAGAAAGTTCGTGGCAATTTTTAAGAAAAATTCAAAGGTACATTTGAATTTTCATATATATTTATTGAATTATATAAATACCATTTCATTCCACGACCTTTCCACCTTTTAAGGGATGCACCCATGTTAATTGTCTTCAACCATTCCAATATAAACAGACGTGTACCACCTACCAAAAAAATCGGCACGAACTTTCCAGACAAACTAATAATAAATAGCGATTGGAGAGGAATTGCTACCGAATCAAATGAACAATAAAAATAATACGTAATTTGCCCGAAAAGCTGTTTTTGAAAAACGAAGAGACGATTACATAAGATCATACGATGCGATCGAAACAGTTCCTGTGCGACGATCACGATCTTTATCACCGCTACTAATTGGTATTCCGATACCGCGGACACTGTGAACGTTATTCGAGCAGCGAGAACAGCATGGGAAAATCGCGAAGAATTTGTCTGGTTCACTAGGCAATCGACACCTTCGTCGCATACCATATTTCTAAACAGCTAGGCGACTGTTATTTTTACCGAACAAAGTTGGAATATAATGCGACAGGCAAACATTTTTTTTATGGAAAGCGTGTAACGATACGTAAAAATCGTCAGCACCTTGTAGAATTGATTCGAACGAAAGTGATGTATAACTACGTAGAAAGTGTTTTCATTATCCTTGAAGAATTGTATAAAAAATATCAGACAATCTGAGAGGCGTTATTTATTCAATGACAGCGCAAACTCAAAAGTCTACTGTTTGCACAAATGAAAAATTATTAAAATGTGGATTAATAAAAAATAGGAGGAAAATCTAGTTTTTACAGATGAAAGAAGTGTATCAGAATGAGTGAAAGTGAAATAAAATAAATAACCTATGTCACCAAATTAAAGTGAAATGAATCAAAAAATATATCATACATTCAATAATATAAGTATATATGAAGCACTTACGTATTTTATTGCGTATTTTATATCCACAAAAATATATACGTTTTTTTGGAAATAAATTATAGAATTTCCTCTGAACGATATATTTCGAAACGTAAATAACGTAAGCACCTCAGCTACATAAAGCTGACAGTTTTCATGCGTTAAAATTATCCGTAGAATGCCAAAGATGATTTTCCATTAGAATCAAGCGAATTAATAACATATTCATGTAAATATAAATAGTCTAATATTTAGGAATTTATTTAAAATTTTTTTTGTATCTACTTATATTTTATATTGACATGATTTACGATAAGCGGTTTTTCTTCTATTCACTTCGAAAATGTGTCAAAAATGGCTCAAACTGAAGGGGTCCAGAACTAGACACTCGCCTGAAACACGTACGATGCGATACACGGGTACAAGTGTCACGTGTATCCGGTTTAAACGTTTACCAGACACGGATATCAGAAAACGCGCGTGTTAATTACACACGTACACGTGTAATTAATGAATTCATATTTCTTTTTTTGCAATTTATTGACTTTAAAAAAATAATTCAGAATAATTATAACCGCGTAATACACGTTTATCCGTGTAATACGGACACAGGTAATTACTAAACGGATTTTTACACGACTTTACGTGTACACGTGAAACCCGTATACACGCGTACACGTATAAATGAAGGCTCTATTCGAAACGTTCTGTTATTGTAGACTAAAAAAATGCTTCATTTTACAATAAATGTATAACGTGTCCCGATGTAATTAATAACCAATATCAGTTAAATGTTCTAATAACTGCAACGCATTTATTTTGCGATGTTAAGAACAGTTGAATCATTATCCATTTATTGTGGAATATTTCATTTTGCAATCCAGATCCTAATTTTTATGCAAGTATCCGATGAGACCGCCATTGTTCATTCGTTAATCGAAATTCGTATCTAGAAAAGAATGTTGAGTCGAGTGATTTCAACGCGTGGCAATAACATCATGGTCGAGTTCTACATTGCCGAGACCGCCAAAAAATTCGAAAGCGGCCGCTTCCGAATTTATTCGACGAGAAGTAGCAAAGGAGGGAGCATAAAAGCTCATTTCTATTTGCGGAGTCGATTCGTCCGTGAGGTGGTTAGCAACAGGCGACGGTGTGGCGGGCAGTTTTCGCACGCTTGTAGCCTGACAACGTATCCGACCGGTTTGAGATTTCACTTCCTAGTGATTCTGAATACAAATTGTAGCACCCCTCCGAGTAAACGGTCGGTCTCTCCCGCCAGGAAGGAAGAGAGGACAAACAAAACACGAAAAAGATGCGCAATTTGTAAATTGTTATCGGGAACAACCTGCGCGAAAATAGAAGTATTTGATAAATTGCAAACAACTGACTCGAGATCATTAGACAAAAGAAGAATCTCGCGGGCTTGAAGTATGGTTGAGATTGTGGTTGTCTCTTAAATGTGGTTCTCTATCCTCGATCTTATTATTACGATTAACCCTTTGCACTCGAGAGGTGACTCTCGGTCACCATTAGGTTTCACGCAGCAAATCTACAATATCTAACGTTTCTTTAGGTTTAATTTTGTTTGGAGCTCGAAGTGTCAATAAAATGATTGTCGGCGAGGTAAAGGTGACCTTATTCTCAAATCTAGATAGCTTAGAATACATGGCAATAGAATGCTAAGAAACATCTCGAGTTGCTCGCAGAAACCAGAAAGATAGACCTCGAGTCCAAAGGCTTAATATTACGTCTATTTCATTTACTGTTCCAATTTCAGGGTATTTATTTGGTGAAATTATGCTGTTTGCTTGAAATTATGCTGTTATATGGTGTGAACATACTTTATTTTTATAATGTTATTTCGATTTCTTAGATGTATTCAACATACAGAAATAATTTGAAGTATATGGATTGAATTTTTATATTAGAACACAATGAGACAAATATTTAAGTTATTTTGTTTCATTATAGATCGAGTAACATTCGACTCTTTACTTTTATATTTAAATATATTCCTTTTAATACATTTTTGTTTACATTGAAGTACATTACTGTATTGTATTTTCTTTATTTTTTACAAAAATGATGGCTTGGCAGACGATTGTTTATTACTCAAATCAGGTTCACGTTAAAACAGTGCACAAAATTAATTAGTTTCCTTAGTCCGAAAGCTAGTAAAATACATAGCCGTTTTTAAAAATATACATTTCTAATAAAATGGCATCGTTCCAAAGTAAAACATACAAATTTAGTCTAAAATGACGGTACTTAAGTTACATAAGAAACATAAATATTAATATAATAAAAAGATCCTATGTATTTCACTAGAAAAACATATGATAATCATACAATTACGTAAGAAGAGATTCAAGTCGATTGATCGAAAATTGGCGAGGCTAGAGTGCCCATCTATTGTAAGAATGCTGTTTCTAGAAAAACGCGTTTAAAGTTTTCGTTACGCTGATGCGTGCCTCTACTTCCAGTGCTCAAAACTACCCTTACACTTTCGATATCGATTTCTAATTAACGATATAATATTTTCATACATATAGAGAGTACTCTAAGCAAAAAAAGTTCAATTTTTTAAAACGGCCAGAGTGATAGTATAACCCTTTAAGAATAACTCGAACTGCAGAATCCAGACCATCGTATTAGTGTTGACTAAACAAGATGCTTAATTTGATTGGAAAACTTTTAATTTGTCCCAATATAATTGTTAACCAGCGACAAGCATACAACCATATCAAATCCATAAAATTTCAATATATTTCGAACACTTTCTTTGAATTACTCGGAACGATCAAAATACTGGAATTCCTTCTCGCAAGCGACTGAATTCCCATAAACGATTTTTCTTCGCAATTTTACTATTCTTCGCGTTTCCTTCCATACTTGGCAGAATTTTCAACGTTTGTCCCATCCTTCAGTTAGGTTGACAAATCTACCGTTAGGTTGTGGAGCCAGCAACTGCTGAACCTCACCCTTTCACCATGTGAAATAAATAAATGAAATTTGCACACACCCACGAGTCGGTTGATCAACGATTCGATACACCTGATCGAAGATACTGAAACAGTCGATGACAAACAAAAATTACGTCGTTCCTATCGACAGAAATTACACGTTTAACGAGTCTTTTAGAAAGGTGTCTTCTCTATAAATACACGAAACCGTATCTGGGTTAATCGTTTTTCATGTGATACAATTCGTAAATGTACCGTTGCTTCTTGGTCGTGATGCAAGTTTTTAACGAAATACATTCATACGTCCATTTTTATGTGAGCTCTAACGGTACGCGTCCGAATACTCGTTTGACCAACGAGTATAAAAGAATAATGCAGGTACGTCTAACAAAAGTGACTCTAATCGGTCCAAGTGCGACTAATCGGCGTGAAAGTGCACGAGTCCGTGGCCTGCCGTTCCTAATTGAGTTAGGCGAATGTTTCTTGCTGGAAACCACTTATTTCCATGAAATTGACTTAATCACTTCGTTAGACACAACACTTTTTCTTTCGTTAATTTCTACGTACATCGTTCTGTGCGACCAAGAATATCTTTCTAATTTGTAACGTTATTAGAAATTGACCCGATTCGCTAATCTACCGAATGTAAATTTAATCGCATAGTTCCCGTGGCAATTTAAACGTACAGTGAGGTTAAAATGTATTCGTACAACAAGGAACATATGTATATACATTTACAAAAATACCCATTCTATACGTGATTATAATATATTTTGCTCGTTTAATCAGTTTTAAAAATACATAGAATTAACTATTTTAATTCACTTTAACCTAAACCTTCGTGCACATAGAATAGATTCTTCTTGAATCAGTATTTATTTTTCATAAACTTAATTACAATAAATTAATATTTCTTGTATCGGTGTCTGGTAATCAGTCATCAAAATTATCACCCACTAATCATTGATACGTGATTAACCGAAACGCTATCAATAATCTAAAATATGAAGTACTTAGCGCTTCGTTTACATTCAGTTTGCATATTAATTTGAATATACGAATAAAATCAGTTGTGTAACGCCGGTTGAATCTTTTATTTCGGTTTATTTGAACGGCAGAAAACGTGTCATCCGGTGACCAATGTTTATTCTGCGGCGTCACAGTCCATGGACTGTAATATGTACATATATTATTAAGTAAATTTTTCCATAGAAATTTATACATCATACTGAAATAGTAATAAAACCGCGTGTACATTTTTAGATTAAAGTCTTCCATATTTTCTTTAATAAAAAATAATGAAAAAAGCAACTCCCCCACAAGTGATCCGAGCTTCGCTCGAATTAAGATTAACACCTACGTCGGATCGACATTCGTGGTTTTATAAAAATCGAGTTTTTTCCCTATTTTTTCCACCTTTCGACTGAACATATTGCAATTTGCAACCGGGATGTGTACGTACAAACGTCACGTCTGTTGTCGTAATGAAGCTACGACGACAGGGGAATCCTTTTCTCGCGTAGAAATGTATGTTACAAAAATGCCTGTGGAATCCGCTAAGGTCCCAAGAGGTTAATTCGGTTTTCGTAACGCGTGATCGGACCCGAACTCTTATCGTGTTTTGAAATTGCTGTATTATTACATGGTCGAAATCGACGATCTTGTTACAGTTATATACCGAGATTTTTCGAACGTGGATTCCTTACGGTACCTATACTCGATACAAGCAGAAATGCTTTATATTTATTTAATAATACATTGTCCCATATAATTGGAGGACCAGTTATTACAACAACTTTATCGATAATTTGAAATCTTTCTATAGTGAGACGCGACAAAATTCGAGACATAAGTGAGAACAAAATGTTTTTTTCTGCGTAGAAAAATTAGCCAAAATTGTTCAGGAAATTATCTTCTAATACTTATCCATTTAATATTTCCCTGCCGAGTAGTAGGTTACTGTATTTTATCCTTTGTTTAATTAATTAAGCACGAGGATCGTTTCGTGTTGTTTTTAAGGGAGCTGTAACGGCACTTTTAAAAGAGCTACATTCAGAAAATGTTCGTAAAAGAACTATGCGATGTATCAGGTTGTCCCAAAAGTTTCTTTCGTGAGCTGCATTCAATTATTTTCTGTGCCAGTGTTTATATAAATAGACAATCTAATTTCTTAGACACTGATGCTGTAACAGTAATGAAGCGAAATGAACCGTACACAATTCAGTAATGTAACATAAAACATACAATATTTTGTATATATTAATTATTAATGAAACGAAAGAAACTTTTGGGACAACCTAATAAAAACATTTTTTCGATACAGTCGTCACCCCATGAGGTATTTATACATTTCGATTTAAATTAAACACCCCGTATAGTAGCTCATTAACTGGTTCATCAATTTTTGTAGCATAAAATATTTGGAGTGTAAATTAGTTTCTCATTCCTTGACACGTTAGTTCAAGCGTTGGTCTTTTTATATATAAAGTAACGATACGTCTTGGCGATAAAAATAGTAACGATAATTTTTTTATTGAAAAATAAAATCTTAAAATCTTAAAACCTATTTTGGAGAAGAATTTAAAGTTTAAATGCGCAATTTCAAGAAAGCTTACTCAATTTTCTGCCTCGATGTATCGACATTTCCGTATCGATAAGAGCTGTTATCAGTGACGAATTACATCGTACAGTTACTAGTCATCCCTAAGAAAGAAACTGGATCTGTCCTTCTAACGGATACAGTTTTTACGAGACAGTCGATTGTACACCGAATCGTAGGTATACAGTTAGGAAATTGAACTAAACCGTTGTTGTGAAACGCAGAGTTCTACTATACACAGTGATAATGACAGGAAGAGACCATTGTATGGAGTCAGAATACCTTGACTTATATGATTGAGATCTCGCGAGAACCACCTGCAGTTGATCCGACCTTCGCGAATGTCGGTGCAATTATGGGAAAGTCTAGTATAGACTCGGTCCATCTATGAGTAACGTGCAACCTTCGATGACGCTCAAATTGACGATATTTATTGTTACATCAACGCTTATCCACGCTGATAACTTATTACTTCGAATATTGTTCTTTTCTTTGCGGTGATAACATCTCATTTTACTTCTCGACTATTAACCCTTTGCGCTCGAGAGGTGACTCTCAGTCATCACTAGGTTTTCTTTAAGTTTAATTTCCTTGGAACTCGAAGTGCGAATAAAATGGTTGTCGTTGAGGCAAATGTGGTCTGATTTCCAAATCTCAAATTAGAGATCTCATCTTCGAAGTCAACCTAAGCTTAGCATTTCTGGCAATAGAATGCTAAGAAAGCATCTCGAGTTGCTGGCAGATACCAGAAAAAAAGGCCTCGAGTGCAAAGATTTAACCCTAGCGATATAAACCTTTTTTATTACATGTCCCATCGCAAGAGTCGTATCCATTTAATGGAATCGTGTAATATTTAACAACAATTTTATGGATATGTTATGTTTTGATTATAAAGTGTTATTCAAAAGTAGTTTTACGATTTCGTTTTTCAATCCACAGGGTTTTGGTTGACCTCTTCCCTCTTTGTAGCCAGACTATTCCCACAGGAACCTTTTCTACATTGCCGAGTTCTAAACAGTACTCGTAGTACTTTAAATATTTAGTGAATCCTGTATAAGTATAATAAGAGGCCTTGACTCGGTTTGGATCATACCATTGGAAAAGGTAGTTAAATCTTTGATTGGTACCTATAATAATGCAAAAAGTAATTAATAGCATAAAAACTTCTATTGGCTAAGGGTTGAAGAAAGGAAAAAGAAAATCCTACGAAAAATCCACCGTTTCTAACAGATTCATGACATGATATTACAATATATCCGTTGTACGTTAACCGATTTTATTGATGTTTGTTTTATTCGAAAGCTTTTATGCGATTTACATCAGGAAAATGCAAAAATATGTAGCTGAATAGAAATGTTCGTAAAATTTCTGAAGTCATAGGCGTTTAAGTAGAGTTGTTCTATGTATATCAACTTTGAACAGAACCATAGGTACTTTGGCACAGCTATCAGAACCGCCATGTATACTAACTTGTATACTACGTGTATATTAGTATACTAACATGTATACTAATCATATAATTATGTTAGAATAATTTCACATTTACAAATCAATATTGGAGAAAAATACATGATTAATTTAAATTTTCTAAATATTTTCATGATTAGTATTAGAAGTTAGAACTCAACGTCGTGGGATGATTAATTTAAATTTTCTAAATATTTTCATGATTAGTATTAGAAGTTAGAACTCAACGTCGTGGGATGATTAATAATCGAAACTACTGGGAAGAGAGTGAACACGCCCGTTCCGTCTTGCGACGAATATTAACGTAAAATAAAACGAAACGTGTGGCAGTAAATTATACTCCGGCGTTGTTTATAGAAAATTAGTTACCGTTACGAAGCGTCGAAGTCTAATTAACAGTCGTGTTTCGCAAATTGCGAGAGAATCCATATAAGGAGAAAAATTGAACAGAAACAAGAGCGTAATCGTCTCGAAAGGAAAAGGAATGCACGCAATAGAATTTTATGGATTTCTTTGAAACACCGTTAAACCAGAAATATCGTTGCCTTTCGTGTTCGTTGCCAATGCTAAGCTTACATGTGTTTCCACGTTCATTTCATTCGATAATGAACACTCAATCGCTCAAGTTTGCTTAAATTCGATGTGAAAAATTAAATCTTGGAAAATTGCTTACATGTAAGAATATATTAATAGAAAAATAAAGTTGCGAGGAATGAACGACTATTTGCGGATCGATTTTACTTCAAATTAAATGTGATCTTGAAACGAGAATATGAAACTTAAAAGTAAACGAATGAAAAATGATAAGCAGATATAAATACGTAATAAATAATTTTTTTTTTTAATATTTGAAATGTGTTTTTTCTCAAAGAAACGTGTTAGTAACAATCTTTTCGATTGCGATAATTTCTTTCCGAATATATCGGAAAGTAAAAAGTGGTCTCGTTCTCGCTTCAGAGACTATAGCTAAGATTAGCATGCAATTATTCGGTCCAACAACCATTATTCTGTTATTACTCTCTCTTCGTTCTCGAAAATTGACGGGTACCGAGAAAGCATGGACAAAAGAAAGAAAAGAAGCAGTTGGACGCGTAAAAACTACAGTTTTGTAGAAAGTGCAGTATGTTGTCGGGAACATTTGCGAGTGTTTTATTTTAGAAACTAAATAATTTCGAACATGGAGAGCGCGTGGACAATAATTAAAATTTCTAAAATTCATATAGTAATAATACTATATAACAGCTTAAAATGAAATCTCTCAATGGAAGACCCTGGTTTGATGAGACGTTTTATAATTTTCTCTAATTCAACGCGATTCACTTTTTCTCAGAGCTTTCTGGCTTTTTATCGAAAATTGTACTACTTCGCGTATGTGCGGCCTGAGTTCGATGAAATCGATGAAACCCTTTACATTTTGCTGCCGGACAGGTTTTCGAGTTGATCACTTTGCAAAAATGATTTTTCTTCTTGTTTATAACTATTGTTATTGCAAAATTCTTATTTTTCTCTTATGGTAGCCCGTTTAGTACGGCGGTTACAGCGGCCTGAATCTCCGAAATGTTGTTATAACGTGTCCCTTTCATTGGAATTTTCAATTTTCGGACAAGAAAATAATCGCAGGGAGACAGATCAGGCGAGTAGGGTGAATGATCCAAGGTAACAATGCCAATTCCAATGAAAGGGACACATTATAGCAATATTTCGGAGATTCAGTCCGCTGTAACCGCCGTACTAAACGGGATACCAAAACAGGACCTGCAAAGGTCCTTCGAAGTGTTAATAACGCGATCTACGCGCTGTATTGACGCAGAGAGAGATTATTTCGAGTAAATAAACGTGTGTGTAAAAACATTGCTTGTACCTTTTTCTTTTTGTAGCAAAAGTTCGGTTTCTTTTTAGACAGACCGTGTATATCTGCGTACATCTATGGAGATTCAGGAAACTGAGGAAACGCCAGAAGCAATGTCGAGCACAACGAAACGGAAGAGAGGAATCCTAATGACACGTGACGAAGATACGCTTCGAACGCCTCATTGAAGAATCCTTATTCCACAAATGTTCCCTTCACACCGCAACTCACGATTCTCGTCTCGTACCTGCCGTCACGTGTCGGCGGCATTGTCGAGTTCTTGACAAGGCTGTCCGCAGAAAGAAGCACGCATACACGTACCCGCACTTCGTTTCGGCAGAATAACGGTGCACTGAGCGTCGTGTTACGCAGTGACGCTAAAAAAGTAACCAAGAAAAAGTGCAAAAAGAAACCGTAAACTCGGTCCGTAGTCGTAAGGAGACATCAAGGACCCAAGCGTAAAATGAGAAACGAAATCGTTGACTGACAATGAGAGCCGTCGATGAAACGACAAGTTGTTATTTCACTCGTCACCCGTCTTGATCAACGGAAATCCCTCGAGAGATTTTTAAGGAATTACTTTATAAAAGCGGATTTATTTATAAGTTTCGACCGACTGAACTCGTTTTCGTTTCAATCACGCTGCAGGTTTTAACGAGGAATTCCGTAGACGAAAAAATGAACATTTTATTGGCAACGAGCAAGAACATTGATTATCCCGCTGAATAATACCGCGGACGGGCGAATGTTCTTATTGGACTTTCTCGAGATGAACTGAAACTTAATACGAGAGTTGCGCGAGCCGAACACTCGACATTGACGAACAAAGTGAAACATTTCGCGTGAATGCAACTCATCAAGTTTACGAAGCCGGGACAATTAAAATAAGACCAATGGCTGATAAGAGAGGTACCTGTACACGATCTGCTTCACCTTCGGATGAAAAGGTAGTCGGTTTACTTTACTGACAGCGGCACGACCGTGAAAAAGGAACTCGACGCCGATAATAACCGGGTATCCCGTAACAATCGCCGAGTATTTATTCATGCATTTATCCATCTCGCACAAACTATCTACGTGATTTTAATTTTTCATTGGGTTGAGCGGGTTCACAGTGGGCAGCGTGTACGCAACGACATAGTTGTCAACGGCACTCATGCTAGGCGATTGCTGGTCAAATAGAGCCGGGCGATTATAACGATATTACCGATCAGGTCGCTGCAGCGTTCTTGCTGCGATCAGAAGCGACAAAGAAAACGTGATAGTTATATATTGAAATAGAAGGAGAAAACAAAACTCAAAAGCTCAAGGAAAGTTCCTATTAAAATTAAAAAAAAAAAAAAAAAAAAAAAAACAACGAGTAGGTTAAGATACATACAGTATTACAGAAGTACACATAGACTACAAAGAGAGCCTAATATGAAGACTGAGGATTATTAGGTTGTAAGGAAAAAGTATATATCTTCTAAAAAGATTCAATTTTTTGTCTGTTATACAATAAAATATATATAAAATATATATTAAATAGACGAGTCCTATATAAAGTTTATTAACATAGTATAATAAAGATTATTACAACCTCGACTTACGAATTAAAGAAGTTTATTGTTCTGTCTTTCCTTATCGCGGTTAGTTATAAGAAGGATAGCCAGTAAGAATAGAGACTAAGAAGCATTAATGTAAAACGTTTAAAAGAGAAAATGTAAAAAGAGAGCGTCGCATAGTAGTGCAAAGTACTGCTACGAATGTACGCACTTTGATTTAATAAACAAACAAACAAACGATCAGAAGCTACGAGGTCCACGCGACTTGTGTATACTTAGCAACTTAGATAACATCCCTAATACACACAATTCGAGTTCGAATCTAACAATTACATTTTTAAAAGTTACATTTCTTTCTTCTTAATGTATAATATTTGTCTGTCTATCTATTGTCAGTCTTCTTGACACGAATAATTTTTGAATATGTTATTATATTTAAAGTTCTTACATGTATATGCCGTCTTTCTATAATATTATTTGTATATCCTTCTCAAGAATTCCGCTGGATATCTTTACTTTTTTAATTTATTTTCAATATTCCGACACGGAAGTAACTAGCAAATTGTGAACGAATATTTACAACAAACTCTCTAAATAATACGACATGGAAATATCGTTATAAAATTGATAGACGAGTTTCAACTCGTTTCAGACGAGACAAGTTTCTAAAATCTCATGACTTATCGTCGTAAATCACATATCGTTTCTAGTATACTAACATGTATACTGTGCTTATATAGTAATCGTATCTAAGTTTAAGTTTTGTGTAGTACTACAATGTATCTAAGTTTAAGTTTGTTTGATTCTGTAATGTGTACTGATTGATTTCATTTACAACGTATTTGTCAATATGCTCAGGAATGAGCATATTGATAATAATCCCGTAAGGGGTTCAATAGCGTGATAAAAAAAAAAAAAAAGAACGATACGTTTACGCGAGCCTAAGCTAACGCGAGACGGGGCATCGCTAGATTTTCTCTCTTCTCGAACTGGCTCGAGCGCGACTCGTTTTCCCTTTTTTCTCGTCCGCGACCTTCTGCAAGGTCTTCGAGCAGAAGTTCGCGAATAGGAATGCGTGACTGGACGATTTTATAACCCTTTTTCAATTACTCCATTCCTGGTGTTACTGTTACTGCCAGTTCACGGCGCAGTTTGCGCGAGGGGAGAAGAAAACTTTAACTCACAGAATGCACGCGCACCGTCTAAATGCCGCCTAGAGATTGTCCCCTATACCTTTCTTCTTCCCTTCGAGCCACCCACCTGTCTCCATCTTCAACACGCGATCCTCTTTCTCTTCTTTTCGCTTATGCTGCCACCGGGGCCGTGATTTATTCGACGTCGACTACGGAGAATGGCCCCGGCGGTGACGCAGGACGAGGCGGAGAGGGTTCGATAGCGGCATCGAGGGTTCCCGAGAAAACGAGTTATCCTTAAGGAGGATGTCCAAAGCCAGATGAGCCAATAATTTGTTTTGGCCCGTTTGCCGATGATACGCCTCGAGTCGGGGCTATTATCCAGCCTGAATGACGTTTTACACGCTCAAAGGAGAATTTCCATCATGGGGACGATTATTTAGTTAATCGTGAAATACTTTTATCAAGATTATGTTTAAGAATGACAAATGTTAACTTTTGTGATCACGTTCGTTGACTTTTCGATATAAATTATATCGTAGCTGATCAATCTTTTAGGCACATCTATCTTATTTAGATAGATTGTGCACAATATGCAAAATATATGCAACATGTGCAAAATATGCAAAATAAAAAATATATTTTGCGGAATCATCTAATCGTGACATAAATTTCTGTCCAGGTCTCATTCGTCTACCTATTTTCTATAAAAATATGCATTTGCATAAAGAATATTCTATGAGTTTCAAGCTGTTAATAATCTTGTTTGCCAAGCAGAGATAGAAAACACATGGAACAGATAAATTGTTACACGATTTTGATTATGGCCGTCACTAAAATAAAATATAAAAAGTATAATTTATGAAAATGACAGAATTTTATAAGAAGACTTCGATTTTATTGAAATTTTAGTGAGTATCAAATAGGCCGCAAATATAGATTTCAGGGCTTAGAAGCTGTCAAATGCAGATATTTCTTTAAAACAAGGAGAACAAAATATTTTTAAAAAATTTGTTACGCTAAAGTAAGGTTTATTTCGTAGTTCTTAAACAGTTATAATTTATTGCAAACAGGTTAGTATTAGGTTGTCCCAAAAGTTTCTTTCGCTTTATTAATAAGTAGTAGATACACAATATTACATGTTTTATGTTACATTACTGAATTGTGCACGATTCATTTTGTTCCATTACTGTTACAACATGAATATCTATGAAATTAGATTGTCTATTTATATAAACACGACCACATAAAATAATTGAGTGCAACTAGCGAGAGAAACTTTCGGGACAACCTAATATACTCTTCCTGTGAAGTTAGTCATTTTCAAAATGTTGAACAATACTTCTAAATATTGAGATATTGCAGAAGAGTAAAAAATGTCTTAATTTTAGTAAAATTGTACATTTTGCTCTAAAAAGTGTCCGATTTGAAATTGAGTAGCAACATATTATATTAGCACTCGTACTATCCTTTTATAAATCCGCGCAACTAAGAAGTCTCTTTGATTTGATTTAATCCCGCAATTAATCCCATAATCGACTACTTCCTAACTAATCGATCAATTACACCATAAAATGAACCGTTAATGCCTCGCGACCATAATTTGACCACAATGAGAAATTCTGGGAGTACGGAATCTTCAAGTTTTGTGGAAAACAGAGAAACAAAATGGTACCTATGTAATTCAATAGATCAAAATTCAAATGTGTCTCGTTTGAGTTTTTCTTAAAAATCGTCACGAACTTTCCAAACAACCCAATACTTAGACGGAGAAATCACTAGATCCGAACAGAAATATTCATGTTCTTTTTTATTATTTTCAGTCACGATGAGGACGTCACTGGTATTGCTGGTATCCGTCGTAGCTTCCGCGACGGCAATGCCCCTTCGGGACACCCTGAACGCTGGATTGTTTCCGCGGAACAAGGACGTGCTTCCAGCTTCCACGAAAACAGAGCCTGTCACCGCCAAGGACGCGACGAATCAACCGACAAAAAAGCAATCAGAGAAGACCGACGGTGGAACGAAAGATTGGCGAACCACGCCGCTGACTTCGATCCCGAGCCAAGATGATCGAGCGGATACCGAGCAGGACGCTGCCCAGAAGCAGCCTAACGAGGGCAAGGAGAAAACCGCCAAGAAGAATCGGAAGCACAAAGCCATCTTCGTTAACTATCCCATCGTCTCGGAGCTACAATACTCCGACGTACCGTACGACATCGATTACAGCGACAACAGCTTCGATACCGACGAGAGGTCAGCAGCGGACGCTAACAGGTACCAAGAAAGCAACATCTTCTACATTCGGCTGCCACCTACGCCCTACATGTTCGTCCCGGGTCTGGGCTACATTTCGAATCCTCCCACTTACTCGACCTCGAATCTTCATCCGCAAATACCGTTCACGAGGCCCGCGAGACCCAAGCCTGTCTATCGACAACCCGTTAACCCTTTCATCAAGCTGCCAATAGATTTCGTGAGCAACGGGAAGCCAACGTCGGTCTATCAATGGCAGAAGAAGCCTGCCAAAAAACCGAGCGACACTCCGATCACGAATCTGGACAGCCTATCGGCGGAGTTCGTAAGCAACGGGAAACCGACGTCGATCTATCAGTGGCAAAGCAACGCGAAGCCGATCAATAGACCCGACGATTTCGTCCACAACATGGACAAGGGACCGTACAGTTTCAACGGGAAACCGACCAGCTTCTTCCTGCTGAAATCCGATGGAACGTCGTCGGCCCAACAATCCCTTCGCTACTCGGACTACCAACAAGATAATTCTTATTATTGAAGACCGCGAGCCGCGGAGCTCGTTGCCATCGACACGTGAAACGATTACCGGGGATTGTAGAAATTGGTAGCCTCGTTCGCATTTCGAACGACGATCCGGAGTATCGAGAATTTGAGGAGTATGCGTACGAGGAATGCTGGCTCGCGAGTCTCGTCGAATCGTTGCTTCGCGATGAATGGGTGAGTGCGGGCTAAGGATGCGAACTCGAGACGTCGAGTTAGGAGGTTTACATGCTGACAATTTTCCGGCATGACAACTATTTCACCCATTCACTGTCTAGGAAAAGCGTTTCGCCTTGGCCGCCAAGATTTAACCATTTGCACTCGAGAGGTTTCCTTTAGGTTTCATTTCTTTGGAACTCGAAGTGCCAATGAAATGATTGTTGTTGAAGCAAAGGTGACCTGATTCTCAAATCTATACAAGTCTATAAATTTATAAGTCTCAAGTCTATACATTTATAACGAATGGAAATAAACAGATTATTAGCGCCATGAGTATCTTCCTTTCACGATACCAATATTAGTGGCGTCAGTTTAGATTTTCAATTGTCTAACCCTTTGGACTCGAGATGTGACTCTCAGACACTGCTAGGTTTTCTTTAGGTTTCATTTCTTTGGAACTCGAAGTGCCAATAAAATAATTGGCGTTTCGGCAAAGGTGACTTGATTCTCGAATCTCAAATTAGAGATCTGATTCGAAGTCAATATAATCTTAGCATTCGTGGCAATAGAATGCTATTTAATTTCCACTTAACTTATTTACAATTTATTTATATATTTATATAGATGAGAATATAATTTAAATTTTCAATTTTAACACTTTATCTACCGGGCTATTTAGAAACAGTGTTTAATTCAAAAAAGAATTTTCTACGGTAGCATATGCCAACCTAGGCAACATACAAAAATTTTGCAGAATTTTTTTAGCAGTTTTTCAATAATAATGGCGGCGCTCCTGTCTACGCACATTTCTGTTCGTTCAGGTAGTTGTTCCCCGTTGAAATTTTCAGTTAATTGACCATCTACTTTACGCTTTTGATTAATTTTGATTAATCGTACCTCGTAACGACAAAATTCTAGGCTATTGCGCGGATGACCAGGGTTCGAATCCCCAAGTTGCATATCTTTTTTTTAAGTCATTGATCTTTTTTTATTTATTCCATTTTTTCACATAACGCCACTTATTTATTTTCTACTAATTTTTAAATAAAATATCTTTATTTGGGAGAAATTGTAATAAATAAATAAATAACATATTTCAGGAAGTTTTAAAGAAAATTTAGTGGTCTTTTAACTTGCGTCACAGCTCTGCAGTGCGATCAGCTGACTGGAATAAAAATGTGCGCGCACTAGAAATCACGTATCTGGGTACCAAACCTTAGGTTGCGAAATGACGAGAGACTATTTGATTTGATGTGCGGAATTCATCCTGAAAAAGATTCTACATTCTCATTAGCATCATGTATGTACAGTTTTTCGAGACATTGGCGCGGAGTATAGACATTAAATTTATTAAAATCGATTTCGACTTATTAAACTCGATTTTTAAATTTTGTACAAGAAACAGAAAAGATGTACAGTGCTTCTATTTATGTTAAATGAAACTTAATATTTGTTCATGAATAATGTATTTATTTATAAAAGGTTTGTTTCTTTGTAGCAGTTGTACGAAAAAAGGTTGCAAAAAGGTTGCAAAAATGTTTAAATACATACATTTTTGTGTCCATAACGATCGACAATTGCAAGAACATTTTAATATATAAGTTTTAAGAGTTTATACTAAGGAATCGAAGAAAGTTGTAAAAATGTATAAATTCGTAACTTCCGTAGGTTTGTAACAAATGTACAAGGAAGTTGTAATGAACTGTTGAATCAAAGTTTTCGCGTGTTTATAAGTTATATAAATATACAAATTTGTAAATACAAATTTACGAAAAGATTATTGATCTAAATTTTATAAAAACAACAATTCACAATTACAATTTCAAATATAATCATTTGATGAGTGAAAATTAATGTAATTAACCAAAAGACAGATAAATCTGATGGCTAGTTATTGAATACGAATAACGCACCATCAGAGAAAGTTATGATCAATTTAGTTAACAGTTGTCATTACGGATTACCTATTTCAATCGTAAATTTTAATGGTTTCTTTGATTAAATTTTGTTCAATGCCGTACCTAGATGAAAAGAAGTACTTAACTGTTATGTTTATTATACAATTGTATATAAGTAACTTACTTCTTAATAAGCATTTATTGTTAGACTGTAAATAGGTCATGATTAGACTGCGGATATTTATGTATTCATGGCAAGTGGAAATATGTACAAGTATATCCATGAATGCAAAAATATGTAAACTATCAAAAATAAAATACATGTTACACTGTTCAAATGATAAGGCATACTCTCTATTCTTTACCTAAATCTGTAAAAATACGAATTTGTATAAACATTCGCAGTCTAGTCATGACAATAGTATTTAATCATAGTTTTCAAAGAATTGTATTTCAATAGAATGCACAGACCGATAAGGAGGAATATGTTCTATTCTTCCTCATTGACTCTCGTGAGAAATCACGGGTGGTGTCAAACTCAACTCAACAATTGAGTTGCTGGAAAATTAAAGGTATCAATTATAAATTACATTTTACAATCCACGACAATTAATTTTCCAGCACCGATTAAAAATATCGTTAGCATGCGAAAAGGACGAACCGTATTTAATAAATCACTATCGTCGCCTATTAGTAACCGTACACATATTTTGTCTAACAAACACATGCGTAACTAAATAATAGAGAACCGCTAAGTTTAAAGAAATGTTGAAGTTACAGCACTTACGTGTTCAGTTGTTTTTAACGTGGTCATTGTGACACGATTCTTCGACGCTGCTGAGTTCACTGTTCTCGTGTTACAATGGTATTAAGTGCTTTTAACCAAATATGAACGTCGATATTTAGAGATTGTAATTCGTACATTCGAATACGCTGTTTATGATTCTGATAGAAAAATTAACGTGGACGTGACTACTATCGTGTAAGGATTGCACCTTGAAAGCCAGGCTATTGAGTATTTCGAGTGAACCAGCGCAAATTATCGCTAGTATAATGTACCCGATCATTTCGATGGGTGTAACTGCTTTTTATACGCTACATTTGAAACGGTGGCTCTACCTTGGCCCAACTCAACAGGTTTTGCCATTTAATAGCTCTGTTTCATTGCAAAAATATTTATTACCACGCCCAACAAGGGATTCGTTAAAACGGTTGAATTTATGTTTGGAAGGCAGAGTGGAAACCAAAGCAACGACCATCAAATTTATCGTCCTCCAAGTCTGAAATTTTCCCTCGGCTCCTGTGTCGCTCGATAATTCACCCCGTTACCATGAATTTATTGCGCCCATTTAAATGGTATTATTATACTTCCTTTCCAATTGAGTACTCCACATCGAGCAGACGTGTAATTATTCTTGAATGTATAGCTATTATTTATGAAATATCCATATTTATATGCCTGTTTATGCGTCCATTAATTAAGGATCACGTAACCGTATATTTGCATAGCTAACGAATTGCATCGAGTATTAGGATGCCTGTTTGCTCAATAGTTAGCGTAACGTATATACAACTATATACATATATATTAACTGTCAATCGTTTTGTGCAACGGCAGAGATCGTGATTGCGAAGCGTGTAATGTTATCGTAGCGTTTCGTATCGTAATCTTATATTCATTTGCAAGTCGAAGTCATACAGTGGGTGTAGAATGTAATTCGTACACCGATCAATTTCCCAAAAAAACTTTGTGAAATTGTAGTTACTTAACTTCTTATTTTTATAATCAATGATATCTCAAATATTCTCGGAAGTCTTTTTTTTTTGTTAATTTCGTAACTTACATAAGTAGCTATTTTTTTGTAATCTATCTATTCTAGAGATTTCCGAGAATATGTAGAATGTCGTTGTTTATAAAAAATAAGTTAATAAACTACAATTCTACATCGTTGTTTTTGGAAATCAATCGGTGTACGAATACTTTCTACACCCACTGTATTTGTATATTTTCGTGTCGACAATGCGACGTTCTATACCTTGTAAATATGTGATAAATACAGAAAACTTAAATCGATTCGATCATTTTTCTTTCAAACCACGAAAGCGAAGCGTTCGTATTTTCCTTGAATCCTTAACATCACGGGTTGGCTGCGTCGACAAGAAGACGTGTTTCATATGTTTCCCCCTCTCACGTAACACAAATATTGACTTGGGACGCGAGTCTGCACGGGATTATATTCTGTCTGGTTGCGGAAGCACTCTCGGAGATCTATGCTACTTACTCAAAGAGATTCAATTCATAGATACCGGCAGTACCATTCCCTTCGTCTCGAGGATACCGACTTTGGGTGGAATCTCGATTTAAGCTCGCATTTCGTTTGGGGACGCGGCGTCAGAATAAGAATTCGATCATCCGATTTTGTAAATACTTCTAGCACCCTTCTAGCACCCTTCTAGTACCCTTCTAGTACCTTAAAATCGATGCATCGGTTTTGTGACTTTTGCGAGAAATACCTTACAATTTCAGCATACATATACGCATACACAAGGGATTACTTTTAATTAAATGAATGCTGGAAGTAAAACTTATTCGTGCCGAACAGAAACATAAATGTTTAAACATGTACCGTATTACTTTCAATTAAAATATTTGTCCTCCTCGATAAACTAATTAAAAATTTAGTGTATATATGACAGGCTAGTGAATTCGTTTTGAAAAGTACCATCAGATAGTCCGAAACGAAATATTAACTCAATTATTTCATATGGTCGTGTTTATATAAATAGACAATTTAATTTCATAGATATTCATGTTGTAACAGTAATGGAGCAAAATGAATCGTGCACAATTCAGTAATGTAACATAAAACATAAAATATTGTGCATCTATTACTTATTAATAAAGCGAAAGAAACTTTTGAGACAACCTAATACTAACGCGTTTTCAATAAATTATAACCGCGCCCCATTTTACCATGCAATTTCCATATTAACAATTTTGCATACGGCCGATAGCTTTGGAGTTATAGCTTTATAACAAATGACGTGGGACACCCTGTATACATATCCAACTATAGTAGGGTGCAGCAATGTAATCTAAGCATGAGAGTTTCAACTCCAAGGCAAATACCACGAAGTAGCGTTTTAAAATTATACGAACGTACCAAATTCTTTGGATAGTTATAAGACGAAACAAACACGAGAGATAAACAAATGGTTCAAAATCAAAGAATTCGAGAATATAATTGTTCGCAGGGGTTTCTACTTATTTATGAGCTAACCACCGTTCCACCCACACATTAGAGGTTTAGAGTTTAGCCATCATCCGACCTCCAGTTCGAAGGACCTTCAGATCCATTAAAATTAAATTAAATTGAAATTTAAAATTAAATTAAATTAAAATAAAATCGAAGACCTTGATCGATAGAATCGATGAAACTGTTTCTGAAGTATCGAATTTGAAAACGTATGTCATCTCTGTATAACATCCTCGTTGTTTAGAATGAAAATAAAACTGTGATGCACTAATAGATTGAAACTGAAACTTTACATATTTCCCGTTCCGCGATTAAAAACACAAAGCAATGCTCGGCCTTTTTTTCGTCGGGTATACATAGGTAATACATATATGTACAAAATACTATAAATACTTTTATTCGTTACACTGAATGCCATGGTTCGATACAATTGAGCTTCTTCCTATAACATGTATATATTATATATATATACATATACATATATGTATATAAGAATATAAAAAATGTTTGTTGTTCTCGCGCTCTGCAATTTAGTTGTAAAAAACGAGTAAAAATCTTTGCGTGACAATATGTAGAAAAGGCATGTACATACATACTATTGAGAAGTTATACACCATGTCTCGCTAGAAGCAGGCCAAGTTAATGTCTTCGTTATTCTAAATATATAAAGGAATATAACGTAAGATTTGTAGGTATATACTGTCCATTTCTTAAATGGAATTCTTTTTACTGTCTCAAAACTGGCAGTCACATCTTTTGAGTATTAAAGTATTGCGTTATGTCTACTGTAAAACGTTACGTGCTATTCGGTTTCTAAAGTAATTAAAACAATAATCGCTAACAATCCACGTGGAAGTTGATACCACTTTGATTGAAATTAAAATTTATACTTTTTACAAATGCAATTCACTTTCGACTAAATCATTCGTAATATTTAAATGAAAATTTAGATACACATTTAGAAGACCCTGAGATGTCTTTCAAATTATTTCAGATTTTTCCGCCGCGTTAGTTTGTTATTAAACATTAATGAATATTGAAAAATATGAAAGCATTAATGTATCCACATTGGAACGATCATTTTGAATTTTAAAAATTTGACTTCAGAATCGATATTAACGACTCAAGAAATAAATAATGATAAGTGCTTAGTTACTGATTTTCAACAAAATCGGTCGAACAGAGAGGTTGGTCATTCAAGGGATTAAAGATCGTTCCTTTCAATTATTTAAAACGAGTAAGTTATTAAGGTGGCCTATTCCTAGGACATCCTGTGTTGTCCAGTCTTTCTTAAGAGTTCGCTCGCGAACGATCGCTCCAGAGGGCACAGAGAGCATTACTCTTCTTCTATCGACTGGCGCCAACTCACGTCTCTCTAGAGTAGTCGCTCGAAGCACGCGTAGTAACGGCACACCTTCGCATAGTGGTCAATTCTAACAATCCAGGTGGACAAAATTATAAAAGGAATTGTTCTCGACCTTTTTACTAATAGTCTACTAGCTTTGAAATTTTTACAGTTTTGATAAGTAAGAAATACAAATAGATCGCTATCACGGACATTCAAACGGTTAGGAATCAAGATACCAAAACGTTTAAGTACAGTCACCATTTCAAACATATCGTGTAATATTTTAGTCTTGCTCGTTTAATGACATTAAATGGGTGAACGTTAAATTGTCTCTGTTCGTTAAATTATTATTTTAGGAAACTAACTTCCCGGAAGGTCACTCGAAGGTCAACATACTATACATGTTAAATATTATATGTTTATCTCTGACTATCTCTAGCATTAAAACGATTAGGAATTTCTATGTTGGTATAAATTAAAAGTCTGTCCGTTTAGGATTTCCCTATAACTTTTACAATTTTTGTCTCATTCAGAATTAAGTTCTTCGCCTTCCGACGGAAAGTATAGGTTCTTAAGTTTTTCAATTGACAGAAATATTAGCTATAAGTGTTATTAAACAACATTAGGGTAATTTTTATTTGCGGAAGACAGCAAGAAAGTCTTAATAAATAGAATAAAATGTTTACGCAGTATCTTCATGAGTTTTCCAATAATCCTTTTACACTTTTGACCGTGCAAATTGTTAAGCTTGAACACTATGCGTCGTATGATAGAAAAGTATCTGTTGAACTTATAAAAATATATTGTACAAGTTAAACGTAGCAATGAGAATCGATAGTCGGTGCAATGTTTGTGAAAAATGGATACTGCACCGAAAATCATCTCCTTTGCTTGACCAGAGTTGGGCGTCGTTCCAATAAATTCTTTCGAATAGTATTCGAATAAATGTTACGAATAAATCGATAAATGAAGACGAAACGATTCGATGTGAAACAGTCAATTTATCGCGTTGCGCGATAATGTCCGACGTGAAATTGTTTGTAAACGAATGCCACTGGGTGGCGGTGTTTATTCGTTACATTTATTCGGCGGTCAGGCATTTCAAATAACAAATAAACTCATACTCGAACAAATTTGGTTCGATTCACGCTATGGATTTATGTTAGAGATCACGGTTTTGAACGGGCATTAAAATACACGTGTAGACGGAACAAGTGTACCGTGTATTAAGGGATTGAGGGGGCATTTCACTGTGAACGCACAAAAAAAAGCATATTTTCAATCATTTTTTTCTCAGGAACTATTGCATAAAATCGAATGAATGTTTCTTCCTCTTAAAGGTATGATTAAGGAAAGTAAATAAAACATTTTTTTCTGGTAAAAAATATTTCGTCATTTTTTTTACAAAATAATATGCATGTGTGCAAAAAAAAAAGGTTTATTAAACTATGTCGTCCTACCTATGGTCAGGACCTCTACTTGGTACCACCTTAGTACCACAGTAGTAAAAATCAAAATCAAAACTACTTGGAGGTTCCGACGATAGGTGTGACGACATCGCTTAATAAACTTTTTCGATTTTCTGTTTCAGATTACCAGGAGAGCCAAAATCACCTGCGTCAGCGGATAACTTTTTTTTTTCTGCACACATGCATACTATTTTGTAAATAAATGAAGAAAAATTTTTTTTATTTACTTTCCTTAATCATACCTTTAAGGGGAAAAACATTCATTCAATTTTATGCAATAGTTCCTGAGAAAAAAGTGATTGAAAATATGCTTTTTTTTTGTGCGTACCTGTGAAATAAAAATACACGGATTAAAACACGGATCCATTAATTATATTCCCGGGTATTTCGATACACGCGAATAAGGGATCTCTAATTTATATTCGAGCGAGTCATTCTTTTGTCAAATTGTTCGTTATTCACGAATAAATCTTGAGATTTCATTCGTTGTTCTTTATTCGTTATTCGAAATAAAACAAGTCCAACTCTGACCCCGATCAAGCACCGAGCGTATCAAGTACTCGGCTTAGGCGTCGCAGATTATCTTAAGCTATCCTAATTTAAGTTCGCCTTTCGTAGAAAGTTCCGGCAACCTAAGTTAACCTCCTAACAACTGTAACGAAAGTGGAACGGGTTTGCAGGATACGCGTAAACCTCGAGTGAAGACGATTAATCGAAAGATCATAGTCTCTGTCTTTCTCTCTCCCTCCCGTCGCGCCCTCGTTTACAAAATTTCATCGTCGTCGTACGAAACAACGGCCCCTGTTCTTGTCTCGCCGTGGTGATTACGCGACTACTTTAGGCTAACAAGCTCACGGGCCGTTAACACGTAACATGATTACACACATGTTCACTTGGACTCGGGGATTAAGGTAATAATGGATGATAGTAGACAGGTTTGCGACTCTTCTCCATTACGTAGAACGCCTTAGGCTTGCCATTTCCGGGAAAGTTCTTGTGGATGCTCGTGGAGCCGAACTTGCTAGCAATTGGCGCATAATACGACATGGCTGCCTTCTTCCGGTGTTTCTTCACCTTTGCCGCGTTCCTCGAGCCGTGAAGTTCGTTCGTCAGGTGAATTCTGTGCACGCCGGAATCGTTCAGCCTGTACATTTTGTTGCCGGCGTTGCTGTTGTTTTTCTTCGATGACTCGCTCTTCTTGTCGTCGTGTTCGGGGTAGCTCAGCCTCTTGTCGTTGTTCCTCGGGTGTTTCGGGGGGCTCGTCTTTTGGCGCACGGCAATTTTATTATTCTTGGCGCTGTAATACTTCTTAGTCTCCTGCACGTCGTGACTAATCTTCGGGACTTCCGAATGATCGTCTTCCCCGAAACGTTTCAACGACGTACTTTGATACTTCTTCGCTTCCTCTAGCTTCTTTTTAGCATGGTCCAGCTTCAGTTGAGTCTGCAGCCTCTTCTTTTCGCTGATTTTCTTTACGATGGGTAAATTCCAGTGATAAATCTTCGCCGGCTTGCCGTTACCTTGAAATCCCATGGGGAAATTCGGTCCAGTCTTAGCCGCCATCTCGTCTTTCACGGATTTGTGCGGTTTCGTGATCGTGTAATAGGGCGGGCTGGCTGGAAGCTTCACTATGTAAACGTGACTGTCCCGGTGACCGTGGCGACGACTGTAAGGCTGATGAATCCGTGTCTGAGAGTTCAATCCAGGCGGCTCGGGACCGGCCAAACGTTTTTTGTGGTGTCCGTCTGGGATTTGAAGAGGTGCCAGGCCTAGACGATTCAAGATCGCCGCGTTGCTCGTGTGAACTGTTTCATAGTTGGACGCGGTTTCCTCGGTTGCGATCGCAAGGACGACGACGGCCAAGAAGAACGATGCGCAGGTGAGTAATCTGAAAGGAAAAGCATTGGGTTGATTTTAAGTCAAGTAAAGTACAATCGTACGGAAAGACTAAAAAAAGGTAAAGGTACGAAGCGCTTCTGATTAAAAAAAAAAGAAAGGGTTAGAACAAATAGAAGAGGGGGCGTGGTTCATAAGGATAAGAAACTGATAAGCATTATTAATAGACTGCGGATCTTTATGCAAAATAAAATCTTCGCGAACGTGCCTACAAAAATTGAACCTAAATAGGAATTTCTTTTATTCTGCAAATATTATAACATTAGATTTGCTTTCAATCTTTTTTATATTCTTGCATATTGTTCGCATTTCGTAGGTTCTTGTACATTCAAATTTCCTATGAACGCATAAAGATCCGCAGTCTAATTATTTACGTTAGAATTAGTAAGTCAGTTGATTTGATCCATATGTTTATAATTCCTTTGATAGATTCGCTACGAGCTTGTTATCTAATTTCTGAATTATTGAGAATCTTACGCATAAATGTAAAAGAGGCGTTATATTAAGAATGCGTCACGAACGCTAAGACCGTAGTTTCAAAGTTCGAATGCGTTATGAAATTTATATTTCAATTGCACGCGACTGATTAAAAAAACTGACGAGCGTGAGACTCATTTCTGGACCAATAGAATCTCTTTGCGCGGGGTCCACAGAGGAATCAGACGAAAGGGTCGAGAGTGCTGCGCCAGCTTAGGAGACAATCCATCACGTCTGCCAAGTCGCGGGATCCAAAAGAAAAAGGCAACTCAACCATAACCTTACGCTTACGCGGAGTCTTCGATTGGACAGGAAAAAATGAAACTATCCTCCGAAGCCACCTGGGCGATCGTAAACCGGGCTTGGCCGTCAAAAGAGTGGAAGTAAAGGAAAATATCATTGATCGTAAAAGTGACGACTCTGCCAACGAGACGACTGAGAATTTTACGAGCGGGAAAACGAATGGATAAGCACGCACAGCGATTCCGCTCCGGACGTTTCTTGACGATGCCCGAGCATAATGTTACCAACGCGACGTGATCCGCGGACCGTTCCGAAAACCATGATCGTTTATCGCTTTAATGGCAGGACGATCGATAAATCACCTTTTCCTCTTAATTACTTGGTACACACTGGAAGCAGCCTTCGCTAATTATTCCTCCATCGTTTTTCCCTTTTTCTAAGGCGACGCTTCATGCATAATGCCGCGAAACGTGCGTTCCATTCCACTAACAGCGCCGACGACGTGTTTCCAGCAGCTGATCGTTAACTTCCAGGTTCGACGAAGAAAACATACGAAACTGAAAACCAAATAGACGAAAGCCTAACCGTCGCGACAGCGTCGTTAGAGCAAAGTGAGCCATGATGTTTGAAGTCGAACGTGCTACGGACAACTTGTAACTTCTCTGTTATTACTTCGCCCTGTCCTACGACATGTTGTCATGTATTATTCAATAAATATCGACGCGTCTTTAATAAATCGAAGAACGTTTAATGATCTTGTTTCGGTTCGCGATGATAAACGAAGGAAGATAACAGAAGTACGTTCGCCGGTACGATGTTATAACGAAATGGACACGAGACAGAGTAATATTTCGCGTATGAAATATGCGATGCGAATGATTAAATATCCGTTTATTGCCCGGAGCGTGTTCGAGAGAAAGGCGACGAGCTAGCCGATGACCAATGGTCCTGGGATATCCGTCACGCAATGCACATAAATTAATGCACCAGCCGGGCGTCTCCCTCGTTGTAAAATTATTCCTCCATCCATCTATTCAGTATCTTCGCGTGGCCGACGTGCGTGTTGGCCGTAAAAATAAAAACTAAAATCTCGTGGTTCGAGACGGGACTTTAAAATGACTATCAAGTCTAAGAGTAATATTACTTGGCGAGTATTCGTTGCGTACGGTCCAGGTGTTTAATGTAAATGCACCGAAAGCCCCATTATTCGAACTGTTAACTCTTTGAAGTTAGGTGGGTTAAAAACTATCCTACCTTTTGCTTAGATTTACTATTTTATTTACAGTTTTTCATCAATGTGACAGTATTATGAACCAACGGTGAAAGTACAATAAGTGGAATCAGAAATGTATACAAGTCAAAACTCGTTAGCAAGTTGTTGACATTGCATTTCTGTGTAGCTTGAATTTTCTTTTTCTTTTATAATCGCGTGCCAGAAAGAGTTGAGGAGGGACGATAGATAGGTCGGAACTACAGACACGACATTTTTTTTATTTTTTTATTATTATTTTTTTTTAATAAAAATGTTGATCAAGATCAAGATCAAGATCAAGTTTTATATATGGAGCACACAGAAGGCTTAAAATGAACCGCTCACTTGTCAATCGATTAACTCCATTAAATAATAAGTGGAGAAAAATACCCACGTGTTTGTTAAAATTTTTTTCTTTAAGTGTAACTTCAGATAAAAAGAAACCAATTGTTTATGTATATCTAGCAATGATAACAACTATTTATTAGATAGTAAAAATTTCGCTCTTCAATTTGTTTTTTTTTTAGATACAAATCGGATGATTCTACGCTGATTTATGGCACGTCAAAGTTTCCTATTTAATAACCTATTTAACAGAATTATGAATGAATGATCGACGTATATAAATTCCCGGAAATGGGTACGCATCACGTAGTAAAGTAGTAAAAATCGTAAACACGTAGTATTTCCTGGTCGAAGTGACAACAATCACCTGTACATAGTTTGTGTTGAGTATTTAACTAGATCCTTTCGAACGATTTTGATGAAACTTGGTATCCAAGGGTTTTTGGGATCGTTGATTCCAAATCTGAACTCAAAATGTATAAATTCAAAATGGCGGACTCGATACAGCGAAGCAAAATTGCAAAAAGTGATTCGATTTGGATGAAACTTGGTATTCAGGGGTTTTTGGAGGTGTTGTTTTCAAATCTGAATTTAGAAATTCAAAATGGCGGACATAGTAAAGCGAACCAAAATTGAAAAGTGATTTCAAGGCATTTGATTTCGACGAAACTTGGTATCCAGGGGTTTTGGTTACTGCCGATAGTAACCATTTCGAGCAATCAGTCTTACTTATTGTTATTAATGAATCTTTGTGTTTTTTCTATTTACTCGAAATTTATAGTGCAACATTTCAATTAGAGCATTACACGTCATCAACGGAACAACAAAACGTCCTCCTATGTGAACGCATAAATAACAGTAACTGGATATAAACGCTCGCCAACTACAGACGACATCGCATCGACCCGTAACTTCACGAAAAGAAATCTTGGATCTATACAATTCCGGTTAGCCGAAGGAAGAATAAAATGGCCGTGTGCCGATCGGTAGTCCATTACCGTTGGACGTATTCGTCGAAGGCACACGCTCGGCAGGTTAGAAGAACGCGGAAGAAGCCTCGAACGCTACGAGAAGAGAGCGCGACCCGAAGGGACGATGAGAAAGAAGACGAAGACGAAGAGAAAAGAAGACGAAGAATAGGAGACAGAGAGACAGAGCGCAGGGAGAGTATCAAGCACGTGCGTGTGCATACAAGCAGACGCGTGAGAAAGAAAGACCGACGCTTGAAAACGCATCAAGCAGCATCGGAGACCGAGGGACATCAGGCAACGCTGGCGTCGTCCCGCCGATCCAAAGAAAGATGAAAAGGAGTACCATCGCTGGCGTTTTGCGGTGAACCGAGATTAATCTCCGCGATGATCATCAGTCGGATCAACGTTTGCGTGCTCTTCGCTTTAGGACTTGACTTAACATGATCTAATGACTCGAGAAGTCGGACAGTTTATCGAGATTTCCATCTCGCGTGCTAGGCATGAAGTATCGTCTGCGAGCCAACAAACTATTTCGATTCTTGGAAGATATTTCTAGAAATTTTTACGTTCACGAGGAAATAATTCGTAGCAAGCATTTATCCCCTGATGTCGTTACTTTAAGCTTCATCATCATTCGTATAGGTTGGCAAGCCAAGGAAAAGATAGACAACAGTTCGCTAGCCCGAAGACCTTAAGTGTGATAGAGATTAAATTGCTTCAAGACGCTATACGAGAAACTACGTTCCTTCTCGGAATCCTAGCGAGATTAAATTAAGACATAGGCTATAAGTGCTACAGAGGCATCTGTTTGTCGGAGCTTCAGAGATTTGCCCTCTCAATTTTGTATTTATTTTGCTACTGATCAGGTCGCCTAAATCTATACATATATATATATGAACGAAAACCCTAATTAATTGACAATAAGAAAGGGTATTTCGAAATTCAACCCCTAAGGTGGTAAAAAGGGGTTGCAACGTTTGCATGAGGAATATTTTATTTGTGGTCGGATTTGCATGAAACTTAGTCTTATTGCTAATCTTTTAAATATTTGTTTACTCGTATTCAATTTATTGTATTCCCGCTCATAAACCCCAGGGGGGTTTAACATAAACAAAGCCAATCCGGAGCACCACACGAACATATGGTGTGAATATAAGGTGGTTAGCTTCAGTAGTTCAGGACGTGATGGTCAGACATGCATACGCAACAACGTTTTTATATATTAAGATTTGCATATGCATGAAAAATATCCAAAATATGCACGCAAAAATTTGAATAAAATGTATTATAGTATAATAAGTAATATATTAGTATGTTACAGAATATTCGCTATGTACACATATGTATATAAAATACTTTTCACAATTATTCTGATGTATTATAATTCGCGTGACAATAAATTACGAGCATTTTTTCCAAATTTAATGGCGTAGAATACTGTAGAAAATCCTACATTCTTTTCTAAAGTTCTTTCACATTTTTAAAAACATATGCAATATATTATTTAAACATAAATATGCAAAATATATACAGTAAGAAATGTATTTTTATATTATTTCCTATAATATATTCTTGATTGCTGTCGGTAAATCGAATCGACAATCGTTCGGATCAATGAAAAAAACGATGTTGGGAACGTGTTTTTCGCATATATAATATGCGATGCCAAATCCTTACATATGCACAGTCAGGTACTACGATTTCGTTTCCTATCAAGGCAATAGTTATTAATTTATTATAGATTGAACGCGTGGTCGAAGATACTTTGAAACAAAACGGAAGGCCGACGATGAGTAATACGCTCTATGGAAATAATTCCCATAGCGAAGTAATCGATCGAATTTTTTAAGGACTCAGGGCTAACAGAAGTTCGGTCGATCAACGCTGCGTGCTTACGCTTAAACGAACCATAACACGTCCATCAAGGTTGATGAAAGGTTGAGTCATTAGTCGACAGTCGACGAACTACCTCTAACGCAAATTGTTTTGTTATACTTGTTACGTAACGCGGTAATTTACCAAGTAATTACCGGTACATCAACTTGTCCCCCAAACTACCTGCACCGATAAGTACCTCTGTCGAGAGCGAACGAATTATACAGCGGTTTTTACCGAATAGAAATTTAACGCGTTAATCTAGAAACAGTGAAACGGCACTGATTGATTCAATAACGCGCCGGCAGCCCTAAGTATCTCGCTTACGGTCGCTGGGCGTCGCGGTTATCCGGGCCACTTTTCCGAACAAATTGGTTACGATCACGTGAACGCTTAAACGAGAGAATAACACGGCAATTTAGTTGTTCATTGCACCGGGAGGCGAAACGCTTTGTAACCAAGGGTAAAAGGAACAGGTAAGTTCGACGAGACGTCCAGTGGTTGCCGCGGGGTTGTAATGGTTCGCAAAGCCTATAATTTCTGTCTTGGTCGAGTTAACATTCGACTGCGAGAGAGGCCAACTCGCCACCCAGGCCTCGAGCTTAAGACTCTCAGCGTGACTCGTTCGGAGTGATTTCACAGGTTGACGCGATCATTTTCCGCTTGTGTTCAGACCTACAACGCTCTCACCGCAATGATAAAAAAAATTAATGCGTCCCGTTAATCCTCATCTTTTCGCTCTAGAGGTCTAGAGATGTTGGCTAGTTGAAACAGGTGTTTGCACATTCGTTAATAAACTATAATGTGACTATTTATTTAAAGCAATAAATAATCTTGGGGAAGTGTCATAGAATGTGTGTCTAAAAGGTCCAAATGATTTCCAGCTATCTTGCATCTTGTTAAATCAGCGTGTACATTGCCATACGTATTGTATATGTCAACAATTACACCCTCTATATAAAAAATAACCGGAATGGCTTTAAAAATAACAGAACTAGTTAGAAAATCTTGACGTAATCATTTTGTTTATTCAAAATATTCTCCCTTAGCCGAAATACAATGATGTGCACGTTCAAAAGATGCTTCAAACGACTTTTTTATGTCCTACAGCGTCGTGGGGGCCACCAGTGACCGGCGACGCGACCAATAGTAAAAATACATAATTAAAGTAGATATCGATAATTTTTAAATAATACCATTGTTATTATAACGGTTCGAAGAAATTAATGCCATACAGAACATGAAAAAATAATTTTATTAATATAAGGAAAATCTAGATATTTTTTTTCACGCTGTAAACAAAGAAAAGGTGAACCAAAACAGTCGGCACAATATGTCGCCACTTTTTTAATGCAACTCTTTGCTCTCATTCTCCCTGACTGTTTTGAATTTCGTTGGTAACACACCGGTTAAAATAACCTGGTAAATAGACTGCGAAAGTTTATGCACGATAAATATGTAACATGCATATGCAAAATATGCATGAGGAATATCCAAAATATGCACGCAAAAATTTGAATAAAATGTATTATAGTATAATAAGTAATATATTAGTATGTTACAGAATATTCGCTATGTACACATATGTATATAAAATACTTTTCACAATTATTCTGATGTATTATAATTCGCGTGACAATAAATTACGAGCATTTTTTTCCAAATTTAATAGCGTAGAATACTGTAGAAAATCCTACATTCTTTTCTAAAGTTCTTTTACATTTTTTTAAAACGTATGCAATATATTATTCGAACATAAATATGCAAAATATGCCAAATAAAGCATGTATTTTCATAGTACTCTAATTTCAAAACAAATTTATGTCTAGGTCCCATTCTTTTAATTATTTCCTATAAAAATATGCGTTTGCATAAACTTCCGCAGTCTACTGATAAAGAATAACCTTGTATATATGATATGGGAAACAAAAGGTGGTCTGAACACGTAACGTGTTACCGAAAGAAAACTCCTTCGTTACCGAAAAATCTTCGATTCTGTATATAACCGGTCGATAACACTACGGCCTCCAATCGCTTCTTCCCATCCTCACCTCTGTTTATGCATATCATCACAGGTATTTGTTGAGCCAAAAAATGAATACGTCAATTCCTCACGCATGATTATCGTCTAGTGGAAGCTGAACAGGAACGCGTCGAATAATTTCGATCATGACGATTTTCCGTGTATCGGAATCGAAATCGAAATCGGATAACAGCGCTTTTACGCTCAACTGCGACACGTAGGAGCGCGAGTTCTGGCTGCGTTAATCCCGAGTCGGTCCACGGATCATTCGGTGGACCGAATGTAGGATTAAACCGTGGTAGGACACGAGGGCGAGGGAGTTTGTTCACCTTGGTGATCCAAGCAACCAGACTATAGCCGACGCGAAGGCTGGAGGTTCGAGTATGCACCCTTGTCCCTGAGCTCGTGCGAACGCCACACGTGCTCGCGCAGGCGTCATGCCGCATACGATTACTCGTGTCACGGAGACCAAAGGTTCGCGTGTATACCATCCTCCCAGGAAAGGAAGAAGAAGAGTCCACTTCGTCTAACAGCGGCTGGACTACGATCCTAAGAAACGCGATTCGAATCACTTCAAAGACAGACCTGTCTCATCGAACGTTATCAACTGAGATATTTATGGGGATATTATTGATCCGCACACTCTGCCAATGCCCATTCCACTCGTTTGCAAACACCCCCTATTATCGCATAATTAAATTCCAGGCTTCGTTTTCCTCTATAGGGTAAAATATCGTAGTTTCAACCATCCTCCTTTATATTACCCTCGGTACAAAACAAAATAGTGTTGTCAATATTAGAATTACCGATGGTCTGTATACCTTGTTGTAGCTTCAACGTCGTAGAAAAAGGGTTCTATCAATTTTTCAATATACTTGGTTCTTTCATAGGATTATTTAGACTATAGGTGCCTCAGAGGCATCTGTTTGTCGAATGACCTTCAGAAACTGATCCTCTCAGTTTTTATTTATTTTGTTGCTGATGAAATCGTCGAAATATCTCATGTACAAGGTGATTCTACAAACTGGGATTCTAAGAAATCGCAGCATTTTTCTGAGCGGAGATACAGAAAATTGTTAGAAGAAGAACGGTCCATCTTTCGATGGTATAGCTTTTTTACTTTGTCCAATAGTGCAAATGCAAAGTGTCCTTGCACATTTTATCTTCTAATAGAACTACACATTTTGTTACTGTTGGAATATTTACAATAAATAACTATACCGTAATACAATCTTTTATTTTATTAAAAAAATTAATATACCGAGAAAAGAAAAAGAATTTTATAAGTTTACTCGAATCGTATCGTGCTCAATAAAAATTTTTTTGGAAAAAAATATTTTTTTCTACTAACGAAATCCCCATTGTTACTATGTCTCAAGAAAGAACAATAATTATAAACAGTATTTACCATTAAACGTATATTTTAGAAACTTGTAGTATCTTGTTAATTCTTCTTTATATTTCTTTGGATATTTTTGTCCTTCGTAAATAAGAATAATTTCTTACATACCGGGGAAGACAGAAATTAAAATTAAAAATTACGTTATTATCTACACTATATTTACACTACTTCATTGCATCTACACGCAACAATTTGTATCTACATAAAAATGACACTTTTTTTTTGTATAGTCTGTATTTTTTATGAATTTTAAACCCTTTTCTTACCAGATTTAGCTACAAACCTTATCTACAACCTTTAACAACAGAAATCTTTTTGAACTTTTATTCTAACATAAAACAGCTTCTCTGACCGTTAAACGTCACGATTTATGTTTTGAAAAACAAAGCATAGGAGAAGAGCAAGGCATGCTCTCTTTAACATAAAGACATCGATGAATCTTCATACAAAAATTTGTTTTTGTAGTTGCAGTCACGTATACAAAAGTGTACAAGGTTTCAAATAATTTCATCGAGCCCTTTGCTCATAATAAATTCATGTATAAAGTTTTATTTTCACTGTTTTACTTGAATCTCCCCTTTAAGGTTGGGAGAATTCCTGCTGGTTGAAGTGTTAAGGATTAATGCTATGAGTAATATCGATACAGTATAAATGTAATCTTTGTCTGTACCATGACGTTGTAGAATGTCTCGTAGCTACCGGAACTGTCTTTCCTGTGACCAATCACTGACAACCTACTATCATCGTGATCCGCAGTCAAGGATCGAGACGTAAAAAATTGATTATAATCGCGGCTTATTGATGTCCAAGAGGAGGTGCTGAGGCACGGCAGATGACAGTGATCGGCAATTGCACACCGAGGAACTATTCGACGTGACTGAAATAATTTATTGATTTCCGTCGAAAAATCATTCGAACACGCATGCCATATCACAACGTCGCATTGCGTTTGTGTCGGTGGCTGGAGAAATGGGCGGACGTGCTGTTCATAAATCTCAATACGGCCGAATTCGTTTTGCCCACGCCAGACTAATATTCATCGCAATCAAGTTCTTCCTTCCGATCGGAGTATAGTTTCCGTCTGTCTCTAAAAATCTGTAGGATTTAGAAGGTTGTTTAGTTTTGGTAAGTATTCGCTATACAACGTACGATAAAAATGGTGAAATACTGTTTCGATTCGAGAAATACATACGTATATCCCTACGATACAAATTGCTCGTTTCCAATATCGAATAAATCCAGGTAACAAAAAGTGGAGAGATGCGACAAAATGGTATCACATTGCTTTTCAAGATCCTCTTTTAAACTGCAAACTAACATAAATATTGTAAAACGTTGTATTACAAGCCCAACTTCGCATAAGATATTATTGTACATCCTTGACAAGTGGAAATAAAAATAAAATAATATCTTCAAGTTGAACCACTGGGAAATTTTGTATCAGAAACTGTCAGAAAACCTCACTATTACAATCTACTATTAGTATACTGAAATTGAACGTTCACCGACATAATCAACGTTTGAAGTCCCATCGTGTCGATTAGTCCTTAAATTTCTATAATAATCATATTTACTAAGAGGAGAACATGTCAATCAATTCATTATGTCTTTCTTGTTTTTCTTGTCACTGTTCTGCTTTAAAGATACATTAAAGGCTGTTCTATATTTTTTGAACCATTGCTCTGCTTGGTCTTTTTAATGTTAACTTTATACAATTTTAAATTTTTATCAAAATTAAATTTTAGCTGTATGGCATAGGGCTTGGCTTTTCTAATTTTATTTACTGCATTTTAAATCAATTTAATGATAGCAATCTGTAGCTGTTGCTTTTCTATTACTAATCGAATTTTCTAATGTCTTTGTTGAGTAAAAATATTTCGCCGTATGGAGATGTGTATTTCTATAAACACGGCATTGGCTCGCAGTTAGGATAAAATAAGTTATTTTAGTCAACTTGTTACTCTTAAGTGATGATAAATTAAACTTTTGTTTTTTGAATTATTTCTTTTATAACTAGATAGCATTAAACAATTTGTCGTTTTTATTTAATGTATTTATATCATTGTATAAACAAATGACTTGGTTGAATTCCTACAAATGGTAATATTGCATTATTACACCAATATGCATTCAAGTATGGACTTAATCAAATTGGCTTGTGAAATAAATAATTATTATTTACAGACCAAAGAGACATGGTTACTTATCGTCTTAAAGCTAATTATTGAGGAAAATATTATGAGTATTAAAAGTTACCAATTAATCACGTGCTTTGACACTACAATTTAAACAAATTCAGAATGTTAATCGATTTGGCTTGTGAACGACTTACAATGCAGATCGTATGAGCACTCTTACATGCTACTATATTTCTTCTTGGAGAAATTGCGCAGATTCATGATCATAATTAAATTTATTATTAGTATAACATAATTATATTCATGAAAAAATACATACATATATAAAATTTCAGCAAATGCCAATTATTTATATTATAAAAACTCAAATATTATAATTACTTTCCATTTGTCAAATTGTAAAGTGAATTTTATTATGTTCGCGTTATTTACAGTTTACTATGTCGTCGACAGATTCCTAAGTAATAAGTATTAAATCGAGAAGTAATCCAAATAGAATGCGCAACGAACTTCACCCTTTCATAGTTTCCGGCGGTTTTAGAATTAGAAAGAGTCGTTTGTAATAAAAATTTCTTCGAAACACGTTACTTCAAGAAATCGCAGTCTTGGAATCTTCTCCAAACGCATTATTTTCCACGGAAACCCGCGCGAACATTCTCCGACTTAAACGATGCTCGTAAATCAGAAGGGGTGAATTATCATGCAAATTCTTACCTGACGTTTCATCGCTATTCAATTACGTTCCCGACGAACAGAATCTCGCCGTGAATTAATTCCACGAATGGTTTTGTCTCACGAGATTGCGATTGTACCTGAGCCGCGATGATGGCGCATAGCATAGCTGATCGAAGAATTTAGCGAGGATTTGAAATAACAATAGTTTATTGGATGAAGAAGCAACTATCTGAGACTTCACCCTTTGCGCTCGAGTGGCGCCTCTGAGGCGACATATATAATTTAAAAGTAATCTTTTTGAACGTACAATTTCAATTTTACTTATACCAGAATACAGTTAATTATTAATTGAAATAATAATACATCGAGTCATGACTGTTCGTCGATGTTTCTTTTCGAAGTAGAGTTTTTGGTTTTACAGAAATTTATTATAAAAATGGACCGGATTTGATTTTATAGAAAAATGCCTCGAGCGCAAAGGGTTAATGACGTAATACATTGTACATAAACCCATTTGACGAATTTCTCCTTAAAAGGAACACGAAATGATAAAACGTGAAATTTCGATTACAGTTGAAAATTGTAAATAGGTTAAACTATGAGCTACAAAGAGGAATAAATTTGCGACATTCTGTTATTTGTTCTCAATGTCGGGTGCTGACCATTTAAAAAATTTTTTTTTAATTATTAACTGATGTGAGGTACAAACGAATCGATTGATGGTACAATCAAATACAAACGAAATACTATCATTTTATCATATCATTTTCTACAAAAAAAAAATTAATTCTTGATAAGTCGGGTGCCAGGTTCACATAGCTAATTAATGTAAAATTTGATACGGACAAAAATAACGAATACAATGTTCCTCCATGTAAAACTCTATTTCTAGATCATCGATCAAGAATTTGACAATCTGTGAAATATTTGAAACAAACGTCTGAACATAACAAAGCCTATTACAAAGGAGTCATATAGTACCTAAGACTGGAACTTCGAGAATCGATTTAATAATAAAGGAAACACTTAAGATATTTCCCTTCCAATAGCCAAGAAAGGAAAATTTACAATTAGTCCTTTGCCCTCGAGGCCTTTTTCTCCTGGTATCTGCCAGCAACTCGAGATGTTTCTTAGCAATCTATTGCCATGAATTCTGAGCTATCTAGATTTGAGAATAAGGTCACCTTTACCTCGCCGACAATCACTTTATTGGCACTTCGAACTCCATAGAAATTAAACCTAAAGAAACGTTTGGTATTGTACTGTGGCCAGTTTCGTGTTCTTCTGAAAAATAATAAAGGCCCACGGGGAGTGAGTACCCGTGACCGTGACCGAAGTATGTCACGAGTTCACTGTACGTTCACGTCACCTGCCAAACGTGACCGAGGACGGTCCTCATAGAGCGAGGACAGCAGTTTTAAGAGGCGAACCGGTCGGCAACCGGTTCGATCGTTCTAACGAGAATTCAAAGGCATTTCCACGTACCCTGCTGGCCACGGTGGTGACCAAGAAAGGCTCTCTCTCTCTCGGTGGTTATCGATAGGAGACGCCGTCACTTGTCAACAAAATGCATTAACGAGCACCGAGACAGAGGGAAAAGCCACCGGTAGCTAATGTCGTGACAATTGATAGCTCCAGGCAACAGTGCGGATAATTGGAATAGTTCAAGAGTTCTTGCTCGTTCGCGAAATAACAATTGTCGATACCAGGTGATCGGAGACCTGAACGGTATTCCAGCGACCTGAAACCTTTGGAAAACGTTTGATAACGTACTGAACATGTAGAATTGCCCTAAATTACATCGTTTAACACAGTTTCAATCGATTCCATAGGCTGGAACGCTCGATATTCGCGTTTATACGAAACCGACGCCAACGGTATTCCAGCGACTTGAAACCTTTGGAAAACGTTTCATAACGTTTTTTTTATAGAAAAGGATTTTGATCAGTTCGACGGGGTTGAGTCGCAAGACACAGGGGGAAGCTACCAGAAGTAACCTTCAGCTATCTTGGTACGATTCATTCATGGTGCAACATGGTGTACAGATTCGTTTAACCCTTTGCACTCGAGACCTTTTTTTCTGGTATCTACTAGGAACTCGAGATTTTTCTTAGCATTTTATTGCCATGAATTCTAAGCTATCTAGATTTGAGAATAAGGTCACCTTTACCTTCGACATTTCGACCATCGACACTTCCAGCTCCAAAGAAGTTATAAGAAACATTACGTATTGTAGATTTGCTGCGTGAAACCTAATGGTGACTAAGAGACTATCGACTATTAATAATTTTAATAATTTTTAATTTTTAAAATAGAAAAAAATAGAAATTGATACGCCTTCGCAAAATGTATACGTAAACCGTAAACCAGGATCATTCGTGTCCTCGAGAGACTTTGACCGTTTGCTATCCATCAACACGTTGAAGCAGATATATCATCTTTTGTGCCATCTCAAACTCACCCATTCAAAAACATTTTTTTATGGCTACACCTACTTTTCAATTCACCCGTATTAAATTTGAAACGTATTAAATTTGAAATACTTCGCCATTTATAAATTCCGAACTGAGATGTTCGAACAAAACTGGTTTATAATTTTATTAACAAATTCTTTAAAAGAAGCGTGGAGCACAAAAGAAAACTTAAACAAAATAATCCAGCTACTTAAAGATGCACCTATATGGAACAACATCTAACATTGGAGAACACCTCACAAGAAACTGTCGCTAATAACCAAAGGTTGATGTGACGTTAAATATGTAGTAAAAAAAAAAAAAGAAAACTTCTCGTCAAACACGCGAAGATAAATAAATGCACTCTCAGCTGACAGCACTAGAAAATCGTACAAAAATAAAATACTTTGGCCTGCGTCCCTCTCGATACTTCACACCTATCGTCCGTACAGCCAGCTCGGGTAGTCTTTCAAGTCCACGACCGTGAACACATAAATTTCAAACCCGACGACACGGATAGTTAGGGCCCCATTTATCCGACAATGTCGCAAAACCAAAGTGAGCCTTGTTTTTGTATGTATCTAGAAGAGCCTTCCGTATATCACGAAAGGATTCGTCGGATACTGAGAAAGGCATTCGCCAGTGATTATCGGTCGGCAGAAGGCATTCTCGTGCTCGCGAAACCCATTAGAGCACTTTCTTCAACGTAGCTATGTAGTTACGCGTATCCCTAATCAGGTGACGAACCGCTGATCGATCGTGCTCGTTACTATTAACAAGGTCGCGATCAGAGATGAAGAGCAATTTTACGACAGCGTTGATTAATGGGCTCGGGAACGGAGTAGAAATCGAATGCAGAAAAATAACGACCAAAAAAGAAAAAAAAAGGAGAAGGGAAATATACGGCAAAAGAGAGAATCATCGATTCTACGTAGCGCAGACATCGCCTTGTACAGAGTCAGACCCTCCCTTACGGCCCATTAAATCCACACGCGATGCCAAGAAATCGTAGAAAGATGGAGGCAAAAAATGGAAGGGAATAGGAAGAGACGCGAATGTCGATCGACTTTTTGCTGAAGTATGCGTTTACTGCTTTAAGGCCAATTCACACTGTCTGTCAAACGACAGTGCGTCGAGACTCTTAAGACTTTGTCGGAACGAATATTTTGTATGCAATAGCCATTGCGTTATTGGAAAAAAATGACTCGACGAAAATTTTGAAGTTAAAAAATGAAAACTGTTTTTCTGTAACTTCAGTTTTGACTTGGGCTGTGTCCTTGAAGATCGTTCGAAGGTAAACTTTTATTTCTCAAATAGGAACCCTTACCTTGGAGGCCAGATTCGGACAGAGCGGAAAATTTTATGTTCAAATATGTAACGTATTGTAACGTGAATGTTGGATGAATGTTTATATTAGGTTGTCCCAAAAGTTTCTTCCATTTTATTAATAAGTATACATACATAATATTTGATGTCTAATGTTACATTATACAATTGCGTACAATTCATTTTGCTTCATTACTGTTACTACGTTAACATCTAAGAAATTAGGTTGTCTATTTGTATAAAGACTGCCACACAAAATAATCGAGTGCAAGTCACGGAAGAAACTTTCGGGACAATCTAATATTTAAACCACTAGGTATGTTTGTATGGTTTATAGTTGTCAGTTACGTTTATCAATTTGTGTTAGTAATTTATTGATTAGTCGTTCGATTTGTATTGCGATTTGATTTTGTCTGATATATTGTGTGTTTTCTTGGAATTTTGACAGTTGTCGCCGCACCTCTAAATAAAAAATATCCTTACAAATATGCTCTCATGTGCAAGGTCATCGTTATCCCTAAGGGTCATTCTGAGGTCACAAGAGTTGAAACCATGGAATCTTCCGTACAAGTAGATGAGAGATGAGTCGGGTAAAGGTTGTAGAGATCTAAAAGGGCCATGAAGTGATTCGAGATTTACTTCCGGCTCAGTTGTATCCGGCCCATCTGAACTAGGCCTCAGCCACGAAAGTGACGCGCGGCGAATTGCAAACAACGAGCCTGTGGGAGAAGGAACTCCAGAGTCTCCCTTCGCATTTGCATCGATCGTAAATTCACCAACCATAAACGTATATCTCGCCATTAGATTCCGCGCCACCCGCGTTGCATGCTCCTCGAGAACATCGCGTGGTGAATAAGTATATCGCCGTACTAAAGGGTCTCGCTGACATCAATTACTGTTCCTCGACACCAGCGGATTCGTGTCCTGGACAACTTTGAGGATTTATTGCAATCGAGTATAATTTTATCAGCGCGCACTATTGAATCCTTACCGATTTACGCTTTTCACTTATCAGAGAGTTTTATTTTTAGAGTACTTATTTCTAGAATCCGAAAAGATGGAACGAGTAATGCCCGATTCTGTGCGAAGGATTCATCTCTTGTTGGTATACGTGAAATCCGGTTGGCCGAACTTTAAAACCCACGGTTCTTTTATGAACTACAGTTTCTATCGTTTGTTTTTCCAACACGTGCATCGCGGCTAAACAACATATTGCGTTCTATCGTTTATTGTATCGTTTAAATAAAAGTTTCAGTCATATACTGGTACGAACGCATTTCGCTGTCTCTTCTCAAATCCAATATAGAGGGTGTACCAGCCTAAGTGATACTGGTAAAATAGGGCTAATGTTTCGAAAGGAATTTTTGTCAACTTTGTTATTTAATGAGATATGATGGTCAAGTTTCGTTTTTCAAATGGAACTATATTTTTTTTTTAATGCCATGCGATAGTACTTTTCAAGACGAATTCGTTAAGCTTTAATGTATTTACCCGATTTTTATTAGTTTTCAAGGTATAATGGTTCAAAGTTTGCTAATTTTCCAGGAAAAAACTAGGTTCGGCCCCGGGGCGGTCCCATTTCGTACTTTACAAAACCATTAAATTATTTTTTTTAAATGCTATTTAACCCTTTGCACTCGAGAGATGACTTTCGGTCATCATTAGGTTTCACGCAGCAAATCTACACTATCTAATGTTTCTTTAGGCTTAATTTCTTTGGAGCTCGAAGTGTCGATAAAATGATTGTCGGCGAGGTAAAGGTGACCTTATTCTGAAATCTAGATAGCTTAGAATTAATGACAATAGAACGCTAAGAAACATCTTTAGTTGTTGGCAGATACCAGAAAAAAAGGCCTCGAGTCCAAAGGGTTAGTTGTTCTTCATTAGCATTATGTAAAAGCTTGATTAAAGGTTATATAAGAATCCAAATTTCAAAATACAATGTACTCTTTCTGAGCTTCCACATCACTGTTCAGTTGAGCGAAATTCAATAGTATTTTTTGGACGCATCAAGTTCCGTTTTGTTTGTATGTCAAGGGGTTAATACATACATTAGGTCTACCGGAAAGTTCTATCGGTTCCAGTTGCAACAAGTTTCAACAAGTATGCGCATATTCACTAAAAATGATATACAAATTGCAATCGCGCCATCAAGATGTCGTAAATAATGATAAAAATTATATCATTCATTCAAATTTATTCAAGGTAGGAGAAATTTATTATATTAAATTTAAATGGACGAAACTTTCCAGTAGACCTGATATATATATATATGAAAGAGAGAGAGAGAGAGAGAGAGAGAGAGAGAGAGAGAGAGAGAGAGACGACGCGCACCCCGAAACAAACTGGAATTAAGCTACCATTAAGAAACACGAGTTCCTCGAAGAGAAACCCTTGAAGGTAATTTACCCAGCGCGCGCACCCCCCCAAATGGGTGCATCAGAGACGTTCAAGGGTCTCGAAACGTATCGAGAATTCGAATGTGAATTTACGGCTTCCGAGGCTTCGAAGAAGGGTGGGCAACCGAGGGTAAGTGGCCGTTTGAAGGAAAATATAAAGTGCTGATATCACTTCTACCAAACAGTCTTTCCAGACCTTTCGCCGGAACGGAACCAAGGAGCGAAGAAAAAGGAAGAAAGCGAACAGGAAAATCGTGTTCGGTATCTATGTCTAGACATCTTCGCATCCTGAGCCATCTGATAACTTCGTCCTAACGATTGTTTTCCGGGGCCATTCATGTTTACTTTCTCTTCCGAAGTCTATTTTGTACAAACTCTGACTTGCTTCCCTAGTTATTAACGACTAAGATCATCTACCTTCCACCAAATACTCCGGTATATACAGCGTGTCAATAATTATCTGGTCTCTTTTAGAGTCAGCTCCTCGCGTAAAAAGAAATCGAAACGTCCTTTACCATTTTGCGATACCAATCTTCGTTACCTACATTTAAACAATTTACCAATCCAAACTCCTGCCACACACTATTCAGCTGCTAGTCAGCTGATCGAACGAATGCACACGTACGCACTCATATAAGAGAAGTACTATACGTGCTCGTGCGTTTACGCACGTAGAAACTTCTCTGTTCATATCTCCATAACGAAGCCTCAGGCCTTGATAAACTGTTTAGCGCTTGAAGTAAGGGGGAGGAGAAGTACTCGCACCTTGCTTACCCACACGTCACTAGGCATTTTTTAAATCTTAAACATCCTCACTGTCGAATTGTCGAAGATCTGTATACTTGACATTTATGCCTCTACGCTTTCTTTTTATAGTTCCGGAATATAGTTTGGAATCATCGCAAGCTCGCGCTCGGTCCGCCCTGACGTCTTGGCCCCCTCGCGAACCCATCGCTTGCAAAGTATATATGAGATTAAGTTAATATGAGATTATGTATTTGATTATGTACATGAGATTATGTACATGATATATGTATATGAGATTTTTTACTGGGCTCTAAAATAAAGAGCTTGCAACCGAAAATCGAATAATCGAAATACATTATACTGTTACGTTACGATTCGATTTACCTTCCACTCGCCCGAATTCCACCAACGAGACGCCAGAGGGAAGAAAACGTGGAGAACTTTAGGGGAGATAGGAACAAGGGGGGGCTACACCGAACCTCGAACAATGCGACTGTATCCTGCGAGAAAGCAGGGCCAAGCCACGGGGCATTGTTTTGGTCACGTAGCACTTCTCCCTTCTGCCCTATAATAGACTCGAATATCTCCTGGCCGTATATCTCGTGCATTCATCCAGCATGTAACACTCCGAACATCGTAAACATTCCAAGGAACCTGTTACTTAGCCAGATACGAGATACGCCAGGCATTCTTTTTCCATCCGGCATTCGGTCTCTCTCGCTGCACCGGTGGGCACGTTAATTGGCGCGGTTACGTATTTATAGAGCTACGAACTGCTAATTAGCTAATTGGATTAGTACGTCCCGATGATAAACGAAAGTCTCGGATTCTGGCAATTAACGACGGATAACGATAGCGGGTCGACGCGACTATTAATTTCCGAATGTTCGCGCACCGATTGCCCGTTAGGCTCGCGAACAAGATAACACCGTATAGAGAGAATTTGTCAAAGTGTACGACGACCAATTGGCAAGCGAATCTGTTCAACCATCGTGACTCTTGGCGCAAACCTCGTAATTGGCTCCGGCTTCGATCCTGCTACTACCAGTTAAAGGAAGTCTTTCTTCTTACGCGAATAACGGGTAACAGTGATTCTCAAAATTGCCTGTTAGCACCTCCGGGACGACATTCCTTTGAGAATAGCAACGGGACGTGCTTCGTCGTTCGTTGCTGTTTCTACCTGTGCTCAACTAACCGATAGTTTCCTTTTTCTATTACACAGAGACACTTATTTTAAGTTATCTTCTGTGAAGTTTCCCAACGTGTGGACATCTACGAAGAAAAACAGTATTGAAGCACGTGGAAATACGCTTTCTTCGTATCTTAGTAATCAGTCCACGATATTGTTACATTCACTTTTTTCTTTCAAAGAACATCAACATCTTTTGCTTGCGAAAGAAATTTCTAAATGTCGAGAACTTCGACACTCGTTCATTACTCTTAGTGAAATATTGAATTAACTTGCATCGAATATAAACGATAACCTTCCTTAGAACGTAATTTTTACTTTCTGTTTGGATCAGGAATATAAAATTAACATGTTTTTCATTGCCTGCTCGTTTGCTCCTTTTTAGTTTAAAAATTAGAAAATACAACATTTTTTTCTATTATCCTTAACTTAATTTTTTATTTATTTGACTTATATATTTAGTGCGAGGTTATTAAATATCTCCCATATTAATTTGATACTTTAACGTACCCTATAATTGCTGGTCATTTTTGTTATCTTTGTTTTAAGAACCAACCGACAGAAATTTATGAGAAAACGGTATAGTATGGAATCAGAGCAAAAATTTCTCGTTTCAATTCACTTGTGTACAATTTTTTGACTAAAGAAAAACAAACAAAAATGACGTACAGAAATAATACCTTTGCATGCTCCTCTTTAGTTTAAGAATTACACGCAAATGAATTCTAACGGGGTATTTGTAGGCAAATGCTTACGAAACGATAATTTTGTATTTTTCAATATTCATTTGTTTATCATTTTTAAACTAAAAGGGGTAAACAAAAATGTCAACGGGGTATTAATGGACAAACGTTTGCAAACAGAAAATTTTGAATTTTGTAACATTGGAGGGCCAACTTCACGCGGCTGACGAGGATCGAGGATTCTTTTAACGGAATCTTCAACGGTCGAGCGGATAGACGAAACGAGGTAGTGTTAACGATCTCAGGAATCTCGTACTCGCGTTGCTTCCATTTTTCATTCTTGCAGAAGCTTCCGTTTTCTCAGCCGACGAGTTGGGACTTGTGCCGTGTTCTCTAGACCGTAGAGACAGAAGTGTCGACAACTATTCAGAACGCGATGATTCTCGGTTGACGTGGGACAGAATGAACTCTGATGGGAATACTGAAAGCGAAGGATCGGAGGAATGCACTTTCGTTCTACTAACCGGAGAATTTCAATAGGCTTGTCCAACAGACCATCCGATCACTTTCTCGCCTGTTGAATGAATGAAATACTTGGAATGTTGATGAACCAAGTAATACAAGTACCCAACAACGGCTATTATTACGTTACTGGAATTGAAACGACGCGTTTCAACTCATATCGTCATAACTGAGGGTGGAGTCGGAGTAAGATAAACTTTATTTCGACTATCGAACAAAGAATAACGAATAACACCTTAACATTCGTGTGATATTATTCGAATGATATTTTATTTGTTATTTAAAAGAAGTAAACGATGGATAAATATGAAAAATAATCATTTTCGTAAATTAATTATCGGTCATTTTCGAGTCTGTGTTACGAAAGAAAGTAACATATGAAAATAAAATAAGTTCTGATAAAATAAATTTCTGAATCTTATCGAATCGAAACCGTGAAAAAAAGAGTGTAACTTGCACGCCAGTAAATTATTACATGCAAAGATAACTTGGAGCAACTTTTATTAAAATAGAATTGAAAAGAGTTTCTTCTCGACTTCCAAAATCCAAGTATCGTTTCTAAAAAGACTTCCATTCATTCCAACGTGAAAGTACCCATTCCAGTCGACGTGAACTCGATCGGATCATTTTTATTCGCAAATGCACGAGCAGTAACAATTCGCAGGCGGTACCGTTGAAATCGAATTCATTTGGATTTGCGAATGTGCATCGAACTCGATCCCATCCCCATCCGGGACTCGGAGGATTGCTTGGCTAGCGTAATCCTCTTCCGAGTATCGAGTTACAACGGAGCACGGTTGGCGAAGGCGCTCCAACTTTGGCGATTTAATCGAAAGAAATCGAGAAGCGTCGACGATCCTTTACAAGAGATCGATGAAAAGCAATCTAAGGAGAGGAAGAGCAGGAAACGGAGCAAGTTGCATCTGGAAGATCTCACGATGGTGCGTGTAGCCACCATAAGAGTCCTCGGAGCGCTCGATGTTCTGGGAGGAACTGACGAACGAAAAAGGGTATGAAATGGCAGCTCGATGGAGAAAAACTATTCTCAACGACAGAGCGAAGATGCAGCTAATGAAGTTCCGAAGTACCTTAGAGGCCTATCTAGCGAGCGACACGATGCAGTTTTTACGACGTTTCTTTCCCAACGATTTCCTCTCTACGACGCTCGAGGAAATTTAATGCACGCGTTATGATTCCCCCGCTGCGATTTGCGCTCCAGATGTTCTGCTGTCGGTTAAATCGCACGAACCGTCTAGGACAGAGTACAATGAACTAGCCGAGAAACATTGCAAGACATCGAAGACATGGAAACGGAACTGTTCATGTATCGCGAGTGCACGTTTACTAAAATCGGGTGCGCAATACGTAAAGAATAATTTCTTCGATGTTTCTATTAGGCGTAGAAATAAGTTCGGTGCCTTTACATATATTCAGCTGTAATTACATTTCAAATTGAAATTTTTTCCCCGCCGATCGGTGTCTCAAGGCTTAAGGTACTAGCTTCGCGCTACTAAATTCACTATGTAACTTTAGCCTAATTGGTATTGTAAGAATATACGTGTGCGACGCTGGGTACGTGAATGTACATAAACACACACGATACCTATCGTACAGGTGACCGCGAGTGGCGCTCGCGAATCAATTTTAAAAACCGGCAATTTAGTTTTAGTTGAGCGATATCGCCGGCAAGTCGAAGGCATACGGCCATTAATTTCTTTTGTTTTTTTTTTTTTAGGAGTACCATCGGTTTAGTTTGTGTTCCTTTTTCTCGTCTTTACGCATATATGCAGTGTTATTTTTTTGTGTCGGGTTACGAAAAGTGTATGTGACTGTAATTAAAGACCAGATTTCTGTGAAGATAACTGCGTTTAGTTCATTCGTGATAAACCCTTTGTCGTCATCCTGGACTGTTTCCTTACCGTATATAACCACGAAAAACAATACTTCGCACCACGACGTTTCAGAAAGAGCATTTCCTTTTGCATTTGAATTGAAGACAAATACTGCTGAGGCTACAAAAATGATTCTCATTCGTGCGGCATATTCGCCAGATATGCTTCCCTCGGATTACCATCTTTTTTGGTCGATACATCACCACTTAGCTGATTCTCATTTCAAATCTTTCGAAGAAGTTGGAAAAAGCATTAATGAGTTTAGTGAATCGAAACCACCATCTTTTTATAGAAACGGAATCCGCCAACTACCCGAGAAGTGGAAGAAGTGTGTAAAAAGTAATGGTGATTATTAGACTGCGGATTTTGATGCATCTACAGGAAATTTGAATGTACAGGAAACTACAAAATACACAAAGTATACAATAATATAACAAATTATCGAAAGTAACGTTCGTATTATAATATTTTCAGAATAAAATACATTTTTATTTAGGTTCAATTTGTGAAACCTGATGGTGACTGAAAGTCACCACTCGAGTGCAAAGGGTTAACAAAAAATGTCTTCTACCTATAACGGTGACAATGTCGTTACAAGATGCGTGCAAGTGATTCGAGTAAAATAGTTTTCCTACACAACGTCGTAGATCGGATAAATGGAGATCCACAAAGAAACTATTTATAATTGCACTCGTTAACCCTGCCAACCTAGCACTTTCAGCCGTGTAAGATATCAATCGGTGGGCGAAGAGGCGGTTCCGGTTCGTCATCAAACTTCGGGAATTACGCCTTCCCAGCCTCTTATATTACGGGCCTGAATGGCACGCGCTGCTACCTGACCCTCTTAATGGTACAAGATTTAGTTGGGAATTATTACTGCCATCGGAGACAGCCCCGAACGAGATCGGAGGGACCCTCGACAATAGACGCACCTGTTAACCGACACGTTGCCGGTTCCTGGTAGATTACACTTGAAAATTCAATTCGCCTTCCAGCAGCCCAGTCTATCCTGTCACAGACGTGCCAGACACAGCAATACTTGCTTATTGAACGCTAGGAATACCTGCGTGTAGGTTTTACCCGCGTGGAATACGATTCTTATTCTATTGAGCTGTTCGGAAAATAATTTCGTTTCTTTGTTCACACAAAACGAAACGTTTTTCTTAATGTAAAAATATTTTATTGAATTATATATTGACCATTTGGGTTCAATACCTTTGTCCATCTTTCTGATGGTAGCATAATTTCACGTTCGTAAGAGCTCTGATCTTTATTCAACAAAAACTGATCTAAATGATCCTTGACGTCATCGTTTAAAGTAAACGGTTTTCTGTATACAAAAAATTGTTCAGACTAGAACAAATAACGATGGAACGCATGAGATAAACGGTTACACTGAATCAACCAAAATTGTAAAAACATGTAGCGATTATACTCTGGATGGTTACGCAAACTTATATTTCTACAGAGTCGATCGAAGAATTAAATTAAAGAATTAAATACATAAACATTCGCAATCGAGTAATGATTAAAAGAGATTGGTACAATTAATCATTCCGGTGGACAAAATACGAAATTACTTTCAAAACTACTCAATATATGAAAGAATGTCGTTTAGAGAAATTTGATCCTCATGCTTAGTCGATTGGATCTCGCGATACCGAGGCGGAGACGAAGAATCGATCGTGGTTGAGAGACGCGGAAACAATAGAAAGAAGAACACTAGGAAGGGCGGAGTCGCAGGTCGACGCAAAGCGAAGGGAACAGCAAAAGTAGTGAAAGAGGAAGGCGCAGTCCGAACATAGAGCAGCAAAACCGCGTCCGAAACATCCGCTGGCAAAGTTTTTCTTCTTTCATCCCTTTTCCCGCCCACCGCCATTTGTCTCAAGGATCCCTTTTGCTTTCTTTCCTTTTCTCCTCGGCCTTCCTGCCGCAGGACCTAACGCGAGTTCAACCATTCAAGCGACCGCGGCAAGAAAAACGAGCTAAAAAAGTCTTTTAGGGAGTCCAACCAGGCTGGCTGGACCAGCTCCATTCTGGCTGATTGCTATTAACAAAAGCCATTATCCAGCTGGATCGTCGCATGTACTGAATCAGGGATGTTTCCCGTCGATATCTGAATCAAATTTTTACGCGTGGAAACGGAAATCCACGGTCGGTTAGCATTTTATCGTGGAATTGAGTGACTAACTGTTAGTAAATGTTCCTATCTCAAACATGGTCACCGTGTATATAGGACGTGTTAAAAAATGGATGGCATAGCTTTATTTATGATTCTATGTTTCTGTGAAAAACTTCTATGTTTCTTGTGTTCAAAAACAAAAATATTGAATATTGTTATTTTTTCTGTAACCGATTACAATAAATTTGTCTAATACATTTTTTTTATTGCGCTACCGGAAATACCTAAAAACTGGTGGCATAACATAACGGACAGATCCTGCGTATATGTATATTTGTACGTTTAAATTCTACTATATGTTACACGCATATTTTATTCTATTTTATTCGGTAAACTGTTCATTTCCATAAACTTCATTACTAAATTCGCAGTACGCATAAATTGTCGTGTGTATTACAAAGTAAAGATTGACGGCAGCGATTACGAAATAAGAGACAAGAGTAAAAGCTCACGAATTACGTCAGTCGGTGCGCTTTATCGCGGAAGAGCACGTGAAACGTAATTGCAAGGCCGCGAAATTCGTGCTGTGCCCAACGCTCCATTCCCAGATCGTTAATTCCGCGCTAGGCCTAACCCTGTCATTACGTATATTCGGCAGTAAACTTTGATTACACGTTTCGTGCGAACGGCGAGGAGAAATTCGAAGGGGGAAAAAAGCGGGGAGGGGTTAAAGGGAACCGAAACAGTCTTATCACCAATAATTGGACGTGTACCGCTGGGTATAGTCGTTTCGTAAACGATCTTTTTTTTTCGCTGGCGGATTTTCAGGACGTTAGAACCGAATTTTCCAAGGTAAATGTGATCGAAAGCCCAGCAAATTATAAACAAATTGTAACCGTTGACGTGGTTACTGATAACCTTGTAGTTGATGTAACCTTAAATAAAGTAATTAAAAAAGAAAATGAGAAAAGTAATTTCATGGATCGAACGACGCAAGTTATGAAATAATCTGTGCAATGAATATCCTTGAACATTTGCGGTCGAATTAAATTTAGACATGGGTGTACTACTGGTCGGAATTATGTAAGATTACGAAGGATAAACACGATTTATTAATTCGTTTGTAAACTTTAGATATATGTTTATGCAATAATGTGTTTTAATGTAACGGTTTTAGGTAAAAATTATATTTTATTATTCTTTATCGTGTGATACCTTTCGATAACTTTCTTCTTTCCATTTTGAAGTATCGTTTTTGAATTATCTTAAAAAACGAGAATGCCTAATTACACTTAAACACAATTTGTATTAAAATATTATTTGGTATTCTACGAAGTATCTTCAACTATTTGGTGTCTATTGCAATCTGTTACAGAGAAAATAACGATATTCAATATTTTTGTTTATGAAAAATTCAACATGTAGATATTTCACCCACTGGTTCATATCTTCTTGTATAACTTACTAACGTTCTTATCATATATTTTAGATCACTTTCTATCAAATCTAATTACTATTATATGATAGCTTAAATCTTTTTCGTCTGCGAAATACAATATAAGATTAATATGGTTATTTGGTGTAATGGCTGAGGGCAGACATACGACCGGAACGGTAAAAAAAGCTTTGGTGGTTGAGAGTAGACATACGACCGCAAAAGGTTAAAAAATGTATATATGAAATCGGCTTGGTATCCGTGAATATTTTCACACCGGTACTCCGCAATTCTGTTTTACGAGGATCGTAAACGGTTTTGTTCAACTAACTGTATCCTGTAAAATTCCTGTTCGACAGTTTCATAAAACCGATCGAGTGGCGGGATGACTGGTCGCCAGTTCCAGCAAAAACTTATTCATCGAATGTACACAAGAGCGACAAATTCCGATGCCTTGTTGCGATCTAACCGTATGTAATATTTAACGTAAAACAAGTGCGCGTCTAAGTGTAACGCGTTACAAAAAAACGAGGCTGTATGATATCTTTTTTAATCAAACATAAATGACGTAATGTATAATATATAAATTGCCAATGGTATAATGAGTCGCTACATCGATCGTTATTTTGAAAGTGGTGTAAGTCCATTCTATTAAAAAAATGAAATTTTAATAAGCAATGCTCAACAATCACATTGGTTTTGTTTGTAAACACATTTCTCTATTTTAACTTCGTTACTAAACTGATTGAGTAAAGCATTTTAAACAAATTATTTAAAGGTTTCATTAGCGAAATCTTTATTAAATTGATTATCGGACGAACTTTGATTTCTGAAGCCATTTGAAAACAATTCTTTATTCAACGCTCATTGACTGGAATTTTTAAGAGATCGAGTATGAGAGTAGTAGTCAAACATTCTCAGAACACAAAATTGGTTATAATTCGTCAAGATAATCCGGTGTAGAAAGTGTTTTCATTCCTTTCATCCTCTTCATCGCCAAGTAATAAAATAGTACCCGTATAAATTGTCGTTTTTATTACTTGGTTTTTTATATACTTTCGAAGAAGTACATACACCCTCTGTCCCAAAACTAACCTGAATGCTTCTAGTTTAATAAATGTAGTGTTTCGAGTTCCAAAGTGTAGCGTTCCAAAAGTTTCTTTCGTGACTTGCACTCGGTTATTTCGTGCGGCAGTGTTTATATAAATAGACAACCTAATTTCTTAAATGTTGAATTTGTAATAGTAATAGAGCAAAATATATCGTACGCAATTCAATGATGTAACGTTAGACATAAAATATCCCGTACGTGTTACTTATTAATAAAATGAGAGAAACTTTTGAGACAACCTAATATCTTAGATTTCATACGATATAGATTTAAAGTGAAAAAGCGTCGCAACTAACCCCATTTGACGGTATTTATGATTCTACATTAAACAGTAGTCTTTTATGAATTATGTTTATCGCAACATTATCATATACTTATTTTACACGAAGTGCCGATAAATACTTGTTATCTTATCCAGTGCATCAATCGATGCACTGAAATGAACCTATTCGATAGGTAGTTACGGATAGATTCCTAATTGGTTAATAAAATCGAGTACGATACTCGCCATTACTATGAATCTTAACGACCCGCGTAACCGCAGTTCCGTGAATGTGATTTCCGTTGCGCATACGCACGAGGTTTATCATCACTGACAGAGTCATTAAACCAAGTTCAAGCAAACACGCGTTCACGTCGAAAGGCGTGATTGCAGCGAACATCCGACACGTTTAACTACGCGAAGGAAGCGATCGTTGCTTTTTTATTGCATAACTGCGCCCCCTAGACGCGCAGAGGGCACAGCAGGAAGGGCGTTGAAACAGGCCTGGTTAATTTTCATGTTGAGTAATGTAACGCAGGTTGTTTCTTTTTTGTGTCGGTTTCCACGTTAAACTGTTCCCGTTAAGCTACGCTCGTCAATCTCTCTTAACAGCTTCAATCTGAGCCATTAATCTGACCACGTTCGCGGGTACCAATGGCCGCGCACGTATGCCATGGCTCTCCGAAATAATCGGTCCCTACCAGTAATCACTTTCATCGATTAATTAACGGTGCCACAGCTGGCTGTCCCGATGAACGCGAGTCCACCAACAACCGTTAGATTCGTACGACCTTACAAATCGAGTTTGATACACCGCAACTCAATACTGGTTACGTTCTGCTTTATAATTTCAATTTCACGCCAATTTATCATCGAGCATGATCTCTCGTCCCGACCTTAAAACTCTGATTTAAGTCATGAATTGTCACGATGAAAATTGTTTCAGAGAAGGTGTTTGGCGAATAACACTGTATTTCAAGTTCCAAAATGTAGTGTACCAAAAGTTACTTTCGTGACGAAGTCACGAAAAGTTTCCACGTGAACAGTTTCTTCGTGGCACGCTGCAAAGAATCTCGAGTTTTGCAGAAGGTTTTAACAAAAAGTTAAAGTTTTAAATAAGATTTCAAATAAGATCTTGTTTAAACTGAAATTATTTTTATTCGATGCTTTGATATCTTTACTGTAAGCCCGCGAAAGCTCGTTCTTATCTGTTGGCTAGTTCAGCGGTTATAATTTTTTAGAAAAAAGAGCACAAAACTTTTAACAGCTTAAACAAGTACAGTTTAAAAGTGAAAAAGGGTTGCATAACTCCATTTGACGGTTTCTATCGTATTACTGTTTATTAAAGAGTAGTATTCTACGATTTATGTTTATCGTGGCATTATCATAGCTGCAAAACCGACAATTCTCAACATTTTTAGAAATCTTTCGAGATACGTTCAAATACCATTAAAGCCTATGACGTATCCAAATTTCATAAAAATCCAAGATGTTACACCAAAAAGTGTCCGAATCTGCGTGGAACGATCCAGAAATAAATTATACGTGAATTAGAATGCTATTACTTTTTAAAATTGTTAATTAAGAATACGTCTTGCACATATTGAACATAAAATATCAGAAAGTATAGACGTATTAAATATAATAGACGAATTTGCATCTCTAAAAGCCAAAAGAGCTCATTTGAAAACGTTGGTACAGTAATTTTGTTATTTAATTTTAGAATGTTTTACGAGATATACGTATCACTAAAAATTATTTTTTTTTGTCATTTTCTGTATAAATAATTACTCAAATAAAATAAACAATACATATTTTACAAATGAAATTATTCATTTATCCTATTCTATACCGTACGAATATTTTTGTACTTAAGCACTCATGACCAGCACTGGATATACATATATTTAGTTTATGTTTAGTAATAAAATAATAAGTGCACATAGATTGCTTCATTTAAAAATTCAATAGTATAATTGTAAATAGCTCAAATATGGTAGTGTTTGGACATGTTTTTATTGGGAAGACTTCACAAATCCATTTGAAAGTATGCTCATTAAGATTAGAAAAAATACATTGCATTTTGAAAATAAGATTACTTACGCAGCTACACAACATCTTGGCAATGGTATCGTGCTAGAAATGCGTACGAACAATTTTTGAGCTGTCTGCATTCACCTAACACAGTGTTAGTTTTTATTGTTATAGTTTAGTATTATTTTAATAGATCTGCAATAGTAGGTACCTTCACTATCGCGAAAATAAATCCTCTGCACAGACGATATTTCTTAAACGTATACAATATCTATTTACTTTACTATATCTAATTTAAATTTGTGTGTGTTACCATTAAATTGCGTGTACAGTTACCAATTACCGAAATGTATAAACAAATAAATAGATGATATTAATCTGGAAAAATCAATTATACAAAGGGTTTTTTAACGGGGGTCTTTAGAATTTGATTTTTAATAGATTTTAATGGATTTTTAATAAATCCGTTAGCGTCGCCGTAGTAGACACTTGAACGATATCATGTTTCACGTCAAATTGTAGGTAATCGTGTGTACTTTCATTTAAAATATAAACATCGGAAATATTCCATATCCTTTGCGTTTAATTAAAAAACAAAATCTTAAAACTCCTTTGTGAAAGCCCCTCATATTATTATAGGAACTACGTGTTCAACCCGAGGGACGGGTTCAATCCAGTAACCTCAAATATTTAAAGGATCTCCTTCTGGGTCAATCAATTTATTTTGAGCAATGCTCGCTGCGTGGCACCCTTTATTACTCCCTTCGTTGTTCAGAATTTCGCCACCCTCTCGTGCAAAACGTCCCAATTGCGAGTGGCACTTGCACAGTGCCCGCCGCGTAGAAACGCAACCTGTCCCCCGTTCGTGCGCGAGCTCGTAAACCCCGAGGAAAATATCCCTGAACAAGGATAAATACCGGACAAGTAGCATGTCGGGGTAATTACTGAATAAATTAAACCAGCTAACAATAGGCATTAGATTTTACGACGCGCGGGAAAATGGCACGAATTTCTCGCGGGAATGTTATTGCGCGGGATTGACCGTGTTAAACACGGTAACATCGACGCGTTTATTTCATTTTAGGTATTTAAGATGCCTGAACGTAATAATGAAAAGGATGCCGACCGGCTTATTACGCGTAAAAGTAACCACATAGCGGTAAGTGAAAAGGAAGAAGCCGATTGGCGATTATCGACGCGAGTCGAATTTATAATTTCGATCTACGTAAGAGATACGCGGGTCCAGCGACGAAATATCGGTCTGCCGAATGTCCAGGGTGTGCACCGGAAACGGTACAAGGGAAAGAGAGGTGGCACGTGTCATTGAACAATTTATTGCGAGAACGCAGGCAGTTTGTCTAATAATCGAGAAGATCATCCGGCGATATTTGACTACGAAAAATAGCTGTAGTTCTGCTCGTTCATAAATCCACATATAAAATCGCCGAGTAAGGATTTATTTGGCTGGTGTACCTACAGTGGGTGTAGAATCGATTCGTACACCGATCAATTTCCCAAAAAACTTTTCTGTGAAATTGTACTTTATTAACTTCTTTTTTTATAATCATTGATGTTTTAGGTATTCTCGGAAGTGTCTAAAATAGATGTAGTCCAAACAACGATTACTAGTTTATATAATTTGCGAAATTAACAAGAAAATACGAAAAAAAAAAATATATATATAACCCCACAAATATATATTGCTTCTATCGTATATATATATATATACGTGTCGAATTGAGTAACTTCTTCCTTTTCGAAGTCGGTTAAAAATACGAAAAATCGGTAGAAATATAGAAGCAATATATATTCGTGCGGTTGTTATGACGAACCATTTACAGTAGAGTTTGTAACATAAACAAGTCAGTTTATCGTTAATACAGCAATACAGGAAGCGTAGAAGAAACGCGATAAAGGGAAAACTACGGATTTATCCGGCATTCGAATACGTGTCGACAACAGACATTTATCGTTTAATCGTTAACAATCTGCAGAGATATATTTCCGAGGGGATTTGTTATTAATCGCCCCCTAAACGATCACGACGACACGCTGCGTTCAACGAGACCGCGATTTAAATGCGTGCATACGAGAAGCGACACCCCAATGGAGACGCGTGCTGCGGTGAATGAACGTTCAGGAACAATCCATTTAACCCTTATTAGGTCAGTGTCAATGGCCACGATTGAAACGCCAGCGAAACGAGTTTTGTTATCGATAAGCGGCATTAGAAACCGCGCATTATTTAACATCTTACTGTTCGGTTATTTAACGTCTTACTTATCGATTGGATGTACAATGAGAACAATAGAGCATCCAACAAGTAAACTTCGATCAACTTCGTTCGCAAATACATACAGGGTGTCATGCCTAAAACAGGCCACTTGAATATCTCATCCGATTTTGATGATAAGAAAAATATTTTACGTGGAATTTGAATGGTACGAAAGGACCCATACGCTGAATCAATTATTCTTTTCAACGCGTCTCTTTGTAGGAGGATTTCATCGATGTTTTCTCACTTGTAAATGGATCTTTTTTGTCGCATTACGTAGATGACATGAAAATGCATTCAGATGTGTACATTAACGAGACCTGGAATGATATTCTACTCGAAAAATTGATCTGAAACAAAGAATTAATGTCTATCGAAAATCGTAGACTTCTATAATGACTCGACGACCAAGAACTTGTAAATGTAAACAAACATTTTTTTTTTAAGGATATTTAAAACAAATTGTTTATTACGAACAGCCAACAAGACCAGAGGACGTGAAAAATAGTTAGATCTTGCTGCTATTAATCCAGAGACATTTGAAAGGATGAAGCAGAAATTTAAACTATTGAAGTACAAACGAAACGAAAAACGATACAAACGGGTACAAACAATTCTAAAGAACAGGGAAAAAACAGATTTCAAAAATCTCAATGTCGGGTGCTGATCATTTCTTTAATTTTTTTTTAATTATTAATTAATGAAGGTACAAACGAATCGATTGATGGTACGATCAAGTACAAACGAAATACTATCATTTTTTATAAAAAAAAATTAATTTTTGAAAAGTCGGGTGCCAGGTTTACATAGCTCTCAATACTCGTAACGAAAGCGTCGAGTTATTCACAATCTGTGTTGAAAATAAATCAGAAACTAAACGAGAAGTTAACGAGTCTCGTTATCGAGGAGTAGACCCGCGTTTCGTTCACGGTGAGAAGTTAGCTCCGAACGTATTTTTCGTGCGACTTACGGATCTCTCGTTTCTTCAAATATTCATGAGTGAACCGGCCAAACGAGCATATCTGATGCACACCGAACGTATCCCAGACTCCGCTTCTTCTCTCCCATCCGCGCCGGCTCTTTGACCTCAGCACCATTCTGCATAACGGTGCATCGGCCTGGACGTTTGCCTATTATGTCACTATATTCGCGAAAGGATGCTGTGTACCGTAACTATAGCCTGGATCGAGCCATCGCGAATTTTCCGAATCCGCGCACGATCGTCCGGATTGCGGTACAAGATGAGCATGGGAACAAAAATTGCGGACGGTGCATGGTTTCGCGAGCCACGAATAATCGCATATGCAAAGGTGAACGGATTCGCAGGGAAAACGTAGTTATCATGGTCCGTGGCACGCGGCGTAAATACGCTTCATTCTGAACTTCTTAAATAAGAAGCAGTAGAACACGTGTCCAAAGATTTCGAGGAGGAAAAATGTGGGCAGTAACAGTTTTTATTTGGGTGGTGTTTTGAAAATCATTCAAAGGTCAACCAATTTTTTTTTAATGAGACGAGGTATTTTCATTATTGTAGCTGATAAAAAGAACCAATTCAAACATGTGATGTATTGATCTTCAGATTACCTTGTGAGGAGTTATTCTGATAGAATCATACTCCAACATACGGAATCAACATATTATACATATTTGGATAGTTTACCAGTTACTTTCAAACTGATAAATAAAGTTTTCCACGGAACTATAAGATGACTTTATATAGTTGTTATATTTACCAGTAAGCTTCCGCGACTAACATAACGGTATTGTGAAAAATAAGAATCATAACTACCTGATACAACAGTTAGAACAACTTTTCAGAACATTAATTGCGGTAGATAGTTACATTAATTATTCCATCTTATTTGCATACACTCTATTCCCGACCTATTAATCATAGTCTCTAATAATTCCTTAACATAACTCGTATTATTCTTAATTGTTCTCAGACAGCTGGAATCCGGCACAGACCTGTTATTTACGATTCGTTTCGTACCGGGGAGTTTTCTCTATTTGCATCGTTATACTGTCTCGGTGCCCGATGTCTGTGGTTTGTTTTACGTTAGACTAATTGCCACTAATTACGACTCGACACGATTCCGCGGGAACCCCTGAAAGAAATCCGAAAGACTGAGATTCCTTCAAGAAGCGAGGTGGTTTGCTCGCCTACCTTAAGCGTGATAGTTTCGTACGAAACGTTGAGCCAAGAATTGAACGAAATTGTTAAAATGTATAATTAGTTATGGGAGAACGTTATAATTTTTAACTTTTTTGTTCTAAAAAAAAAACATACATCAACACCTTCGTTATTGAAATGTATTAGATCTCTGTGTATATATGAAATTCTGGCACGAAGAAATTTAATTTAAATCAATAATACAAATTGTGTTTAGTTTCTTTCCACTGTATTATATGTATTATTACGTAGAAACATCAGTCATCTGTTCAATAATTAATCTCGATACAGTGTCAACCAATGTCAACTTCTTCATAATCACGACGCAACAGTACAAATCAGGGTTAGTATAAATTCAAATGTGATTCGAATGGTTTAACTTGTGGACTGCCTTCCTTCATATAAGATACTAATATAATTATGGCAATTCTGACATTAATAACAAAAATACTTCCAATGGTATCACATATTACAATTGTACAAGTCGTCGCCGTTTCAATTTTCTAATTGTTTAAAAAATACTAGCACTTGTGATTCGCACATTTTTTTTAATATTTACGAAAATTGCCGAATTTTTAACTCTGGAACCATTAAACATACGAAACTTCTCATTTTATGTATCAGTCGAGATGGATAAATAGGACATTCACGATACAAGAATACTAAAAATATTTTCATTACTAAATTACTCTTAGCTGATGAAGAAAACCTAAACAAGTCGTATATTATCCAAAATAACAATGTCTCTACTTACTACCTCAATTTTCCATTTACCAATTTTAAGACGTTCTACTGTCCTACAGTTCGATATATCGACTTAATTCTGTTGATGTATTGATTTTTTTTTTTTTTTTTAAGGGTATTCGATGCTGACCAAAATTCGTCGTACAAAAGTTCTCCAATCGTAGAAATTATGCAAGCAATACTATACAAAATGGCTTGCAAGTTTAAGGTGGTTAACCCTTTGTACTCGAAAGGTGACTCTCAGTCACCGCTAGGTTTTCTTCAGGTTTGATATCTTTGGAATTCGAAGTGCCAATAAAATGATTGTCGTTGAGGCAAAGGTGACCTGATTCTCAAATCTCAAACTAAGTTCCATCCAAATCACCGTTATAGGTAGAAGATATTTTTTGTTAACCCTTTGCACTCGAGAGGTGACTCGAGAGGCGTGATTAGGTTTCACGCAGCAAAACTACAATACCTAATGTTTCTTTAGGTTTCATTTCTTTGGAGCTCGAAGTGCCAATAAAATAATTGTCGGCGAGGTAAAGGTGATTTTATTTTCAAATCTAGATAGCTTAGAATACATGGCAATAGAACGCTAAGAACCATCTCGCGTTGCTGGTAGATGCCAGAAAACAAGTTCGAGTGCAAAGCGTTAATAGTTGATGAACAATCGAGTGTACGAAAGCAATCGCAAATGTTACATCATTTCGCAGTACCGGACGCGTTTCTTCGTGTTAATCGACTTCGAAAAGAGGAGCTTCTCGTTCAGTCAGTGACTCTCACCGGGAAAAAGAATTGGCAAACAGGAGAGGTTCCGAGAATCAAAGGGTAGGATCACTCGCCACTAAAGGCCGTTTATAGCCTCTCGAGCTCGGAGCGCGTCGCTCTTTTAACTCTGCTGAACCAGGAAGGCGAGGCAGCAGAAAATAGAAGAATTAGAAACGTCTGAAATCGTTAAAACGCGCGTGCTCGCATTACTCCTGAACTAATATGTGCCACTCTCGCTGTGTCTTTATACACCTCTACTATCTCTCTCCATGTATACTTACGAACGAAGTGCGCTCAGTCAGCACGTACGTAGATGCCTAGTAACGTAATACAAGGTGTCTCGCTGGAAAGCGTCGTCGTATCTTTCCTACTATGAATCAACACGTTACGTGCCGAACCGATTTTTGGTTACTTTCCAATCAGGACACGTGGCTTATACATGTCTTCATCGCTTGCTTCTGTCGTATAACACACAATATTCGCAACGGCGGAAAAACCGTAATCGTCAAGAAAAAAGTCTGCTGTTTAAGATGCATTGCGGAGAACATTTTTGAATTTAATTTCAATTATTTATTTTAACAGACATACGATTGGATATTGGATCTCTATCGCACGAGTTCCATGCTCCCTAATATTCTTTGATCGTGTTAGAATTAGTATTAAATTATTTCATTTAGGTGAACTTTGTTATAACACGATAAACATAAATGCGATTTATCAGGAAAATGATCATAGAATGTTGCGAATTTTCTGGTACGATTTCTTATTGATTGTATACTATATTATTATTTTTCAACATTATTTTGGTAAGAACGGCATAGAGCAAAAAACTTCTTTATCGTTTTTCCCTAAAGTGTTCGAAAAGTTGTCACAAATGAGTGGAGATATATAAAACTGATCATACTCACCTATATGTTATGGTTCTTATGGCAAATCTTATGGCAAATTGTAATAGTAAGTACGACCATTACCAGTTTTACATGTTTCTATCCATTTTTGACAACTTTCTCGTCGCTTAAGGGAAAAATGATACAGAAGATTTTTGTTCTATGGGTGTGCCCTGTAAACAGTCCTGGATGAATTTTTTGTTTCAAACCTGATCCAAACATGGCTATTTTTTAGCATCCTCCTTTAAAATCTGTTAAGATAAATATACTTGTTTTAAAATAACTTCTTCCTGAAATATTCAATTACAAAAATCAATGAAAGTAGGTACAAAATATAATGTATTCAATATAAAAACAATATATATATATATATATATATATATATATATATATATATATATATATGTATATATATATATATATGTATATATATATATATATATATATATATATATACATAATATATAAATATGTTTTGTATTAATTTTTTTTATTTATATATTCGTTATCAAAAGACAATATCCTAAAATCCCTTTTGGAAACACCCTTTATATTAGAGACCAAGCCACTACTTTCTACTTTTTAGCCGGACACCCTATATGTCGTATTTCCCAATCGAACAGTCACCCCTCGTTCTCTTCTCGATTCTTTTTTCCTACGCGAGGGTCTCTCAAACAAATAGACCTACCGCCTGGAATTGGTTGTAGCCTGTGCGAGCAAACACACGTACAAGTATTTCGATGATTGTGTTATTTCTACGCATAAAGCGGTGGCACTTTTCTCTGTCTCTGGACAGGTGAATCTTTCGACTGTGTTTTTGGCAGAAAAGGCTATTTACAATTTCATCGGCAATTCGTGAGTTAACACTTTCGCTGCGGACGAAAATAAGTAGCCGTTCGCTGGTAGTTGCAATAATGATACTTTTTGTAATGAAAAATTTCTTAGAAATGTTCTAATATGATTATTTAGAAAAACATGTATTTGTGCGAACTTATTTTATATGTAATATGAGTGCCAAAAAACAAAACAAAAAATGAAAGCTGAAAAATAATAAAAACAACCATATATTTTCAGTTGAACCGATTTTATAAGCGAAACTTACAGTTTTATTTGTCATATTTGCTTTTCTATGTGTACAGGTTGAGGTGATCATCTTTTGGACCTTCAGTCACTTTCTCGTAGGCCATTATTCCGTGTCTTCAATGGTTTCAAATACGTCCTAAACCGAAAAGTTAAACACCCTCGAGGTCACGGATTTGAAACCAATGAAGACAGAAAGTTAGAAAGGATTACGGGGAAGTGGTTAATAGTACATGGTAAATCCTTACGTGATAGCGTTTCTTCAAGTTAAAATCAGTTAAGAAACATATGTTGCACAGGAAGGCAACTACAGTGGGTGTAGAAAGTATTCTGAGATATGTAGAATATCATTGATTATAAAAAAAGAAGTTAGTAAACTACAATTTCACAAAAAAAAAAAAAAAATGCATCGATGTACAAATACATTCTACAACCACTGTATATGTATACATAAAAAAATAAATGAAGCAAATAAAACGTTAAGCATTATTGTTGCTTTTCGCTAAAATATTCTAATTATCTGAAAAGTTAAAAATTAGAGGCATTATTTTTATGTATGAGAACATAAGTGAATAGTGTTACGTCTACGAAGAGTCTACAAGTGCGTTAATAAAAGGATATCTGTTAATTGAAACGACGAGGTGAACAAATAATTGACCGAATCAATGGACTGAATTATATACACACGTCACCTCTAATTACGATAGTCTGTTGTAACGCATTCTCGCGACTAAATTGATTGGGTCTCATTTGCATCGCAGTACGTTCAGCGAACAGTAGTCTTTAATTATAAGATCGGATTCAACTCCGTCTTGATCAAGTCAGTTTCGATTACCAAGAAAGTGCGACCACCTCGTGGAAAAACATTCGCGTGTAATAGCAGCAGCATTGCGATTCCCACATTTAACCCTTATCTAGACTTAGGGGAATTAGACACCCGAATTAAGGTGAAACAGCTCTTCATCAAATTAAGGAGAGGTTACCGACGAGATGCGTGGAACATGCATGAAGTTCTGGAAGTTTTTTTTAAATATATAATAAATACTTTTGGATATAAGTTTCAAAGTAATATATGTAAGTTTGTTGTCTATTGACACAAACTTAGGCCCACGATTCGAACTCTGAAGGAGTCGTTACGGCTAACCCGCACGTCTCGAGACTCGGGTAGTTAGTTACAATCGCTCGAGAGATTCACAGCTACAATTCTGCTGTCTAGAATCCAAGATATTGTAAATTGTTAAGTCTGGATTAATTAATGTAAATTTCTTTTTTTTTTAAACTTTTTTAAACTTTTTTTTAAGTTTTAAAAATTGAACAGTTGTGCGAATACTTATTGCTTCAACATTTCTATCGATTAATTGTTTTCTTCTTGTTAATTTCGCAACTTACATAAATAGCTATCTTCTTTTTTTTTCGTAATCTATCTATTCTAGAGATTTCCAAGAATACGTAGAATGTTATTGTTTATAAAAAATAAGTTAATAAATTACAATTTTACATAGTTTTTTTTGGAAATTGATCGGTGTACGAATACTTTCTACACTCACTGTATATATATTTTTGTATAATTGCAAGTTAAATTTCAATTTTTGTATGAAAAAAGGGTCCAAAATGGCGGCTCTAGCTCAGATCAAATAAATAAATGAATGGCGTCTGGTGATCGTAATGGGTAACAGAGCGGTCTTCTGCTTCCATCCTCAATCAATCATTAAAGCACCAGTTATACTTCCGATATCGTTGAGATCGATTCAGGCAGCCGTTGGTTAAGAAAATCGTCACGTGAAAACGAACCTCGGATCGAAAGGGAATTACGGAATCCTCTCATTCGAGAGGAAAAAGAGAGAATACGTGCGCGTAGTCGACGACGGAAAATCTCTATTGGCGGTGTAATAATCCACGACAGGAATGGTTATGCTCTTAACGCGCAGCAACGTGTACGCAAAAGTAAACACGTCGAGTATGTTTAACAGAAGAGAGAAACGCACACGCCCGACCCGTGTGCGTGCCCACCTTTTCTTTCGCTCAATTTTTTTTTTTCCCCCCAACGAACAATCCTGCCAGTCTCTTTCACCCCTCATAGTCGGTGACTAACACACAAAGCAGACGGTGCCCTTACCGTAAATCGTCGACACGCGGAGGAGGAAAAAAAATGAGGAGCCACAGCGCGCAACGTGGCTTCGTGTTCGCAACGTGTACGTGCTCCTGCGTGGGCGACCCCATCCAACGGCATATCGAGTGCCTGCAGACCGACGGAAAAGTGCACAGTGCACTTACAGTTCCGAGGCGAGCGTCGAATTACCGATACTGTTATGGAAATTTATCCTGGTGTCAACATGCGCGAGCTTTCACTACTTTTTTCCTGTCGGATAAGACGCTACGCGTTGGCAGCTCCCGCGGGAAGCTAACTACCATCGCTTCGTACAATCTAGCAGGAAAAGTCACTACGTGCTTGAGTTTGAAAATGACAGGTTTCACCTGGGATGGACGCGTTTGACTCTTTGAGCGCGGAATGATATTTTTCTGGAAATTCTAAGAGAGACTTAAAGGTGTGGATTTTTAAAAAAATATCACCTCATAGAGAATGACAAAACGAAACTTTTTTATACTTGCAGTTTATTCATAGGAAGTTTAGTTTCAAAAATAAAAATTGAAAACTTGGAAGATCTGTTCTCTGAAATTCAGTTTTTTGCAACGAACTTCTAACTTTTCAATTTCTATTTTCGAAACTAACCATCCTATGATTAAACTGTAAATATTTAAAAAAAAAAGAGAGAGATTCGTCTCATTATTCCGTATAGGCTGATGTTTTTTTTTTTTTTTAAATTAATTTAACGAATATAAAACAATTCTCTGATCCCATTTCTAGGCCTTCAGAGTGTGAATGTGTGTACTAAATATTAAAAATATACTGTCAACAAAAACAATTTTTTTTTTTCAATTGCAAATCTAAAAGTTTTGTGGATTTGCTCATATATACGCCCTTCGCAATGAAAGCGAATAATAATTCGTAACTCAGTTATATTATGTCGTCTTAAAAATCTCTTTCGTACGCCTTTAAACATGTTAATTCAAAGAAAGCATTTACGATAAGTAATGTCACGTTCTTTTAAAAAAGACAACAGCACCAAAGAAATTTTGTATAATCACTTACAGAATAAGTAATTAAAATTTTCAAATTAGCTAAACATTGTAAGTTTAAGATTTAAAGATTATCGTTATAAATGATGAAAATCCGGAGTCTAATTTTTGTTTCGAATTCGCAGCGGCTTCCCTTTCTTGAGTAATCATTAAGAATGTGAAATACAGGCTTGACTCATAGTTTTGTATGAATTAATATGAACGAGGTAATATGCATTAATTATTGCATGAATATTCTATGGTAATTATTGTTAGGTATGTTAAATCCTTTTTTTAATTTCAGTAAACTGATTACGAACGATTGCTTTAGAAACAGGTAAGTCGTTCATGGTTCTTCGAGCATAAAATTTATTAGAACGCTTTGGACACGTAGGTTTGATCCTTCTTAATGATAAAAAATATTCTTTTTATAAATTATATACAGAGAAATGAAAATTCCAGGAAACACAATGCGTGGACAGAAGAAAAAATAAATGCAGTAAATATTGAAATAACTATATGTAAAATATAATATGTATAAACGTTACTTGATCATTTTAATAGAGAAATATGATAGTCCTTTGTCTTCTGGATTGCATATCATAATTTTTTTCAGTCGCACTCTACATTTTATCAGAACTTTTGCTTTTAAGCCAACGCCATTATGTTGATCAACTTCGAAAACTTCTACGGAGAATACACTTCCAAACACTCATTTGAATTTTTGCATAATCATATTCGTAATTGAATGTCACGTCTTAGAAGGTGACACCATGGTAACTGAAACATAAGTGCCATACATATATGCATGACTTTAACAGTGAACGTGTTGAGAGGTAAACGAAACGATTACCCTTGCAGATGAGAAATTCCCCGTCCGCGTTTGGTGCTTTCATGAGAAACTACGAATTTCCATCTGGGAATTTTAAACCGTTAAAAGATTCTCGCTTATACGATGAATCAACATTTATAAATTATTCGGAGTGGACCTAGAATCCTTAAAAGAAGAGTGAATTGCTTTTGGAACGTAGCAGTTGCCTTTCCATCAACCTTTTCAAAATACATTTCCGTTGTTAATAGTAAAATTAAGGTAGACGAAATAATTCTATACATTTATAAATCAAATATCTAATTCCTTGCTCGAGGGAGACATCTTTTAAAATGTTTGAAAGGCTTCAGTCGATAAATAAAAAGGGAAGAAGAACAAATTTATTGGACCCTTAGGCATGTTGGAAAATGTTTTTTTAGGTTTACGTGGAATTTAAGTTGAAAACAATTTACAGTAAAGCCCCCCTCCCTAAATACGAAGCTTCATTATCTGAACGTTCTATTGAACGAAAAATTTGATTTTTAAATTAATAAAGAAATAAATAAATAAAAATTTTGCAACAGTTGAAACAGTAAACGAAATTAATGATGAGGATGTAGCTTTCCACGCCGAAACATTCATGGTATTTGATGAAGTTATCAGTAGTTTGAAGTACACAGAGAATAATAACTATGCACAGTTACTTATGATAATAAAATGATGTGATTTAGCAGAGAAAAAGATATCGGATCCTATATCGAAATTACATAATTATATCCTTAATATTGAAACAAATTGTCAATTTCGTCAATTTTATTTGAATAAATTGTGATATAATATAAAATGAAAGATTGCGTATTCCCATATCCAGCCACTTTCGTGTTTCAATTAGTGCGGATACGGAAGACTCTGCTGTATTCAATTTAATTTTATCTATTTAACCCTACAGTGCGCATTGAAACAAATGTGCATCAACCGTATTTTTCTTTGATATTTCATTACGCAACAGCGTGAACAACAATTTATACACTGTTGCTAACAGAAATAAAACATCTACGTTATAAAAAAAAAAGGTCACTGTACCATTGACGATAACTATTATTGCGCCAAATCTGACAGTTGCTATTTGTATTTTTGCGGTAGAGTGTTATTTGTGTTTGATTCGATTTGAAAAATTGCGCACCGCAGGGTTAGTTTAATGTTCTCACTCTGCCAACTGTTCGAACCCAAAACTCAAAGTTCATTGATACGATTAATTATTCCTCTGAGAGAGGCCAACGTTGAGATAGATATTAAATATATTATCCTCATTCTTTGATTTCCATACATTTATCTCCTATCGTTAGGGTCTTCCACGATGAACTAGGACTGAATGCACCCGGTCCAAATAGTTCTTTCCCCGAGCACGGGGAGTGCCATTAATATTTGCGATGCTTCGACACACGTACGGTAATCCTAGCGGGATGGTGATTTATGTTGCGCATAATTCCGGAGCCTGATGGTAAACAGTATTAGAAGTATACGTCGTACGGTTAATGCAGACCACTGCAGGACATTCATGCTCTCGTCTGGTTCCGTGAAGTCAATAATTTATTACGATGGGCTTTGGCTCGAGCGAGACTCAATATTGACCGTGCTCGGATAGAGGATACGGCGCCGTTCGCCGTAGAATACAATAAATTCGATTGCAGAGTCGTTCCACAAATGTTTGCAACTGCTTACTCGAGCTTAAATTAGCCCTTGCACTCGTAGGGCGACTTGGAAGCGGCAGTCTTTGTTTATCTTTAATTTCGTTGAAGCACGAACTGTTCGTAGTGATATTGGTTCATATATAGGCTCCTAAGCTGTAAACTGGAACACTTTGAAGTAGAAGTAAGATACTTTATTTCCACGACGCACCGATCGTGGCAAAAGAAGGGTTTAGTCGTCTGAATTGTCAGGTCTCTGTAACGAAACGAGTGCAAAGAGTTAAGAAGGCAAAGCCAGAGGAACGGGCCAGTCGATGTCTGGCTGAATGGAGCAGCGATCGACCATTTCTACCGAATGAAAAATTATTGGGAGGAGCGCTGGTGCCCGGCGATTTATTATGTGGTCGTGCGTTATGGATTTTCGATATTTGCCGGTGGACACGATAAAAGTACTCCCCTGACAACGAACGGACGAACATCGAGCTAAATACTTGTCAACGTGTCAGAGAGTCCTCGACGTTCGAACGATATTTCGTTCGCTGGAAAAGGAACAGTCGAGAAACGTGTAGCGTATCTTATCTGAACAGACCCGAAGGAGGATAGAATTTGAAGGATGCGCAGGAAACGGCTCGATTCACTGTTTCCCTAACCACTTCTAGCGTGATTTCTTCACCGATTACGAAGGCTGGAGGAATGTTCTACGCCCTTCCGGAACAGGTGAGTCGAGAACCGATAACAGCCTACTTGGGAGAGTAGGAAAATATTTTGAAAAAATTCTAGAAGGACGTAAACCGATTCGATGTTACAAAAATTTGCATATATCAAGAGACACCGGTGAAAAATTACCCGTAGGGTAATTCATTCTTACTTCGTAAATGGAAAATCATTTCTTACCTCGTATCTGTACACATGTTGCTGCGATGGTCTTCACGAGAAAATATAAGACAGCCTATCGATATCTGACCTGGGCGACGAATCTTTCTTGCGAGAGTTGAAGCACCATTAATACGCGAAACAACACAAACGAACGCGCGTCAACGACTGACTCGAGCCTCGAGGCAGCACGAGTACGAGGTACGAGCACGAGTTAAGAGTAGCACGAAGAGCGTCGATAACCGCCGAAGACGCCCGAAGTCGCATTCGAAGAGCTGATTTTCTCAACCCGCGACCCTACCGGTTCCAACCCTTCCATTTTATCCGTAATTAAGATTGGTAAATACCTGAGCACAGGTCCACAGAGATGCTTTAAGGTACTTCCCAGTCAAGTCAAAAGTGACACTTTTCCATTAGTAAACAACTAAATACCGAAACGGAGAATCGAATAGAGATGTCGTAACATTTCTTAGACAGTGATAACATCTGCAAAGATATATTCTTATCGAAATGATCGTTTCAGCAAAATTTTAGTTGATTCAACTTTTCAAGACAAAGAATAAACTGTATATCAGCCAAGAATAACAATTATTTTAGAATAAAGTCGATATTTTGTTTGGAAATGAATGTTTTTCTACGAATTAATTTTGTGCGAATTTATAAAATTCTTACCACTTTTTCATACATTTGTTATAGATATATGAAACTAATGTCCAACCCTACAACTACAATTTCTTTTTATGAATTTATTCTAAAGTTATAAAATGTATGAATTTTCAAATCGGTTAAGATTGTTTATAGATTTATTGTGACCTTTTAAAATGTGTGAATTTCTAAACTTTGCACAATTTTTTCGTGCATTTATTATTGTGCCATTTATTATTTCTCACAACTGGATACGTACAAATTTCAAAGCAACAACAAAATAAGTATTTATTAAATTAACTCCAGGCACTGTACTATTTCCAAATTAATATTACGTGTTTGATGTTATCTAATAAGTTCGTTTTATCGTTTCAACAAATGATTGAATTTAAACATGTGCTTCGTTTAGTTTTCCCTTAGATGAGGTCTTCATTTTCTATTTTATATAGAGTTCCGTGGAGGTATGATGCACCATTGCTTATGACCGATGCAATGCAGTTGGTAATATACGACAGGACGACCAAGAGTTTCCCACAGTGCATACTCGTTGTGTGTATCCATGTGTATCTCTAACCGAACAAGCACGCTATTGGACTCACATGAATTACGTACTTTGCAATATTCAGTGATGTCTCTATTGTCCCCGATCTACAATTACATTTCCTTTCTGGAAGTATCATAAATTAGGACGTGTGGATTTTACGCTATTCTATCTCGTAATTACAATGGTGAATTTGAATCGACTATTGTTCAAAATTGTTTATATCTAAACTTCAATTGAATAGAACGCTTACAAAGTATGTAAATAAGACATCAATTTTATTCAAACTGTGGAGTATGATAGGGAATAATAAAGGACTCGTTTCCTAGCGGGACAAACGGTAATTTTCGAAATGTTCTAAGTCTGTTTATGGATATTATAAATCAATAATAGAATGTCCTTTCCATCAGAAAACGTAAATATTATTCCCGAAAATAAGATATAATTAATGCACCGAAAAACTATCATGACGGATTTATAATTGAGAATCTGTATCTTCTAAACGCATAAATTGCCGAAGCTAAAATTTTATATCTGGGGTCCTTTCGTATCCTTTATAAGACCCATCAAGTTCCATCTCGATCGGCCATCGGTGACTTTCGAAGGTACAGCCATATTTTTTCCCCATCAAGTTTACTCTTTATAAAGAACATAGACAATAAAGATGTATAAGAAGCCAGCTACTCTGAGAATGAATAATATCGTCTGTATATCTGTACAGATGTTGAGATTAGGTTTGTATATATAATTTTTCTATTTCGTTCTATCCATACGCTTTGAATCAACTTTATTTTCATTTTTATTATGCTTGTTATTATGCTTGTAACCAGAACGTAAAGCAGAAAATGAATAAACAAATATTTTATCTCAAAATTAAAAGCATTTATTCAAATAGAAATTGTGTATTTGTGTAATTGTGAATGACGGTACAAATCGAAAATAACAAAGATAGTAACAAAGATTCGGAATGGAAGTTTAATTAGAGTTGTCGAGTGTCGGGCTTAAAAACGTACGGTTTTGATAGTTTTTCAGGATAGGAACCGAGCCGAAGCCAGCCAATCACAAATCCAATCAGCGCGCATTGAGTGCCGTTTCTTTTTCAAGGCATTACCTACAAAAGTGCTCGGCTGAGAAATTTCAGCCTGATCAAAGGACCTCCCTCTGCGCGTCTGAACTCTTCGAGTTCTGCAAAGCGAGAGAAAACCTGCCGATTGCTTAATCACTTTCCGAAGCCCCGCCAGCGCTTTATTACTCGGCTCGTATAATTTCAAACCCAGCTGCGATACATGCCTCGCGGAGTAATTAAAACCTACTGACAGCAGGAAGTACCATTACACGGGACCTGTGTCTTTCATGCAAACGCAACGCCCTGTACGTGTAAATCCCATTTGCTACACGCTGCGCCACGTTTACGTAACGAAGAACGAAAGATGCGTATAGAAAACGGGGGCAGAAGGCAAGTACGTGCCGCAGATCCTTTATCAAAGGAAAACGGTAAAGTAGCTCTTCAAAGGCTGAATGCACCACTTGTGAACACTAATCATTTGAATTGTAAGGATCGAACGGAAATGATAAAAATCTCGCGAGGACCGTTCAACCCTTTGAAATATTTAGCATTTCTCGATGCAGCAGGCAATAAATAATTTTGTACCCGCGTCAGGACCAAGGAGCCGTTTCTTTTCCGAGACACGTGCTTAAGATATGCATCACACGCCTGGCGACGCGGTTTTGCTCCCTTTTCTCACGTCGTGCACGAATTCGAGTTAGTCCCGTCGCTCTTTTCGACCATAAATAATCGCGGCTCTATTCTATACCTTCTTATCCACAATACATTCGACTCCGCGTTTGTCTCCCCCGTTTACTCTTATTGCTCCTTTCCTGTTTGCCCAGACCTCTATCCGCTCTTTCTTGATACTTTGTAAAAACGAGACAACATAGTTTACGATGTCGTTCTTTTTTGCCACGAGAATCCCTGCGCAACGCACGGTCACGAGACAACCGCAACGGCTCATTAACATTTATCGCTTCATTCCTCTGTATATAATTTGTCGTGACCGTCCTCGAGAATTTAAGTAAACGAGAAACAACCCAAAGAAGGAACAATTAGAGAAACTATAAGATTTCAAATGTATTTTGATAACGGAATTTGTTCAAACTCTTATGCATTGAAAAATCGAGGATTTACTTTGTTAATATTATAACCCGTTTCTGCTTTGAGGGCAAATTCCGACCGGCACACAGTGTGATATTTCAGCGATCTAGCGGGACAAAACTTACGTGGTCCAATATCTCGGAAACTATTAGACCGTCTACAGACGAAGCTACTCAAAAGAAACGTAATTGGTTACTGATAGAAATCACGAGTTAGTTACCTATTGGTTAGTAATGATTTTGAGTATTTTTAGAAAAAGCATCTACCGCTGTCCATGCGGTATAACATTACAGCAAAGTCATATTCTCGGTCATAGCTTGAACAAATATTGTTAATCATTAATGTAGGTATTATCAGAAATTAATTTTTAGTTATTCCGGCTAACAGATATAACGATATAGAAAAATTTCTTAGGATTACTGTGTTCGATTAATACTTATTCTGAACCGTGATTCTTATTAATATTTAATCGAAGACTGAATGTTACTATACGTATTGTAAATATTCAATTTATTCGGAGATGTACATATTCAATCCATTCTAAAGTTTTAGATTATTGTACTAATGTATTTCGAGAAAGTAATATTTCCGAACACGAAAAGTTGAAAGTAAGATATTTTTCTATATTTTAATATCTATTGATTGGAACAATTAAAACTTAATACCTCCGACATAATTAAATATTTGTGATACATATAGTATCATTCAGTGTTCGATTCATGTTCGAAACATTAATAACAATTACGATTCAGAATAAGTATCCATTCGAGACATTAATCGTGAGAAATTTGTCAATATCTTAATATCTATGGATTGCACCGACAAAATATTAATTTCTGACAACAGTTCAATTAATTATTAACAAGACTTATTATTTAAACAATGATGGGGAATATGATTTTGCAGTGATATTAATGTTTCGCGAATTATTTTCTCGATGGATCCAACGAGCCTTCGAATCGAGCGTCACGGGGTTGTTGTTCGCCCTTCCCCTTCTCTACTTCGCGAGGTACACGCGAGCCGCGACCCTCGACCGACAGGTATACGAGGGGTGAGAGCTCATTCTTCGACGATCCTTCGGTCGGTATGGATCTCGCGATCGCGCTTCCGCGTCTTGCGTTCCTCTTATTTTGCTTGTGTAGTTTCCCTTAGTTATCGTAGCTTGGTATTGCTTGTGGGTAGTTTAGTTTGGTTTGGTTAGTTTTAAGGCATGTACCTAAGTTAGTTTTAAGGCATGCGTGTACGAGTGTCTGTCCTCTGTCGAATAATTATTAATCACTTGTTCAATTCTTTTGCTTTGTTCGTAGGTCCATATTGGACTCGCAACTTCGTTCTCCAATTCGGTCACTATTACTTCATGTGATAAGTGAAGTGACCAACTGTGTAACTGGACAGAAAGGTCGGTTGCCGTCCTCCTGGTGGATCTGTATTCGAGAGGAGGACAATCGGCTCCTCCGGATCGGTTCTCTGCTTCCTGTATCCCTTCTGGTGTAGTCCAGGCTCCCGGCGTAGTGCAGTAAGTCCAAAGCGCAGTGAGACGGGTACAAGTCGGGTCCGTCGTGGCTCCCAGATGGGTGCAGGGTGTAGAGGACTGATTCGGAGGCGTCGATCGTCTTCCTCTCGAGTCCAGATCCAACAGGAGGAAACGGAACTGACTCAGTAAATCCAGTTTCATGGTCGCGTCGTGTCGCGATTTCCATTTAGCTTCCATTTAGTTCAAATAATAATTATTTGGCAGAGTCGGACTTGGACTTTGGAAATCGAAGGGAATTTTCTTTTCCTTTGATTTTCATCGTTTCGTACTTAGTATTAAGCTCGTCGACTCTATGTAGGGTATGCATTTATGTGTGTATACTCTATGTAGAGGGAGATAGAAGGAACTTTGATTCCTTCTATCTCCGGGTCTCCAGTCGCAGCAACCTCCACGTGGTGAGACCTGGTAATCGGTATTATTCGTGACGAACAATCCTTCGTCGCGAGTAATATCGAGCTAATGGCTGCGAGCTTGTAATAAGATCTTTAGACATAAAAAGTGTAAAATGCAAAAGTGTAAAGTGAGATTAGATTTAGATTAGCAGGAATATAATTAGTTTTCATTAGAGAATGTTTGGACATTTTGAACTGTACTGCCAATCTTGTAAAAATCTCAAGATCAAGTCAAGATCAAGTCAAGATCTCGTCGAGATCTCGTGTGCATCACTAGTTCACCCTTCAGGATTGACGACGACTGCTTTGGAGTGACTGAACTACGATTGAAACCCGACTCTCGAAATGAATCGATGTCGCAACGATACTTGACACACGTCCAAGAACAACAAAATTTCCAAGTAATCGTGATTCATTTAAGGATATAAACCCATTAGAGACGAGGTTCGGTCGCCAGGGAAGATGTTTAAAGGATCAAAAGGGAATTCCACAACCGCGATCGCCAAGGATCGTCGAAAGAAATCTACGGCGTCGAATAACCTATACGTGTCGCCATCTTTCATTGGCAAATTTCGTAAGTGAGTAACAGATTTTATAAAAACAATTTTTTGGAAAAATTATATCGTTCCTAATTTTGGAAAAATTGTTTTACACGAATGTACGAGATAAAGTACAAGAGAATGATCCAGATTGGCGTATGTTATTTTGGGAAACAGCGATATAATCTAATATAATCTATAATTCAACAGTGAATTATACTATGACTTTGAAATGACTTCAACTTCGACAATTTTGTGCGAACGTAATTTTAATGAAAAAGTATTATTAAAAAGAATGAATGAGTTGAACTGAGTAACCTCCTCCTTTTCGAAGTCTGTTAATAAATCAGGTTACAATAAACTACAACTGTAGCAATATTGCCAAGAAACTGATTAGATCGATGACACGACGAGAAACCGATGATTCCGATCCGTACGTGATAAATACAAACATAAACCGAGGAAGCGACACCCAATATCCGTGAGCTGCAATTCGTTTGAATGAATAATTCATCGGACGTGATTGTTGTCGACAACTGATACCACCGGACAACTTTCATAGAGTTTTTTGCGCTCTCTGTTCCCTGTAATTTCTTGCAAATTGTTTGTCACGATGAATTAACCGTCAATAGCCGCTCGACGTGTGCAGTTTTCCGGGAATGTAACGGAAATAAATGTACCGTAACGGTGCGCGTCTGTCAATCGTGGACGAATCAAACGGTTGCGCTAGATCAAAGATGCGAGTAATGGTTTTTTAACCTATTTATGCGTAATGCTTTGCTTTTTCAGCATCGCCACTGGAGCTTTGTCTTGAAACTATTCTTTACAAATCTTTTTAGTACATATTGTATAAGTATTATTTTAATAAATTTAACACTATCCATACGATGATTCAGTTATAAGTATACTCTTACTTTATCATTGTTGCAACGGATTCTTATAAAATAGGTACAAATACCTTTCGAAACTTTGACCTTAAGTATCTTTTAAAACATTAATCGAAAGCAGTTAAAACTATACACTATCATCTTCAGTATTTCAACCTATGTCGTTACGTACAATAGAAGCTCGTTTAAATATTGGTGGACGTTTTGAGTAGTGGCGAGTGGATGTTTATTAAAATCCCAGAGAACGGAATTCCGAAGGCAAGCGAATCGAAGATACCTATCGCATAAACGATTCAACCAAAGAGCCATTTAATAAACATGACGGAGAACCAACTAGCCTGTAAAGAGAATATCGAGCAGTGGCTATACGCAAGCTCGCTTCTGGTTTAACAACCTCTCGTATATCGTTGTCTTAACATGCAGTTATTGTCGTTCCAAGGTTTGCGAGAAGGAAGCAGAAGTCTCACTTTTCGAGAAACACGTCGAACAATGTAGAGAATGATTCTAGACCGAGCAAACTTCCTAAAGACGCCAGACTGGCCTCGAACGTTCCAAAAGACGCCGCTGTACACTTTGGAAACTTCTACGACGTCCAAGGAGGCTCAAATAAACCGCAACTCGAAAAAACGAGAAGTTCCTTGAACTCTACCTCTTCACCCCTGAGAACAGCGCCAAGATTAGAATTTACCAGGCAGATGGTCCACAAGTAAATATATACAACACTGTCACTCGAGTTGCTAAAGTGTTACGTTACCGTTTCTTTTGCTTACTGTATCTTAATCACGTTTATCTGTATCTTAATCTATTCTATCTCTGGTTGTCACAATTACTTTTTACTTTACAATTGTTATCATGATGTCACAGATTTATCCTCGCTAGAATTAATTGTACTTCATACTTGTACCCAATATACAAGGTATTCACGCTATTATTAGTCAGAGTATTTCTCGTAACTATTAATTTATAATGAAATATAAATATATCATATAAATGAATAATATATCTTTCTTAATGCGTCATTATAAGTCTGAGAAAAGACATTTGTTCCAGATTAGAACGAACAGCTGGCACCGAGGAATACGCGCGACAAGTGTCAGTTTTATTGGAGGAGACGGTGGAACCACCGCATTTCAAGCTGCACTCGGTACCGGCCGAGAATTCAATTCCCGATGGGAAACAGAATCCCTCGGGGTATCCGCTATGGTACAAGGAGCCTTATAAGATGCCGTTAGTATTCCCTCGTAATTCTATCCATTCCTGTTGCCGATGGAATTGCTCGCGTTACCAGAAAATGGGATAGACCGTCCTGATGTAATGGGTTTTCTTCTTTCCTCGTTAGCGAAGAATAGCGCAGGACACCCCTACGAACAGGGTGATAACGAATAATAGGATTAAAATGATCCGAAGGGATCTCCGCTCGGTATTTTGACGCAAGGACGAACTTTCAGGTTTGCTCCGGACGATATTTACAAACTTCTGGAGTACGATGTCGATAACCCTTCGAGGAGCGGAAAAGACATTTTCGACGAGGAATCTTCAGGGAACGACTCGTGCGAGGAAGCGAGCGACGACGAGCAAATAGTCGAGAACGGAAGTTCGTGGGATTTTAAGAAAGAGGACTCGGTGTTGGCCAGTGGATCGACTACCGTTACGGAGCCAAACGATACAGATTCTAAGGAAAACGACGATACTTCGGACGACAGAAGCGAAAAAACATCGTCTCCTGTATAACAAATAATTTCTATATAACGGTGGCAGAATGGTGCATTACGAAACGTCTTGTTATCGTCCAGATCAACAACGTGATTTTGAATATAAATTGACGTAATATGGATTTCCTGTGTATTAATGAACGTAATTGCGAAACGCGAAAGGAGAATTCCTACTTCGATCCAGAATCGCGAAGTCTCGTAACAATGCGCTCGACCTTGGACGGGAACACAATTAAGTACCACGCCGTTAATGGATCAGTCATTATCAAAAGGTCAGCGCAGTGATGCACAGAACACTTCTTAAAATTCATTTCGAGCGTTAATTAGGAACGTTGATTATTACTTCGTTGCGTACCCTGTAATTACATGTTGCATATGAATTAATTAATTAGTATTAGGGCTTGTGAAAGGACGAGAAAACCAAGGACTGGGTGGCGGATAACCGGAGACTATAATGTGCCGTACTTCCGGCTGTGTTGACCCTTTCGATTCGAACATTTACGTGCTGTGAAACTTTCATCGCGATTACTGTAAATGTGTAACACTCGTTCTAAAACGAAACCATTTCAATGGATTTACCAGTATTCTTATTCATAAAGTGAGTGGTCCAATTATTGGTTGGACTTCTGACATTATTATCTACACATGCTAGAAAAACATTCTGATCGATCTGAAGCTATTTTACATATTAAAGTAGCGAATACGAACGACTAATATATATTTTTAAGTAAAATTATTATATTACTTAAGGATTTATATTACAATAAATGATCACATATGATAGATCGATGAATTTGTTTGATATTCCATTATGGAAAAAAATTGTTTGTTAAATCTCCCTCGTCACTTTACTAACAAAACGATTATTTGCACCGTATAATTTACTTTTTTATTCAAAATAACATTTATAAAATCATTTTGTTGATAGCTTAATCCTCTCGTGAGATATTTGAACATTCCGCTTTAAACGGAACATCCTGTATACGGGAAAGTCCAATATGTACAACACAACGTACCAAAGATTTAATGTGGTTTCCCGTTTACTAAAAGAGGGTGGCATCATCGAAGGTGGAGTTCTCATTGTTTTCGGTTCAGTGGAAATGCAAGAGGGCGCAGGATGGGGTCGGCTCTTATCGATTACTCTGTCTACCACGCCAAAGACGCTTTTCGTATATCTTCGACGTAATCGAAAATTAGATTCTTGTATGAAAGAGCACTTTGAGGAAAATGGAGGTGGTGAAAGAAAGTCAATAAATCACGACGAATAACGTAAATGGAAAAAGTGTTCCTTTTCGAAAAGAAACTATCGATAAGAGGAACTCGTTAATCAATTATTTCAACAGTTTTCGTGGCAAGTCAGTATATACATTGATTTATTTCTGCGTAAAACTATACAGAGTGGTCCACAGGGAATCGGAGCTTATCGAAATAAGTTAGTTCAACCATTGAGGCCATCGGTTTGTGGAAATATATATATGACTGGACACACCGGATTAACTTACACCTGTCGAAAGAGGGCATAGTCTGATAAATACTACACGCGAGTAAGTCACAGTTCGGCGACACGTATTTTCCCGAATGAATTTCATCGATCCATTCTTAATGCAATGTCTGGTGAATGGCAGTTTATCTTGTATCCGAGACTAAACTCTATTCCTTTGGAATCAATTGCCGTGCGCGAAGCTTTAATTAAAAATCTATCCGTTTCAATGGTTTCCCGAGAGAGAAAACCCTAGTAACCAGTACCGAAGAAGATAAAAAATTGCACCACTGTCGATAAATACGAGAAATTCCTTTCCCGCACGTTTCCCCGTCCTTGAAAATAACGTCAAGGCTATTGAAGTACAGTAAAATATATCGGTCGTTTCTGATATAAACAGTGCAATCGTTGCTCTGTACTCCACGTAGTACGAACTCTTTTTAATAGAGGAGCTTAACACGACTAGCTCCCGTCGGATTGATATTTTCGAGGCCTTCCCTAGGTCTTTTTCCATGAGTAATACATTTCCAGAGGTCGATTGACACGCCAGAATTTATCGTTGACTTGCCGCAACGTCTGAGATCCACTGAGCACGACTAGCTGCCCAGGAGAAGGCGCTATATAGATACAGAAATTTAATAACCTATCCGACTCCGATAATTCCGTATCCAGATCCAACGTTAATCTCATAGCCAAGTATTTACTTAGATGATCCACTACAAAAATAAGCACGGATATCGTTATTTCGGGATTTCTATTACCTAGTAATGTGAAATCTGGTCTGATATCTACCTGTCGCGTTTGCTGTGGTCTTAATATATCTAATGCTATTTTCTTTCAATGCCTTGATCAACGAATTGTCATCAGCCATTTCTGTGGGATGTGGTTTAAAAACGAGTTCGATTTCGTTAAGCATCAATGGTTCACTAGGACCTTCGCCTTCTGTATCTACCATGGAATCACCACCACCGGTCTCAGCTTCTGCACTAGACGAGTCATTCTCTGAATTCTGTAAACTTTTCTGCCGTTTAGGCGGTTTAGGAATTTGATTTGCTGGATTTGGCGATGGAGTAGTAGAGTTTCTGGATGTTGTGCCTGAAGCATAGAAACGATCAATTTCATTCGCATCGGATATGGTTGTCGAACTACTCTCTTGCTTAACGATGTTACCAGAAACAGCTGGACTGCTGGCAGGTTGGGATACGCTATTGGAATTTTGAGAATTACCCCCACTACTATTATTCAAAGGTCCTGTTGTGCTCTGAGAAGAATCGCTTTGATTTGCAGAATTTGCTGCATTCGGTGTGGCTGGCGCACTGGCATTCTGAGAATTATTATAAGGAGTCGCATTGCTTGCATTTTCAGACTCGTTTGCATTTTTCCGAGACCGCTGGGGACGATTCTGACTCTGTAACTTAATCCCCTCTGTAATAGAATTTACTAGAGCAGCCTGCGAATGTGATTTGTTCAATTTTGCTAGGACTCTTTCCTGATGCGCCTCGTATTCGTCACGACTTGGATATATCTTAGAAATCAATAAGTCAAAATTGGGATCCGGTCTGAGGGATCTCTTGGACACCAATTTTTTTCTGCATGTCGGGCATTCCTATAAACAATATCAAAATTTATATCCTCGTAGGTTTCTCTGAAACCATTTCAACCTTTGTCAGCACAGAAACTTATTGACCACTATTCCTTAATATTGATAAATGTCACTACGTTACTATAAGAAGTTTAAGTGAAATAACAATTGCACTATCTAAATGATTAAACCGACTAAACATCTCTGTGCATCATTGTTCCAAATATAACAGAAAGAAAAATAGAATTCACTTTGATATCGAATAGAAAGCAATTTTTCATTTACAGAAATCTAAGAAACATTTAATTTTGGCAAACTAAGACAATAGTAAAAAACGATACATCGTTCTTTTTTACGACGCAGTTTAAAAAGCGCGCTAAAATTGCAGTGTCTGACAGAAATGGGTATTCGGGATGTTTTTGTTCTAATGTACTCGTTCATAAAATTTTACAGGTTTCCCATTTTTATGATTATCATTCTAATTTACAAATGTTTATATCTGTATTTTGGCTAAAACGAGATGTACACAACAAACATGCTAGAAAGAAACGGAGCGTCAAAATACACAACACGGACTGTTTACTTCTAACGAAATAAGATTTCGAGACAGCCATAGAACAAACACTGTGTGCGGAATTGAAAATTACTATGTTACGTGACGATCTCGTTACAGTTACGTACCTTATTACCGCTTCGAAGTGCCGTAATGATACAATCGGAACAGAAACGATGCAGACACTCCTTCGTGGTCATAGTCTTTTTAAGCATGTCCAAGCAAATTGGACACATGAGTTCACTATGTAAACTCCGTGGGCTAACCGCGATCTCGGTATTATCGGTGATTGCATCCTGAGGAGTACGATGAAGCTCATATAGCGATAATTCCCAAGTTTTGTTCAGCCCGACCTGTTCCGCGGAAGCCATCTTGACTACATAGAAGCCGTCAGCTGAAGTACTGTACTCAACACAACCTATGACCGCGGACATGATCACCTAGCGGCAGAAATGAGAATTCTAAAAAATGCCGCAGTCGGTAACATGATCAACGAGGTAAAGAATCGATAAAACGTAAGTACTTTAATTTCGGTAATATATGAAAACATATTTTAACAACATACAGTGGGTGTAGAAAGTATTCGTACACCGATCAATTTCCAAAAAAACTGTGTAAAATTGTAATTCATTAACTTATTAATGAGAACATTAATCGAAAATGTTTAGAATTTCATATTTAATGGTTAGCGAGAAACAATTGTAAATTTGTAACATTCTTATTATTCGTTTGAAAAAGAAATTTTACTGTGTTGGAACAAAATTTAGAAAGTCAAATGAAAGAAGTCATTTGTTTAGAAACCAAAATTAAAATTATGAAGTATAGTTGTACATATTTAATATTTCGTAAACGGTTTCTAATATTCTTTTGTTTTTCATTTGTATTTCACTTTATTCTACGTTGAAATAAATGAATTTATTTAAATAACCTGCTTAAATTAATCGCCTAAATTAATCGCGTGCATATTTCCATGTAGTTTAAGCGCAAAAGTTTACACTTCCATATGAAATGTCCATTCGTATACAAAACACGCGCGTATAAAAGTATTCCTAGTCTAGATACATATTAAGAATAAATAGAGTCTAATAGGTATAAAATAAGCAGTGCACGAAAACAGATACAATTTCATGTAATTACAGAATCAAATCATTAAAGGCAATTACTTGGAGTTCCCGACTACTTACTTCATACAGATTAGATTTCGCTTCTCACTTTTGATACCTTCGACACGTTCCCGTAAGAAGCAAAACGTTTCGATGGAAAAAGATACTTTAGCATTCGATATGATTAGTACGATACGGTAATAGTTCCACTATTTCTGGCACGCGTTAAATGTGCAAGTTGTGAGCCGTTAAATAACAAACTATTCGACACAACACGGTACGATACAATTAAGTGCTCGTTACGCCGATGAAGTAGGTCGCCGTAATTAAACTGACGGGGTTCTTCAAAGACTCTTAATGAGCCGTGATAAGTTCATAGATCGTCCAATCTAGACACCTCGGTTCTCAGGCATTTTACAAATAGCGTTAAGAGTGGTAGTTCTAAATGACTTGAAAAGTTCGAGCGTGCGTCGTACGTGCTCCACGTAGCACGGAACGCGATAGTACGCGCGAATAAATATCGCATAAGTCGACAATAATCATCAAAAGGAAACGAACGCTCCGTAGGGCGGGAATAAGCATAAGCGTAGGCAAGATGTGTTTCCTCGATAATATATAATATAACGGTATATAATAGAATCTAAGATGGGCGTAGGCTCTCGGCCATTGCTGCGTACTGGAGATAAGCCAGATACGTATTTCCAGCGAGCGAGAGTTGAGATGCGTTCGTGCACCTATCTAACACGGTAAACTAGACCGACGGGACCTGGACCTTTTTTAGTGACCCTAACTGTAGCTAACCGTAATCGCGTCTGTCGGTACTTATCGGGAAAACATGTTTTATCACCTCTCTCCGATTCCTCTTCGGTGTTTTCAATCATGTCGCGAAACGTTCAATGGCCCCTTTAGACGCTTCTTCGTCAATTTGCAACAATCCACGCGGACCGGCAACATTTATTTTCTTCGCTGTATGCACCTACCTTTCTACGCTTCGATGGGAATTAATGGTTCGCGCGTCTCTGCGTTCTCCTAGGCAAATCCGTAAATCTGCCGCGAGCAAAATTCACTCCCAATCGAGCGTACGGTAAGGAGCATATCCGAACCGATTATAAAAATTGTCTGAAAAGTGCTTTTTAGGCCGATCGCACACGGCGCAACCAATCAGTTTCTAACCACTCTGAAACTATAATAGTTACATGCGACCGTGGATCTAGGTAAAACAAAGATAGTGGAGTAGGTAAAACAAAGAGCGCAAACGGTTTGCAACACTAATTTCAAATCGGTTGCGCCACATAGTGCGGAATAAGTGGACAAAATTCGATATTAGTATACAGGGTGTCCCAAAAGTCGGGGAGGAGCTGGAAATGGGGGGTAGCTGAGACGATTCTGAACAACAATTTCCTTTGCAAAAATGTCGGATGAGGCTTCGTTAAGGAGATATTAAGCGAAAACCCCGACCAATCAGAGCGCGCGTAGACCGTTGGAGCGGCCGCGGTAGCGAAGGCTACGCGCTAGACGGCAGCGTCAATGTCCTTCGATGCACGTCGAGTCACTTGTTCGCGTACAAGCGCGGCCGCCAGCGCGTAGCCTTCGCTACCGCGGCCGCTCCAACGGTCTACGCGCGCTCTGATTGGTCGGGGTTTTCGCTTAATATCTCCTTAACGAAGCCCCATCCGACATTTTTGCAAAGGAAATTGTTGTTCAGAATCGTCTCAGCTACCCCCCATTTCCGGCTCCTCCCCGAGTTTTGGGACACCCTGTATATCACAATGTGAGACAGATTTCTATCGTAGAAAATGTGTGTCAACGTGGAAATCGTTATAAATAATCATGTATCAATTATTTGTATCCGTAATACAATCTTTATCTTTGAACGAACATACAGACAAAACGACAAAAAATATCCTGAGTTCTCAACATATTTGGATACATTATTTGTTATATTTTAAGAAACTTACAAGTTTTCTTGCAAATACTTGCAACGTTCGGTTTTACATCATTTTTAATAAGGGACCGTACTGTTGGTGTAGGGTCGCAATTGGAAGTTCAAAATTCTGATTTAATTGATTTATGGATTTCTGTAAAAATTATTTTTCACATCGTCAGCCAAAATGAAGCATATCGTGTTAAACAATATACGGGTGCAACTTCTATTATTTATGAGAAAAAAATTCCTAAAGAATTCGAAATATGGTTTACGTTAAGAAACACTACTTATTTAATTACTTAGACTGAGTCGTTTACTCCTGGACTATATAATAGTTCTTCTGCCGATGTGGAAGCTTCTAAAATATCGATTTGATGCTGCCTACGAAGCATTCAGCTTATATCCATAATTGTGTTAATAATAATTGTTACGAATAAAATAGATCACATTCCGTAACTTATTCTTCTGTATCGTAAAAGTAAAGCGAATGCAAATTTAATGGAAATTACCAAATGCAAAGTGATGATGGAAACGGTACTCTTACGAAGGAACATCAACGAAATGATTCGATATCAAGTCGAAGACGGCTCACGCAACGGCTTAGGCGTGATCCACTTTCATCAGAGCAACGTTTCAACGGACGATTGGGCGGTAAACATAAAGAAATTCAAGGGGTATTAACATTTAGAGTGTTTCGCATATCAACGTTAAAGTACGTATCACCTTGGTTCGATGAACCGAGTGTAGAAATTTGGACAGACATACGCGAAACTTATAGGTCAGTCGGTGAGCGATACGGGGCGACATCTTGTTCCACTTAAAGGCAACCTTGCTCCGTCAACTTTTTAACTCTGTTTAATTAATCGCCTTCGGCGAACGACGCCGTTTTCGCCGTTTACTTTAACTGGTTATTATACCGTTTCGTTAACAAAAATATAGGTTCAGCTAATGACGCCTTACACTGGAAACGAAAAACTTATTTGCTAGGTAAAGATCGTGCACTGTTGGCGACGCCGTAAAACATTGGTACGAGGATAAAATAGAAATTGTTTGGTACCCAGTAATTTTCGGCGTTGCAACGTCTCCATGAAATAAACATTGAACTGTAATTTATTCCACCGCAAGTCGAGCGTGATAGAAAAGAATTACAGGCTGTAAAGAATTACCGACTAATATTAGAAAACTACGTAAAAACAGTCGGATTGCCACATTGACATGCTTTCTAGTAGACAATCTTTCTCTCGAGGAACTTACATAACTCAACCGCGATCTCTTGTGCTGCCCACATAGCCATCGCGATACGAGACCACGGTCACACGAGTATTATCTGTATTATAGATATTATGCTTGCTTTACGCGCCATTTTCGATCGTCTGCTTTTCTCATGGAATTGTATTTTCATTCTATTCGCGATCGCACGAACGCGATACCATCGAGCACCGTTTATCAAACATAGTCTTCACCTCTTCGTTGCAATCTTAAAACTTCCTGTACAGAAGACCCCTTTTATATTCGAATTCTCGCGCATCGCGTAACGATTAACAACGGGACAAAGTTCGACATGGACACGCGAATTCAAGTCAAGTCTAACACCTGCATACGTTTCACTTAAGAGAGTATTCTAGTCTGGAACTTTAAAAATACCGATTCTTTTTTTATGGTATTTTCTCGAAGTGTAGATCTTTGAAAAATATATCTGGCAAAAGATTCTGTTGAATTCGGAAAATTAACGAAGTTATTTATTTCTCGAGTAGAAGACACTTATTTTTTGAACGGAATAAGAATTGTGTGATAATATGTTTTACTAAGAATTAAGATGACTAGGACTAGGAGGGTTCCTTTGTAAGATTTCTATTTTTTAGGCTAAATAGAAATTTTATAACAATGTGAGGAAATTAAGGTTAAAAAATTAATCGCCTTTACTTATTTAGAATTGCATAACAATTACTAATAAAAGTTAATAACTTTACAGAAATTTGTATCGGTTATTAATGTACTCATGTACCCCAGATATTGAATTTATTAATTATTGGTTTAGTGGTGTCGTGAATGAGGGTGGTGTCTATTCGAAAAGATCGAGTTGACCTTGAAATTACCCTTAAAATAGACCCCGAGGTAAAGCTGAAATCATCTCGTGGCTCCTATTGATCTACCAATAACCGTAAGTATTATCGCCTTTCTCTACTTTCTATGACCTTCAATGACCTTATATAATAGGTCCTTGAACTCGTTTTAAGATCCTCTATCATGATACGGAAGCAAAAACGTACCGATCCATTTAAAAAAATGGAGGTGACCTTTAAATGTCCGAAGTTCCTCCATCTGCAAAAAAAACAAACTATCGCCACCGAATAGGCCCCCGTCGTACTGTGCAATTTTTATTTCATCAAATATTTCTATGAAATTTGTAGCTTTAAAAATATCTGAGGTACTAGTAGTTATTGTCCCACCCTGTATATTTTTTATTCGGAATAAAATTTGCCCGTCTCTGATACGAACTCATCGTCAGTTTCATCCCATCGCTAAATAATGATCCAGAAAAGCTACGATAGATCCGAACGGCTCGATCCGTTCGTTCGAGACAGATCCACGTGAAAGGCGATCGATTCTACGCCGTCATAAAAGGGAGTCGGTAATAATTTAGCAGAATCAACAACAGAAGCGATCGCTTTAACGATTCGACAACAAAATCTCCGACTTGAATCACGGCACGGTCTACCGCTTTCCTCGCTCGACGCGATTTGTTCCTGTACACTCTAATAATTATCATTTCTTTCGCTGCTTCCTTGTTCCCGACATTGCGCAAGCATCCGGAAGGAGCGGTATATTCTTGCCTGATACATGGTTACATGTATCCGTTCAGTCCAGGTCAAGCGTGAATCTGACCCACTGGAATTGCCGCCGGGCAAATCCATCCTAACCTACGGATTAACCAGCAGCCACGTTTCTGCACTTACCGCCACGAAACGATGCGAGATGCTCCATCTCCGAAAGGTCAGTGCCTCGCGTGAAAGGATTGCACTTTCATTCATGACACTATTACGCAAAGGTTGCTATAATGCAAAGTGGAATCAGGAGTTCCTCGCCGCTCGTAATTTCACGCATCGCGTTTAGTCGAGCGGCGTGTTTTATACTATAAGAACCCATTGTGCCATGTTCTGACAATAATGTAACTTACCACTAAACCTACCAAGCGGGCTCTAATGACCCTTTTCTAAATTTACTTGAAAATTGTACTTTAATACCAGTCGGGCGGCTATTTGACATGCTGTCATCATCATTTATAATAATTACAAAATATACGAAATTTCAGTACTCTTCGGTCAAGAAAGAAAAAGAGATCATTAAAAATATTTAATACACGATGAACGGAAACATTAAAGTTTGTCTCAGCTTCTATTTAAAGTTAACAATACTCAGATGAAAGGTTAAGAATTCTTCTCTTCCGATACAATATTCGTTATTTTGTTTGCATACATGTTGGATTTGGTATAGAGAATCGCTGAAATAAGAAAAGGTTGATAATAAATAAAAGATTTAACACTAAACCTACCGAGCGAGGTTAAATGACCCTTTTCAAAATACGTATAAAAGCATTTCGATTCTTCAATTACCTCGAATTACTTCAATTAACGATACGGAGCGAGATTTCGGACATCGAAATCTCTGATCCAACGATCGAGATAGAGATCGCAAAGTTACAACATTCGAAATAGTCCATCATTCGAGACAAGTATTACTGTTCGATAGTTCAACGTTCGGGACTGACAGTATTAAAATCGTTGCGAATCAATCACGCAAAATTAATTTGGCGCGTGACGTTCCTCGTCCGTAGCGTCTCTTTGAATTAAGGTATCGGCCTTTGCAACCCCGAAGATTCTCGTCGTAAGGAATCGCGCTGTGGACGAAACATTTAGTAAAAAAAACTTTCTTCCCTTAGAGCGTTTTGTTGTGTTTGTAATCAATGAAAGGCGATTTAATCTAATCATAATGGTTTAATAATACAAACATGGAAAGAAATGTGATACAGTTTTGACATAAACAGAAGAATATTCGTAACACCGGGAAACATCGCGGTAACCGGGTTTAAAATAGTTACATAGTGTGGCGCTGCTGTTTGGCCAGGGACGCCAAATACAAACTCCAAGTTTGCATATCCAACACATTTAAAAGTATGAACAACAAGATTGTATTTGAAAATGCTATCACTAATATTATTGGAATACCTTCCCATAATGTTGTCATTATAATTGAACTTGTCGATAAAATGATGAAAGGAGTCTATTGCAATTGTGGAAGAACATTCTCCAATCAACATTTAATGCCAAGCAACCTGGTTTGCCTTACTAGGCTGACATACAAACTGCCACGAATAAAGAATGGAAATCCACAGCCTCACCACGTTACCGTCAATTAAAGATGATGTTTATGAGATTAAGATGAAGTTTAAAACTTTCTACCTGCTTCTTTGAAACAGAATTGCATTGGAGTTTCAAGAATAAACATAATATTTCAGTACGTGAAACGGTGCAACGCTCAAGTAACTTTGGAACATTTTATCCCTTGTTGTAGCAAAGTCTCTGTCGATAAATTGCACTTTAATATTATGTCCAATTTTATAAAAGATAATTCGAAATATCCCAAGAAATTGCAACTTTCAATACTTGTCGAACAGATTTATCTTTTCCACAAACCGCAACACATAATTAATAGTCCTGGCCGACCATTTGCTCAAGTATAATTGACGCGACCATAAACAACTAATTAAGAATAAAGAATATTTAGAAAGATCTCCACTCGATTAAACGATAGGCATACTATACTCTACATGGTACGTCTGCATAATTGTGAAAGCAACACGACGATGATTGATTATCTCGGGCTTCGAACGAACGATAAAGTGTAACAACAAAATTGTTGAGTGAAAAGAGCGTTTTTCTTCAGTTTTTCCTGGTCTGTTGATTAAATAGGCCTCCTCGTGCGCTTGTTACAATGCGGACCCATTTTCAGACATGAAAACCACACTTCTCGCGAATCCAATCCGCAGCGGTACTTGATTACCTTTCATTATGAAATCTCAGCGAAATGAGTGAATCGACCTAACGGATTTTATCCACGGCGAAATTGTTACGGTTGCAAAAAGTATTGCTAACGCGTTTCGAGCGTGTACGCGTAAAATAACGCTGAATAATCTCTGCGTATATTAAAACGATCCGAATAAAGCGAACGAACTTGCATAGAATGCAGATTACAGGCAAAGGAAGTATCTATTTTGCGAGGCGCCTTATTAATGCACCGACAAGTTTTTACGAAGAAGGCTTGCCTGGAATTTCACCTTTTACCTCGATGACTGAAGCGATTCAAGTGCAGTCTGTAATACACGAAGGGAACTCATCCGGTCCGCGTTGTTTATTATACGTTTACAAATCCACAGAGATGGGAAATCTGACGTCTACAGGCTGCACGCATCCTTTCGAAGGGGTTTTTCGTCGATCGTGTACAAAACTCGTACGAACCGTCCTAGCACATCTGAGCCGATAACATAAAGGTTACAATAATGACAGAAAAAATTTAATAATTTTCTTATCGATTGCGGAAAATATGTTGACAGCATTGAAAGTTCGTAATTAAGTGTATTCTTAACAATAAAGCGACATAATTAATACGCAGTTTGATACCCTTTATTTCTTATTACCTCTTCAAGTTTTCTACGCATACTTTCATAACTGTCCCTCGCCACGCCGTTTGGTCGTATTTACTTGTGGCAAAACAATAGCGCGGGGGGGGGGGGGGGGCCCCAAGGAGAGTTCGGGAATATTCCCGAACTTACTATATGTTACATTCTTAGGTTATATATATACACCTATACACGTTATACGCTTACAATAAATAAAATAAAATGTAATAAATTACTTAAAAATGATAGGATGTAGTTTCAGTGGCACAATGTACAATGTACACTGGTTTATAGCGAACTAAACACAACGATAACAATAATATTTTTAAATATTTGCAGTAATACCGTCACAGTTGGAGCGACAAGGGTTAATATTAGGTGGAATATTGGTTATTGGGGTTAGAAAATAGTTATCACTCAGTTATTCCCTTTTATAAGACACTCTTTATTACGAGCAGAGAGTGAAGAGCTGCGATGTTGCTCTCGAGAAGACTACGATCGAACTGAGTATTTCGACGTCAGTGGAAAAATGCAACGAAAACTATCGGTGCCCTTTTGTCTCGGAAAAAGGGCTGCCGACTTTCTCTTTCAGATCATAAACTAACTCCAAGAGACCTTTTCCGGTGTTGGTTCATTTTTTACCGTCGGTGTCTTACATTAGACTTCGAGTCGCCAAGGGCCCGAAGTATCCAACATGGAAGACCCGCAAGTCTGTGAACCGGACTCTCGAACCTGACCCAGAGGATTCATCCCTTCCGCAGACGTATTCGGGGCGACCAAGAAGGTCCAGCACAGGCCACTCGTTCGACCTAGGTCGTAGCTTGACCTACAGTCTGAGAGGCTCCTCTTCAGGCGTCGGCGTCGCAGAACCTACCTCGATAGACGAGATGTAGAAGAGAAGAAGTCTCGACTGGAGAGAGGCGATACTCGCACGTGCACCTTGGGGCATTCACGAGTTGGCAGTCGGCTGTTGAAACCCGCCCGGTGAATGCCTCTCGAGGCTCTCGTACGCGCGTTTTTGCCCACCTCCCGATACACCCAAGGGGTTCGTGTTCACGCAGGAATTTCGCAGCTTAGGGCCGTATCGTCGCCAAGAAATTCAGTCGCGCGAGTGTCGTCGTGCCGGCTCTTCGTCGACGACAAACCAACGACCCCTGAGCGTTCACGCGTGATGGAGACTTTAAGGAAAGTGAAATATGGGACGTTCCTGCTAGATCTCCCGTGAATCTACTCGCCATTCGGAGGAAGAAATCAACGAAAACGTTAATCGAAGCCTCTAAGAATACATGGAGCAGTTTGAATAGCTTCGACGGTTCGGTGTTGTGTTTCCATTTAGCTTTCCGCGGTCTGTGTCGGTTGCGTCCTCGGTGTAAACACTACAGGAACGCGGCATTGTGTTATTACTGTTTCAAGACTGCGATTCGTTCGATTTCTTTTCGGAAACTGTGACTTTTCCTGGCTCGAGTGAAAATCCGAGAGATTGTGCAACGAATAACAGTTCCCTCCTTATGAAAGGCGCAAGAAGCCGTCTAGCTCAAACGGGAGAAAAATGCTCTTGAAGTAGACGAGCTCGTGATGCGGCCTAATAACGGTTTCATGAATTTTTCACGTGTCAGTGGATCACTGGGTTCTTCAGCCGTGCCGTCTGGTTCATTTTTTTTTCTCTCGACAGTTCGCACGCGAGCTGTTCCAAGGCACCCAAGCACCTAGTTTCGGCTCTAAACGGCTCGATTGGATTTATTTAACGACGACATTCGATCGCTTGACGCAGAAATCGGAGGGACGAGATACATTCAACACAATCCGGTAGTTTGTTTGCAAAAACCTCTCGCGAAAGCACCAACGCGATGAAACAGACGCGAACGCATGCGACAGGATGCGCACGGGAGCGTTTCGAAGGGGCCCGTTCTTTTCCATTCGAGTGCGCGGTCGAGTGTGGGAATTTCGAGGCTGCGGCGACTGTGACACCTAACTCCAAACGGCATGAGAAACGAGACACTAATGACATCATGCGAAACACCGCAAGGGCAACCGCTGCAACCGAGAATCCCCTGACGAAATCCTAATCACCGAGGATATTTCGATCGAAGGAAAATCGAGAAACGCTTCTTCGTCCAACGGTTGAAAATAAACGATGCGCAGGGAGAGCCAAGGACGATAAAACGGTCTAGAACGAGAACATTAAGGATAATAGATGAATTTACGTATCGCGATTACTTAACTCTTTACTCTTAATTTTTACTGGGCCATTGGACTTTGACGAGAAAGGATTTAACTCTCTCGTCTTGCGTTGCGTTCGAGGAAGTGCCGGCACGCAGCTATTTTATAAACGCTCCTTCCGTCGAGACGTCGCCCGTAATTACGCAAGTCTGCGAGCACAATCGCTGAGGGCAACGACAATGCCGTGGATACCACGATATCGGTAAGACATCGCGCAAGAAAAATTGCTCATTGTCCGAGGAATGTGGGCGTATCGGTTGCGATATCTATCCGATAACCAGACGGAACGTGCAAAGAAGAAGGAATTATGCGAACGCTGCTCGGGATGCGAATTATGAATTGGACTTTTGTCGTTTCAGCGAATCGAAAGCCGTGAAACATTTGTGAACACGTGATTAGAAACGAACGTTTTCGAAAAATTACTTGTCCGTTGTTACGTTGATTACGGTTAAAAACGATAGAGATTCTATTAGTTGACGTTTGAGTGTTACTTTATACGCATAGGTGACTTTGATCGGAGGACCATAACGTGACAGAATCGCGCGGATTAAAGTGTTGAAAGCCTCTTAAGATTCATGTTCGAAGGTAATCGTGAGTGGAATTGCATTCAAGACTCAAAATTTGCGACTTGATTTTGAGTGGTAACGCAAAATATACAAAAGTGAAAAAGGAACAGGCAAAATGGGGAACACCAGGTCGCAGCCTTGCCGACGAAGTAAGTCGCTGTATCTGTTGTACCTTATCCATAGAACTTGGAGCATCGTGGCCGACCATCGATGGGATCACGATCGTTCCTACGATACCGACCGAGAGACTAACATATCGTCGAGATGCAGCGGTTGCAACGCGTGTGGTTATCGACAGGACAGCCTTACTTTCGACAGGTAACGTATATTATTTTGGCTTGGACTACTTTGCTAGATTAATTTATAATTATTGGTTATTGAAGCACAACAGGCAAGATATTTGTAGAACAATTCGAAAGTTCTTATTCTGAACCTATACCACGGAATATGAGTCTCGTCTCCGGAATAGATCTGTTACCTTATGGAAATTAGTGTCGCGGATTCCAGCGCTTTTAGCGGTGGGAATTAAAACTAAGCGCGCTGAAAGTTCAAGTAGACTCGGCTTTTATGCATTATGGTGTACAGTAATACAAAAACTACACATAAAGCATGTTGAATATATTCTACAATGAATATAGTAATATTATTATTTCATCTTACATAAGTGCTCATACCTTTGGTTATGATTAGCATGTATTTAGTATATTAACATCAATAGTATCATAAATGCATAAAATCCGCAGTCGAGATCTCTCTAATAAAAAAATAACTAATAAAAAAAGAAGATGTTCGAAAGCATTTTTCTTGTAAAGGCTAACCAGGCCACAAGTTAATTCAGTACGAAGCGTAATTTTCTGCGAGAATTAAATGGAAATGTGCAATAGCGAATACGAACTCTACCTACTTTGATACTAATTATTCCTACCGAGCGCACATACTTAAACATAAACAGCCTTTCTACATAATGAATAATGTACATACAATACATTTACATAATTCCTTTTACATGTTTCGAAAATTGTTATTAATGCAGGCAACAGTATAAGCTTGGTAGAGTTGCATTTTCTTTGCGTGGAATATATAAACAACGAAATAAAAAAAAAAATCAGCTTTGTATTCGTAGTCATGAAAAAAGTGTCGCTGCCTCCAGCTGTCTCCCTATGTACATGCTTGTCGGTGATACAGATGATATCAACTACTGATAACAACACTACACTTCTTTACCGATCATCGATGAATGTCTACTTATGTACAGTCTTGACGATAAGAAATTCTCCTCTGTACACGCACTTACTAACGATAAGGGAAGTGGTATATTCGTATCCAGTGAATAGAAATCTGCAATGTCAAGTACAAATTTACAAATACTATATGTTTTGAATGTATCTGAGAATAAAGGATTTAGAATACAGCACTGCATTAGAATTAAAGAAAATATATTGCAATCAAAGTGTCAAGTTGTACTCCAGTCTTTTTTCAAATTTGTATGATAGGTATTATTCTAACACATTGTTGACCGGTCACGAGTTAACTCGTGTTTTCATGCCCAAAAGTTGTTGACCAACCACGAGTAAACTCGTGTTTGCACTTGGATTATCTATTTCAATTTATGAAACCCAGGGCGATATAGAATATCGCAAAAGCTTTGCTGATCATGTTTAGTCCTGTCGGTTTTTGATTCTTTCTTAGTAATAGAATATACTTTTCTCGGTATTTAGGTTTATATCACTCACAATCAGTAGTTCAGTAGTACAAAAATTTCAATCATGACGGATAATGAGTGAAAGTGATAGTTTATCGGAAGACAGTTATGATTCTGATATTAGACCATCAAAACGGCAAAAAAGAAATGTAGAATCTGACAGTAAAAGTGATTTTGAAGAAGAGTGGAATGAAAATTATATTACACCTATTTTGGAGAATTATTCAAACAATTCAGGTGTAACTGTTGAATTTAGTGATGCACCGAGCATCAGTAAAGTAACGGATATTCTATTTGATAACAGCTTTTTTTGAGTTAGTTGTATCTCAAACCAATTTATACCACTGCCAAATGAAACAATTTCATAAAAAGTCTGCTAAAACTTTAGCATGGATAGAAGTTATCACTAGCGATATGAAGAAGTTTCTTGGGTTATTGATATTGATGGGACAAACTAACAAAACACATTGGAGAGATTATTGGTCAACGGACCCTTTGGTTGAAGCACCAATTTTCTCTAAAGTTATGAGCAGAATAAGGTTTGAACAAATTCTTAAATATTTCCATCTCAATGATAATGGAGAAAATACATCTAGTGTAGACAGGCTTTGCAAAATTAGACCTTTATTGGATTACATTATTCCAAAATTTCAATCTCTGTATATACCTAAACAAGAGTTATCTCTTGATGAAGTAGTGATACCATGGAGAGGATGTATCAGCTTCCGAATATATAATCCAGCAAAGATCACGAAATATGGGATTTTAATGAGAATGCTTTGTGAAAGTGAGTCTGGGTACATTTGCAACTTTGAAATCTATTCAGGTGAAAGAAAAAAGCTACAAGAAACTATATTATCAATCTTAAACCCGTATCTTGATTATTGGGATCATGTATATCAAGATAATTATTATAATAGCGTTTCTACAGCTGGTATGTTATTAGAAAAGAAAACACTTGTCTGTGGTACCATACGAGAGAATCGTGGCTTGCCAAAAATACTAATAGAAAAGTCCAAGAATCTCCAAAGAGGGGAAATGACTTTTGTATGGAAAGGGCCCATTCTTCTTATTACATGGAAAGATAAAAGATTAGTGCGCATGATATCAACTATTCATGATGCATCTATGAAATCAACTGGAAAGAAAAAACGAAACTCTATGAATGATATGATTAAACCTACGTGCATGGTACAATACAATAAACACATGAAAGGAGACGATCGTGCGGACCAGTATTTGGCAAACAGCAGTATTTTTAGAAAAAGTATAAAGTGGTATAAAAAGACAGCATTCTTTTTGATCAATTGTATTTTGTTCAACGCATTTAAAATTTACTGCAACAAGTCACAAAATAAAATAAGATATAAAAAATTTCTCCTAGAAGTAGCTAGGGAATGGATAGCTATAGATTCAAATGAATGCAGTACAGTGGCTGGCACTTCTTCTCGTATTTCTAAAAGGACTCCTTGTAATGATTCACCTTTCAGGCTTTCAGGAAAACTACAAGACCACGTATTAGAAAAAATAGTTACTGGCACAAAAAAAATCCTACTAGAGTGTGTAGAGTTTGTTCCTCAAAAGGAAAGCGTAGCGAAACGAGATATATGTGTAAAACATGTTGTGTTCCATTACACGTAAGTGATTGCTACACAGCTTATCATACCAAAAAAATGTTATAGTTATGTAAGAGATGTGTATGTAAAATATTTAATTTCACATTCAATTACGAAGTCGCTTCTGCGTAAAATTTGCGGTAAAAAATGTTCTTCGTTAAAGACATTAGGCAATAGCACAAGCTACATTAGGTAATGGCCCATATCATTTTTATTCACGAATTATAAATAAAAAAATATTGAATTTTACAGAAGTCTTGTAAGTCTCGTAATGCAAGATTTCCTGACGATCTACATTGTAGATTCTACAATATCGGAACTAACATTTGTTGTAAAATAGGAACATTTTTCTCAAATTCTCCAAGAATTTGTAAAATTTGAAATTGATTCATTCTCTGAACCATAGATGTCGCCACATTCCCTAGCCGTGTCCAGCGCCTTATGGCTACGTTCTGTACTTACTAAACTTACTTACAAAAAACGAAGAGTAATTTAAAAAACAGTTAACTTCTAAAATAATACCCGGTATAATTTATTTATTAATTATTTATCAATAATTCTTTCCGAATATAAATTAGGATTATAAGATGAGATTATAAGATGGAAGAATTTCAGTAAATGGTTCATGATAGTATTCATTGATAGTGATCTACTAAAAATAATTTACTAATGTACGTATCTATCTTTCCATAAATTCCCTTCACGATTATTTTTTGTCTCGTTAAGTAAACATTATCGAATGAAATGAGCTCGATTTAAATGAATTAGGAGTAACTAAGTTCGAGAATAAAGTGGATTAAAACTGACTATGACTAATTATAGTTTCTTAGACTTACATGTATACGAAATAAAATAGATTAAAACGGTGATCTCCGTAGCAACATCGTAACCGTGCAATAACCGTTGCAGTCGTTTCGCGTCATTGGCGAGGACTGAATATTCCAACGGCTAGTTTTACCACTCGATGTCCGTTCCGTGCTCATTCTACATGCATACGGCAAGAAAACGGTCGATTATCGACCACGAGCTCCTCGGGTTTGTCTTTTCTGCCCCTCTACGTGACGCATCACAGTATAAACTGAAACCTGGCTTACATTATGAGCAGGTGGAGGCGCCGGTGTCAGTAAACCTCCGGTCGTCTTGAGGAGCGGATCGCCTCGACGTATGTTTGTCCTTTCTCTCGTCAGGTTTCAGTGTTGCGGCAACTGTGACAGTTCGGCTCCTTTTCGAAAATGATTGTCGATTCCAAATCTCGTGTCAGTTCGTGAACGAATTCAATTTCGTGTGTTCCTCGAACCATGCGCCAGTGCAATTGAACGTGGAACACGTGTGACTCAGAAGGGAATACAGGTAACACTAATGTCACCGATACTTTGCTCTCTTTCTTTTCTCTTGTTTCCATCGATATCTCGTAACATCAAAATATTAACGACAAAGTGTCCGGTAGTAAATAAGCAAAATCAGTACTTAAGCCATCATTAGTCAAAGAATCTATTAGGATATCTTTCTTGCAACTGTAAGCTGTATTAGGATTCAGGAAGCGTTATAAGATAAAAGCATTTCCCGATATTGCATTCTTAAATTCAACCAAACCCATGGAACATATTTATAGACGTGAATGACTTTTTGAAATTAAGGTTAGTTTTCAATTTGTTTAATTTTATAAAAACGTATTTTAAACTTACCAAATTAATTTTGGTAAATTTCATAATGTGAGTAGGTTATGTCTGATCTTATCTAATTTTCGCTATTAATCTGTTGTTGCCGGTCGGGCAATTTCATCTTCCTCGTATAGTACACTCGACAAAGTTGACAGGTTACTGAAGAGTACCCTCGAAACGTAAATTGTTAATTATCTGTTAACGTGGTTGTTTCGTTTACATTATTCAAAAATTGGAATACTATTCCAAATAATATTCGGACATATTTTAAGAAAAGTTCAGGTTTGATGTATCGACCAAGATCTATTTCAAATTCGAATCTCTAATCAATCTCACCAATTCATGTATACGAACAGAAATTGTCAACATTTTATTCGAATAATAGCTGACGAATAAAATCGATGTAAGGTAAATACTCAACAGCTACATTTTTCATTAATTATTATGAAATGTTTCATTCCATAATTTGAATTTGAATTTTTATTGGCCGAGTAACGTGTAAATAATTGTGTCCTTTTTGGTTAGTCGAAATTTGTATCGGGATAAGAATTTTACTCGTCTCTGTACTTGAGTGTATCTACGCGGACATGGAACTTTTACTGTCTTAAGGGGGTATCCTGAATTAGGAGGTTTAATAAAAGCGGTTTTTTCGTGAATTTTTTTAGGATTGAAAGAAATAATTAATACTATCGAATTTTTTATTCTATTTTCATACATATTTGAGTAGTCTTTACAAATTTTTTCAACAAGAAATATTCAAATCGAGACGACTGCGACGTACATTTGTAGAGCACCTCACAATTAAAACCTCCCATCGGCGGGAACGATGCAGGTCGTAATTTTGCTTCGACACAAAAGAATCAAAAGAAATTTTCGTTATCATACATTTTACTTCTATGTGAACTAAAAAAATTCATACGAAAAAAATTTCAAACAACTTCTTTATCAAGTTAAAGTGATTTTTTTCACCCAAAGAACTGGTTCTTTTTTTTTAAACTTGCAGTAATTTCACATTTCACCATGTTTACGGGGTTTTCTTAGTTCACATAGAAGAAAAATGTATCCAAATGAAAATTTCTTTTGGCTTTTTTTTTCGTCAAACCAAAATTACGACCTGCATCTTTCCCGCCGATAGGAGGTTTTAATTGCGAGCTGCTCTACAATTGTGCGTCACGGTCGACTCAATTTGAATATTTCTTGTTGAAAAAATTCGTACAGACTACCCAAATATGTATGAAAATAGGATAGAAAGTTCGATAGAATTAATTATTTTTGTCCATCCTAAAAAAATTCGCGAAAAACCGCTTCTTTATAGACCTCATAATTCAGGATACCCCCTTAACATAAATCTGTGAAGAACGAAAGTTGAAATAGTTTTAAAACTGCGCTTTTTGTTCATGCAGCAATGCGTTAGAATAGTGACGTAGACATTGGAAACACGTGTTATCAGAGATGTTATCATCCACCCAAACAAACAGTTAGCGGAATGTTTACCCGAGAATACAGAAAATTTTTAGCGACGACACGCGAGTGGATATAGGTGTAATCAGTTATTGACATAAGGATTAAGTAACATTTATTAGAATGATTCATGGTTAGGTCTTAATAAAGGCCGTTGCTTATGTTAATATTGATATTGAAAGAGAATTCCAGTTGTAAATCATACGTTCTCATGTTTGTTTCTTATAAAATTTTGTATTTCTTCACTTGCTCTCTATAAGCGTAATGGTTTCTAACCCTATCGATTGGTTTCTTTTTACATCGTTCACCAAATAAATAATTAACAGCTACTATTTAGAAATAATATATTAATATATTGTTATTGGAATAATATTTCCAATATTAATCTATTTCATTAATCTATGTTTATGTAATAATTTATGTTTCTACGTCTATTGTTGTATTACCTACTCTACACTTAATAACGCATGATTTACTAAATTAATACTTCTAATATCTAAACAATATTATTCCATCTTTTCACTAAAACAGTCAAGGGATTTGATCAAATCACTTACTTTCTTTAGGGAAATGACCTCACAGAGTTGTTGTTTTAACATCTCCCGTGAATTGATCATCAACCTTTGGGATTTGATGAAATCTCTATTTTTATCATTTCCCTGCGACATATGCACGCGTGCCGTGCATCGTTTCTGTTAATAAACACCCTCTAAGACGCGCGCACATTGCACGGTGCCGCAAAAAAAAAAACACTGCGATCGTTACTTTTACGCCAATTACGACAATTATAGAACGGCGAACGTTTTAATGCAAAATCAGTCGGCACGTTCTCTCGCGTACGATCGCGCCGCGTTTATTATTCCTACGGCTGGTTGCGTACATGCACGACCGTAGAGCACGACGGCGCAGGAGCCATTGTTCTTCGAATGAAAACCCTCGGCGACGCGAAACGAGTTCGAAAAACAAGCCGTGGAATCGGGACTATTATTCTTCCACGACCTGTCCGCGGCGAATAATAATTATGAAATGTTCCGTGAGACAAAGAAACCGCGGTGAAAAGACGGAGTCGCGTTACCGGGGTTTTACAATACACCTGAACATACCGTTTCCTGTGTGGATTTCGATCAACACTCTCGCGACATCTTCGGCTGATAGATAGTCAGGGGTGTACTCTGTCTTTTCTCAGTCAAAATATGGATTTCTTTAATCTTCTTCTTGCTCAGGGTCTTTAAAATATTTCTACAAAATGATATATTAAACGTATGCCAAGACTATGGCAAGATATACTAGTCATAAAGTGGTAGAAGAAAAATACAAAAACAGAGTAAAATTGGAGTTTTTGTACCTTTACTCAATTGTTCCTAGTTACGGTATTTATTTATAGATTTTCTTCAACAAAAGCTTGTTTTCTACGAAAAAGTGCGATCTATACGTAGACAAAAAGAAATTGGATATAATTTGAAAATTTCTATTTTTCCATGGCGATGGAAGAAATATTCGCGTTCTATTTTAACCGAAAAAATCAAAGTTTCTCATATATATATTGGCTCGTAACGCTTAAACTATTGAACCGATTGGAAAATAATGTCAAAAGCAATGGTTTGAAATTCGATTACCTTTAAAATGGCATCTTGCGCGACCCAATCGGACGTTTCTAACTCGAGATATGACCTAAAATGTGGAGTTACTTCAGAAAAATATCGAAAAAAAATTCAAAAATTCATATAAAAAAACCTATCCATAGAAAAATTTTTCTTTGCAATTTTATCGTTTAGCAGGCCAAAATACATAAAGAAAAAAATTGTGGCATTGAATGTACATTTTAGCTGCAAACTAATGTAATTTATCTGTTAAAGTTATAAATTATATAAATATTGTAAATGGTTGATAAATCAAAACCATAATGACTGTCAACAAATTATTATTATAGAGTCACGTATCTGATAAAATATAGCGAACATGATTATTATTGGCGTTTAATCATTTGGTGCTAAATAAGCTGCTTATAATTTACATCCTTATAGTAAAGCCAACTAACATCCATCGCTTAACCCTTTTAATGCTGGACGACGATATATCGTTGCGTATACGATGGCGTCTTATTGTTCGCATTGCAAGAAAGCTCTATCTCAAAATAAATTTATAAAACGTTATAAACGGTCTAATTTCATTGCAAAAGAATTTTAAAAAATTGTTTCGGCGTTTAACTATTTGTTATTCTCTATGCAGCGGTGGCGCACACGACGCTGTATCCAAGTCGAGTGCCGGTCACCGGTGACCGCCACAGCAGTCAACGTGTTAAAAATGATTGAAAATGTAATACTTATACTTCATACTACGTGACCTACATAAAACTGTGATGATTACTGTGCAAATATGGTTTGCAGGAGAGAAACTTGTTTCTATGTTTCTCATCGTGTTTTATATTTATATACCTTAAAATACAAATACAATTATATTAATATACCTTGAAATACAATTGACATTACATCAGTCTCTCTTTCTTCCGTAATACGCTGTATTTCGAATTTTTTAAACATGATTCTTAGTTTGGTTTTCAAACTAAGAATAACTAATTGGAGCTTTTTTTCCAAATCTTAGTAAATTTGTCAAATGCGTTCAGTTATCTTCGCATTGGCACCTATTTTTCGCTCGGCGCTAAAAGGGTTAACCCTTTGCGCTCGAAGCATTTTTCTATAGAATCCAATTCGGTCGATTTTCGTGATAAATTTCTATGAAACCAAAAACTGTACTTCGAAGAGAAACATCTACGAACGTTCATGACTCAATGTATTATTACTTCAATTAATAAACAGTTCTATTCTGATGTAAGCGAATTTGAAATTGCACAGTTCACAAAATCACTTTTAAATGACATATGTCGCTCTAGAGGCGCCATCCGAGCGCAAAGGGGTAATAGACGGAGTACTGATATCCACGATATCGAGCATTCATACATCCTAACATTCGAAACGAAAGTAGTTGGTCCTACGAAGAAAGAAATATCTTTCACAAACTGTACTAACTTATAGCCCGAGTCAATACGACGCGCCACTAACTCTCACGAGTAGTTGATGGTACAACAAAAACAAACCGGTGGACACACGATGTAGCAAATGATATGCGTGTTCCTGTTTCGGACGAGTGAAATCAGCGATAATGGGGAAGACGGTTGGCATTCCACGGTTAAGTAAATCAGCCGTTCGATCCCCATTCTCGACGGACGTAACGGTGCTCGGTTTTCGCGTCCGTAGATTCTTCGTTTCAGCGTAATGATTTTATTACCCGGCGTACGCGCCAATTTACGTAAGTACGCGCGACCGCTTCTTTTTCCCTTGGTTGCGCGCGGTGTAATCCGTTTCTCATGACACGACGGGACCGCTTCGAACGGGGGACTCGTTAAACGTAACTTGTAACTCGGTACCAATTTACGTTGTAGCCGGCGTACTGAGCGATTTAATGCATTCTGATGCTAATAAACCGTTTCCGCGGATGGTACACCGCTCTCCACGTTAATCGGTGGACGTTTGCTAGCCTTCGATTCCGTCAGTCGGCAGTGCAATCGATTAAAAGTGCTGCAAAGATCCAGACAAGCCGATTTAGGACGTAGTAGCTTAGGCGTTAGTTAGATAGTTTTCTATGTAATTTTAGGTAGGAAATTTCTAATCTGCAAAAACATAGGCAGCGTTGAAAAAGAAGAAAATTTATACAACTTAGAAAATATTTCGGAATTCAAACCACTTGTTTGGAATTAAATGGCGCCAATTTCTGTTCTGTTTTATTTAACCCCTTGCCTTAGATCAACAGTTTCAAAACCATTTATATAACAATTTCAATATGTTTAATAACTTTTCAGCATTCAAGCAGGCCCCATTGAACCCGCTGTTTTGGTTTTTCGAATGTTACGTCAACTTTTTGGGAATTTGTCCCATTGACATTTATTGATGAAACTAATCCGACGCATCAGACTTATAGTTTTTGTTGGGCCATCGTTAACCCGATTACCATAGTTAACCCGATTACCATAGTTATGCTAGCAAGGGATGCAAGTCGTTTCACTCTCTGGCTATTGAACGAATGTTAATTGCTCTCTTAATATCGCATCCAATTACAGATAAGCAAACGGGTATATATAGATTAAAACGGTCTTAGAAAGTGGGAACGATCCAATTTTCTTGAAGGAGATTGCACTGCAATCGCAACATGTTCTGAATCTGTGTGTTCCGACAATCTCGACAAACTGGAATAGATGTATGTACTAGAAACACATTAGTACGAAGGACTTCTTTAAATAATAGCAAGAAGAGTTGCTCATAGAATACGTATGGATTCATTATTATTATTATTAAACTTCTTTATCTTCTACATTTAAAGCTATAATATGTACATGTATAAATTTCACTAAAATTTAGACAGAATTGTGTCAAGCAAAAGAGACGAGGTACTATAAGTATACTATTATTGAAATCTAATCTTAATTATGGCGCAAATAATTATTTTTTTTCTTAAGTGGAAAATATACCGACTCAAAGATCAATGTCCTTTTTAAGAAAATGTCAATGACTTTGAAATCTCTTTGAAAATAGACCTTGAGAACATGCTAAATGCTCCACCCTGTATAATAAATGAAAAAAACTATTTTGACAAACATTAGAACTCGGAAACTACGCGTAATTCTACTAACATAACTAACGTACTATAATATCTCGGAAACTATTAATTTTAGAATAGATACACTTCAGCAATTTAGTCAACAATTCTCCAAATCGAAATTTGTCTCGATTAAGATTTCGAGAAAACTGGTTTTCGTGTTTTTTAGAATTCTTAATGCTACATCCATCAAGAAATAGTATATCCTTTTATCGTTGAGAGGTAGCAGTAGATGAGGAGGATGTAATATTTTGGAAATGTCAAATTATTTTCTTGCGAACTTCCGTTACATTCTAGCGCGATGTGTTAACGAAGTTAATTTCAAAGATAGGAGATTGCGAATCCATATAAGGAAGTACGATATTGCCGTGTTATCCATTAACTCGGTGGCGAAGTGTTTGAAATTGATAAAAGTCGCCCGCGGGATACTTTCGATATTAATTAGTCGGCGTGAAATACGTTCTAAACACGTTTGATAGCATACGCGTTTCCAGAAAAATCGTGAACGATGTTTCGGATCGGCGTTATGCGGCAAACTTTAATCACGGTAAACCAAACAAGTTCCATTAGAAACAATTATACGGAATAACGAATAAAAGAAGGTTGCTCCTATCACAGCGTTGGATCGTACAACGTAATCGAGATCTAAGAATGTAAACTACCGTGTTCGCTTTAATGAGCACGCGTCAATCACTTTCATAGTAATCCGGATATGAAGTAACGGTTGTAACGATGATACATTTCTGCAGATGATTCCAACTTTAATTACAATCACTTAGCGAGACACTGGACATTTACTCATAAACATGTCCAATCGAGCAAATTACGTTAATTAAATTGAAATGAGACTAATGAACGTTGACTTTACATTTTTAAGTTACTGTAATGCGTAAGTATTTCATCAAGGAGAAATGTCGTCGGACATAGATTTTACTCTGCAACGCAATCATTTCAAATAAGGTGCTGTCTTTTCAATTGTCACAATTTTGATCAGCGTGCCTGATTTGTTCACGAATATTCGAGACGAGTCTCGAACTTGACCCGTAGAACAAAAAAAGGAATTAAAGTTTCGTAAAGCTATTCGAAACACACACACGGATTTATTCACAAAAAGTAAGTTCTCTGCAAGGATAGCGATGATTGGTTTCGTAGTTTAAACTCGTCTTTTTAGTTTCATCTTTTTCTTTTTGTTACATTTTATTCATTATTTTTGGAGACGAACGAAATATCAGTTAGTTGATCACGTGTTCGATACATTTGCCCTTTCATTCGACGACCACAAGATTCAATTAAGAAATTTTCCTCTTTACCCATATGAATAACCTTCATCTTTTTAGCCACGTAAACCATATAATTTTCATATATTTATTGTAATCTTACAAGATGTACGAATTTACAAATTTTTAAGCTTTTTTCACGTGTTCATTACAAGATTGCAAAACCTTGGTAGATTTACCACTTTATTTTATATTATTTTGACATTAAAAAAGGTACGCGTTATGCGTGTCCATTTCTTATATGTATATAAGTTTATAGATAATCACACACGTATAATAATTACATACAAGTGTGTAAGAGACGAGATGAAGTTAATAATGTTCTTACAAAAACTAACCTCGATTCTAAAATCTAATCTCATATTATCTGAAACTCGCATTGCTCGTCGACGCAGTTGTGTGTAGATATTTCTCGAATACCGAGCAAAATTGATGGTTTTCTTGCGCGCTACGATAGAAAGTAGTTCAGGGACATCTCGAATTAACTGCTTCTGCTCGTTTAATTCGTCGAGTTTAATGATTCGAAACGTTATCATTCAAACCCCTAACAGTTTTCCGTGACGTTTCTCCGTTACGGGCATTGAATTTATTAATTTTTTTACATTCTTCTGACGGAATTTCTTTACACGCTGATTTAATTGCCTCTCGTAATTCATCTTTATTTTGTGGTTGTTTCTTGTGAATTAAATTCTTCCATATTCCCCATAAATTTTCAATTGGATTTAGATCTGGACTATTGGCTGGCCACTTCGTACTTCTAATTCTATTATTCGTTAAATTATTTTGTACTAATATACATGGATAGGATTTTCAGACTCGATTTTCTCGAAAGCGAAGGGTCAAACGAAAAAATGTTATTCCTTTCTTTTCGACTTATTTTTACATGTAGTATCACCCTCTGCTCGGTTCTACCACCCGTCTTGCCACACCCTGTATGTTTCCAAGTTTATATTTCGAAACAGTTTTTCTACGCCACTTTGCCGGCATGTATATAAATACTCGAAAACTTGAAAATTCCAAGTATTTGAATACTTGCGGAGTAGCTCGAATATTAAGTCGCGCAAATAGTACCAGTTCTCGTTACGACTTGCTGGCGCTTCATGAATCGCATTAAAGCGATGATTTATCGTTCCTGCGTGAGCACTAGGGTCGTAAATCGATCAGTAGTGATTGAACACGACAATCGAAACGGTTTAACGCCGACGATAAATCGATGCGACAAACAACGAGTAAAACTAACGCGCGAATAGAGTACTATAGACTACAGCCCTTAGGTTAACCAATTGTATTCAAAGAGACACTCTTGTTGCCTCCGCATCTTGTTTTCTGTGAAAATATTGGTAACATTAGCAAAGTTTGTTTTAAGATTGTATGTTAGATCAATTAGCCTGTTACCATAGATATTGTAAGATCAGAATATGAAGGTCAGGATGGGCGGTAGGGCGTATTAACCCTTTGCACTCGAGAGGTGACTCTCAGTCATCGTTATGTTTCACGGAGCAAATCTACAATACTCAAAGTTTTTAGGTTCAATCTAAACTTCAATCTTCAAAGTTCGACGTATGAATAAAATGATTGTCGGTAAGGTAAAGGTGACCTTATTCAAAAATCTCGATAACTTAGAACTCATAGCAATAGAATGTTAAGAAGCATCTCGAGTTGCTCGCAGAAACCAGAAAAAAAGACCTCGAGTGCAAAGGGTTAATATTGTCTGGGATACAATACAACTCATTCATGTCCGATCATTTCTCGCCAATTCTACTTACGGAGTTCATTAACCCTTTGCAGTCGAGAGGTGACTCTCAGTCACCATTAGGTTTCACGCAGCAAATCTATCAGAAATGATGTTTCTTTAGGTTTAATTTCTTTGGAACTCGAAATATCAATAAAATGATTGTCGGTGCGGTAAAGGTGACCTGATTCTCAAATCTCGATAACTTAGCATTCGTGGCAATAGAATCTTAAGGAAGCATCTCGAGTTGATACCAGAAAAAAAGGCCTCGAGTGCAAAGTGTTAATAATGACGCGTTGCGTAGTCGTTGACTGTTCGTTGTATTTTTGTATGTCTCGTCAAAGCGAGGGTCGATACAATTCTTGTTGGATTTTCTCTTCGCTAAAAGAGAAAATTTTCGTTACAAAAACCATCTGTGCGCGTTTGGGTTTCGTTACTAGACACAAGTCAAGAGGGTGCAGCTGCGTCCCATCTTGGCTTGTTTAGACGAAGTATGAGACCGATAGGGTCTATAGTTCAGTAACAAAATTCTTCGTTACTGACCTCACTTTCATTCATTCGAGCTGCTTCTTTCATGCAGAACAGACGTGCCCTTCTTAGTGTTTCTAATAAAGTTTGTAAAGTCAACGTCGAAGAGAAAAGCCTAGCTCATTTATTCCACCGCCTATATTCCAATAATTCTAAACCTAAACCGTGTTGTCAGAAATTAGTAATTTCAAATTACGGTTCGTGAGGATACCCTTGACCGGCCCTTCTGATAATTCTCTGCGAGTATGCAAGACAAATGTTGGAACTAACTGACCATGATCATTTATTTGAGGTAAACAGCAACTTTACATCCTACATCCGAGTATTTTAATGTATTATCGTGGATGCGCGTTTATTCGTCCAGCGCGGTACACATTTCTTCTCCCATTTATTTGTCAGCCGCTGCCACAGGAGCAGGTTCCCAGATGATATAAATAGGTGAAAAAAAAAGATAATAATAGAAGACACGGCGTAACCATAAAGTAGCCGATTGACTGAAAGAAATGTGAGAAACGCGGCGATTTACGCGTAAACTTTCCTGGCGCAAGCATAATACGCGATGCTACTATTATCGTCGTCATCGGCGTAATCATTATGGTCATTATCATTCGTTAATTACCGGCGTCCAATTACGAGCCTACATGTTTTTACATTTTTCTATCTCACAGGGAACGCTTATTTTCGATTCCGTTCACCGTTACCGTTTCAGCCGAGATCGCGAGAGTGTCTAGATCCATTATTAAACTCACCCGGCCATTTATTTCCGTGTTTTCAGTTCGCGGCGAAAAATAGTCGAGAAACAAGGGCGGTCGTATGGAATAATTAGAAGAAAGTCGCAACCGGCAGAGCTTTCTACCGTGAAGCCTGTCCGTCAACAGAAGTGATTCAATTAAACAGAATTACTTCAGCACCGTGTTATTACCGTACGAGTTTTCGCAAACGAATATAGTTCACGCGACGTTGAAGTGACAAGTGTGGCTTGTTGAGAGGTTAATGGTTTCATCGCTGTGCTTCAATAAAAAACGAAAATTAAACTGTTTCGAAATTTATTTTGATAGACTGTGTATGTGTATATGTATACATGTATGTATATAAACGGTGGTATGTTTACGGATTTCATTGCTCTACATATATAAGAATTAATTAGTAAATTATTAATGAAGAATATAATAGCTATGTAGGATTTAGGGACAAGCAAAATAGGAAGGCGTATACAGTAGTGCTTACAAAAATTAGATCACCATAAATATATTTGTAGATTAATTTTCACGTGTAACGGTAATAACTGTATACGTTCTTGGATTAAAGGAAAAATAGTTTTTGAAATTGTTGAAAAATCTGTGTGTTGAAAGATTAATAATGGACAATGAATAATGAACTTGAATAAGGAACAATTATTATATATATTGTGTGAAGTTGAATAGAAAAATGAAAGAAAAGACTGGCGAAATAAAAATTAACTCAGCGCTCTCTATTCACGTATGTTTGCACAGACCATATGTCGTCGACTAACTAGTCACATCATATATCGTCTTCCTCGTTACCGTTGAAAGTCCGTTACTCTAAACACTTTATCTACCGGGCTATTTAGAAACAGTCTTTAATTCAGAAAAGAATCTTCTACAGTAACGTACACCAATCTAGGTTGGCAATAATTCCTCCATACTGTTACTAGGTATTAGGTTGTCCTAAAAGTTTCTTTCGTGAGTTGCATTCAATTATTTTCTGTGCCAGTGTTTATATAAATAGACAATCTAATTTTTTAGACATTGATGCTGTAACAGTATTGGAGCGAAATGAATTGTACACAATTTTGTAATGTAATATAGAACATAAAATATTGTGTATGTATTAATTATTAATAAAACGAAAGAAACTTTTGGGACAACCTAATACATTAAAAGCCAAGTCTGGTTCCAAAAACTGAACAATATAAGTAGACAACCATCGACACAGTAAATAAATTCGAAAAGCTAAATACTGGAATTAAAAGGCCCGTAAATAGGCTCCCGGTAAATAAAGTGTGTTTTCGTACAGCGCCGGTGATCTGTTCCTTTGTTCTTTACGCATTCACACGGATACCACACATACATATTTTCTTTTATTTATTTTCGCATTCTATAATACGAAAATAAATATATATATATTTCCAACAATAGTTTATTTCAATACAAGAATTTAGTGCGACTACCATATTTGTATCTAAAAAATGGTGCAATTTGTATGTGCATTACCGTAAATAACCGTAAATTCAAGTTTCAATAAAAAGTAAATACATATATGTACCGGGTGCAGGATGCGTATCAGAAGTGTAAAAGAATTCGCAACAATATTCGCAAAATGTACGAACTGCATACGAAACGCTGGGAGTTGGTCACAGCTGATTTCTTGGTGTGCGATTTGAATGTTTCACGCGGAACTGAGCACAAATCAACATGAAAATTGATCGTGAAATTATGGCGAGTGTCTAGAACGTTCTTCTCCTCTGTGTTCTTCGTATAATATTGTTGCAACTCGAATCGCGCACGGTATTGTTCTTGCGTCGATGGAAAACGATACGCCGCGAAACGATGGCAGAAGTTGTCGGTTTTTACGAGACGTTACTCAGGCTGCGGCTTCCGGGATCGTCGGCGAGGGTAGCCGAGTCGAAACGCAAGAAGCAGACGATGATCGTTTTGCAGTAACCGACCGAACGGTCTGCGAACGGCCCATTAAATCGGGCCGTGAACGATCGAGAACCGGGAATGAGATAACGATTCGTTCACGCTAACGCGCCGCTACCGTATAAACGATTTCATTGTACAAGCTATTGCGCAACAATGCCAGGAGCACCGGTCCCGTTTGTCATCGGCTGCCACGCCAAATTTGGCACTCTCGCTGCGAAATCACCATTTTCCCTCTTACGTCGTTTCGCGACTGACCACAACACCGTTCCAGGCAATTATAACGAGTAACTTTAATATTCGGACGCTTTACAATCTTTATTTTGTCGCTTTGTATCTTTTCTATTTCTATTTAAGGTTCTACGTCGCATCGACTACGAGGTCATTAGTGTCTTTCCTTTGAATGGTACGAATCTTCATTTCCTCGAAGGATGTCATTCACCGTGGTGCGCTTATCAATTCAAAGAAAAACTTCCTTCGAAGCAAAAGTTTCCCTTCCCTAACGACTAAGAGAAAGGATTATATTCATCTCCATGAATATTTTAGCAAAACTTACACCTTTACGGACGATGTCACGTCACGTCATCTCTTAGACAAATACACTTCTCTTATTATCTGGCAAAGTGCTACTCCTCCTGAATCACTTGAGAGTCCTTCCTGTGGTCAGTTGGTATCTTCATGTATCTTTGAAGTATGTCATTCATCGTAATGCGCTTATCAGTTCGTGTTTCCTCTCCACTAGCAACTAAGCGTAAGATATAGAGTTGTTCTCTTTTCTAAATTTTGTAGTTTGCATTTTGGTCTGATTTTTCACTCGCTAAATCTACGTAATTTTTGGTTTGGAATCGGTGAGATTGGAAATTTAATCTCTCTTTCTAATGGTATATTTAGTTTTAATTTTGCACTGTAACTTGATGGAGTTATGGCCATTTAAAGAGTGTAAGGTCGAAAACACGAGAAAAAAATTAAAAGTCAAAATACTTTTAAAATAAGGGGTTTTTCGAAAAATGTCTCGGAGGAACTTCTTGTTGGAAATTAGTTGTAGAATCGATTCCCTGAGTTTGCCCAGACTTGACTGTAGACGTCCTGTATATAAAGTCCAACCGAGTTCAGATTAGTTTCAGTTTTACAAGTTTCAGTTCAGGATAGTTCAGTTCAGTACGTGACACCTTTACTTGTACAATTTTTGTAATCTTCCTTCGACTAAACCCATTCTGAATAAAACCTAAGTTGCGATGGAAGACTGGAGTTGATTCGAAGATCCTTCCATTCTCTTTTTTCCTGCGGCATAACAGTACACCGCATCTCAAAACTCTGTGGTCTACTTGCTCAATCATGTTAGATCTTCTCATTCCCCATCTAGGTTAACTACTCAAGAATACGTTCTTTGTCCTCTCTTATTTAACATCTATGTAAGCGATTTGGCACGCGCATTTGCCAACCGTCAGGTGTTCATATTCTCTGCCACTATTCAGTTGATTGAGGTATTTAATCCTAACTACATACGTAGAGTCTGCTAAGTGTGAAATTGAATACGACTCGCGCATGCTTTTGTATGTAATATGAGTATAAGAATATATTTAGCGTTATTTCTACGACGTGCAAGTCCAAATTGAGCTTGAAACCGACATCGATTGCGCTACATGGATGCTTACAGTTACTTATTTTCCCTTGCTATCAAAAGTGTTCTTATTTTTTCATAAGGAATCACCTCGTGCCCGCTGGTATATGTTATTCGGCAGCACCCGGTATAACAAATATGAGCTAGTGTTACATGGAAAAAGAATATGTGAATACTGTTCACTGAATAGTCTATACCTTAAAAAAGCGACAAAGAGGATATATATAAGAAAGTAAAAAGTGGGAACATGTTTTGTATGCCATGGTGCAATTTGTGAAGATAAACAAGGAAGCCTAAGATTGCAACTTAAAAGATAGAAACAATCGATCTATGACTGCTTCACACATTATCGCATATTAGAATAGTATGAAATTTTGATTTTTGACATAAATGTGTTCCTCAATGTCTAAAGATTCACGTAAGCTCAAGTGTCATTACAGTAAATTACGTGCTTTATAAATTACGTTTCATAATACGACATGATTCCTGTTTGCACGTTCTGTAACGAAATTGCTCTGAGTGCAAGCGGTTAATACAATTAATTTCCAAGAGAAAAACGGATAGAATCCAAGTAGAAAACAGGGGGGTCTTTTGACTAGAATTCAGACGATTCTATTCGTTTACTTTGTTCAATATCTTTACCAGTGACGGGCAAAACCCTAGGCTTCAAATAAATCTGAAGTTTGCCGACATGTTTGTCTCATTTCCTCTTTTGAACATTTTCCAAAATGAAGGAAACGAGACAAACATGTCGGCAAACTTCAGATTTATTCGAAGTCCAGGGTTTTGTCCATCACTGATCTTTACCTACCAGAGATCTTAACCCTTTCGATCTCTGGTAGATAAAGATATCGAATAAACTAAACAAACGAAATCATCTGAATTCTGGTAATCGCCTATAGAAATGCTAAAAAGACACGGTCGCGATTGAGGTACGCCATCCAGTGATCTCGGCGAGCGACCAAATAACGATAAATCACGCGAGACCACCTCGGTAAGATCGCGGCGCCCATAAGTCGTCGCCTGGCGTTCCATGTAAACGCATCACGTGGGTGTAAGCACGTGTAGCAATGCCGCGGTCCTCGGCCTGCATGGGAAATCAGTCTGACGTGCCTGAATTTCAACCGATCGAACGTGAATTTCAGCGAGCTTGCACGGCTTCCTCTCGCGCATTCCATGCCCGTTACACACAGCGACTCGGCATTCCAACGACGGAGTTCCTTAAGCCGCGTCCACAGTACGCCCTGGGTATCCCAGGTGCAACAGCACTCGCGTTCCTTTGTCTTTCGGGGAGAACAAAGAATATACGCGCGCCGCCGCCGCCGGAAGTGTCGATTTTGTACGCAAAATCGCTTCCCCTTGTCTTGAGTAAACGTTCCCACGACCTGTCGTAACTTACTGCGCGACGACAGCTGTAGCTAGCAGTTTGGAAGCCTAGTCAGGGGACTCTTTTCACCTGTGGCTTATTAGTCGCTGAAATATTCGATCCAGGCTTCGTAACGTTCGGGATTATCGAGGATGTAGCAATAGATAGACATCGAAGCAGTCGTCAACTTTGAAATGCAACGTTGAAATGTAAAGAAGCTTGACATTGTACTCGAAGTGTGTCTCTCTCTGTCAACAATATACGACACCGCAGGTTCAAACTGCTGTAAGTTGATGTTTCATGTTTTATTGCTTTCAGTATTTAACTCATTCACTGTCAGCTAAATTTAGAATGTTTTCCCGTGGATGCCATTGTTTAAAGAAGGAGTCTGGTCTAGCAGGTCTAATAAAATCAACTTTTCTTTTTTCTTAAACATTTTTCTAACCATGTGACCATTGGTTTTTCTAACCAATTCGAACTTAGACGGGCAGTGATCTCGTACTGTATTTGTTAAAGATTCAAATGGAATCCTTAATACACTTGGTTCATGATGCGAACGTGACTTTAAGTTATTTTTGTGGACGCATGTAGGGGTTCGCGCTAGTCCAAACATCCAGGGTTCCCTTAATGCGACCGCAAAGAATTAAATATGTGCATAGAATAGCTAAGAAAATAACGCGGAAACATAACTGCAGTAAATGTATATGATATTGTTACGCCGGGGGGTGGTGGCACATCGAGGAGTAGACATTTTCTTAATAATCAACACGTCTTTTATAAAAGGAACAAGAACTCGAAACGTTTATTAACAATAACAAGAACTAAATCGGTAAACACGTCTGTGCGATATCGAGTCTGGCGACGTTCTGCCAATTCAAAAGTTGCCGGTTCTCTTGGTAACCGGAACATCCCGACGATCCGCTTCCGCTCGCTCTTCAGATCGCACTTCAGATCGTCGCAGCATCTTCACGCTACCGCGACGATGCAACTTCGCAATATTGCGGCACCTTCGTGCCGCCGCAACAATATTGTCAGTACTTTCTTGAATACACTACTCTTGCACAAAATTATAATAAATATAATTTAGTAAATTATGCAAAAGGAAAAAATACATTTTTAAAAGTCACTAATGAAAGAACAAATTTCTCTGTGGGACATATTGGGTTGTCCGGGAAGTCCATGTCGATTTTTGGTAGGTGGTACAGATCTGAATATATCGAAGTAGTTGAAAAGAAATAACATGCATACATCCCTTAAAAGGTGGAAAGGTGCGAAACAAAATGGCACTTGTGTAATTCGATAAATATATATTAAAATTCAAACGTGTTTTTGAATGTTTCTTAGAAATTGGCACGAACTTTCTGGACAACCTAATACGTTTCTATCTCTCTTCTATAAAAATATATAGTCACACGAGCATCTTGTCTGAAATCTAATTATTACTAACTTCCAACAAGAGGAAGTTCGCACAATGAAACAACTTGAAAATTTCGTCCGTTACAATCTACATTACGACGTTTGTTTACACGAAGCCACCAAAGCATCGACGTTTCTCGCACCTAGCCAACAGTTGCGTTTCGCGCAAACCAATAACTCCTGCACCTGGCGCTGATCATCGAAGTCGAAGAATCCGTCAAACCCACGGGAAGATTCCCTGGTCGCGTGTTCGCGTGAGTTTCCTCTATTCAGGCGAGTCTAATCGCGTAAGAAGCGCGAGCTCGCGGACAGGCATGCACGGCTTCGAGATAAACTCTGCGGCGAGCAAAGTGCCGCGAATCGAAGAACGTAACGGTGCAACAGTCGCCCCGTGCTGGAGGGCATTTTATAGAGTGCCGTAAATTAGATTTCTCTGGCCCTGGAACGTCATTCCGGATTCGTTCTCTTCATTCTCGTTTCTTTTTTTTTTTTCGGTCCCCTTTCTTCCGTCCGCGCGGCGACGCGGTGCACGTATGCCCGTGGAAAGGATACAGTTATGCGCTTCGCGGAGAGAGATGGGACCCGGGTAGACGGAGGATCCGTTTTATAACTAGAGATTCATAACGGCACACGATCTCACAATGGACACTAGCTGCCAGGCCACGATGAACCGAATGGCTTCGTTCGACGGAATCGATGTCTTTCACGAGCCAGTGGACGCTGAACCGTTGTACCAACACGTAGGACGCGACACCACGTCACGGAACAGAGTGATTTTCTACGTGGAGAGCTTCACGCTGGAATTCGTGATGCAGTGGGCGTAACGTTTAGGACGATCACCGAAAGTAACACCTGAATTATTGAAGATTTTCAAATAATTCCCACTCCCACCCCCAGGTGGTGGGGATGGGGAGTCAATTATGGTGTCATTGAACAGTACTTTTAAAAATATCAAATACGTCTACTTTTATTTTTCTGATCTGATGCGTATTTCTCGAGGTATCACACCACTGGATGGTTTCCCTTTAACGTTCGGACAACGAGCAGTGTATGATATTAGGAAATATGGACAACGAACGTATATTCGACACTCGATCGGTAAATTTACAAATAATTTAAATCAACAACCAACAGCGTTAACGCTGCCTAACGTGATAACGAATTGAAGATATTCAATCGCGAGTTCAAAAGAAGACGAAGTGTAAATTGATGGAAAGCATGATTTCGCAAGCTCAAACCGCATATCGTCGTTATTTCATCCGACAAGATACAGACTTTTTATATTTCACTGGTTATTAAGAACCCGACAGTATTTTGGTAATTACAGTAAAAAATGAAAATTTTCTAACAACGCTATTTGTAAGACCGCAAGACGAACTATTCCGAATTGTGGGATGATCCTAGAGACGGAGTCGAAGGAGCACCGAAACATGGGGTCTTCAATTATTTGAAAATTTTTAATCGAATTTTCCGGACAACCTAATATAATCACGTATTGTGAGCTGAAAAAATACTATATCATTGTCCTTATGGTTTAACACGCGTACACCTTCGTAACGCGTGTCGCAGACCGGTTTTCCGGCAACTGACGTGAAATGTGCGCACGGATGTTCGATATACATTGGAAGATAATGTTGGTAATTAGAAAAATTGATACGAGCACGATCAATTGTGAAAATGGGGCACGCGTTAATTGGCGTGCATTAGCGATATTATTCGTTTGGTTGCACTACGGGAACACGATAATCTCGCGGATAATGGCAATTAATACCACCGTGGTATTATCAAGAAAACACCGTCCAAATGTTGGGTGTTTCGTCTGAATGAAAAACGTTCTCAGAGTAACGATGCACGGTTCGCGGTATCGAGCGCAGCAAATTTTGTAATATATAGTCTGAAAAAGAGGAAAAGGAAGTGGAATAAGAAGCGCGGAGAAATATCACACGGTTAGCTTGTGCCATTTTCTCGGCGAATTACGATATCAATAATGGCGATCGTGTCGCTGCGATAGTAGCTAATTAGCGTTAATGAGTAACGCATAACACGGAAAAATCGTTTCTCGGATGCTTAAACGAACGAGGCGATGTTTCCTACTACGGGTGTTTCTAAAATTTATTAATTCCGCCGCGGGAACGACAGCGAATGTGATGCACGCGGTTCCTTGATCGGCGATGTAACGCGACCCTTTCCCTTTCAGGCACGCGAGCCTCGTATTTGCGGCGCGGAATCTTATTCTCTTCGTATCCACGGCGAACAGGCGGGAACAGTAAATACATTTTAATGCGTGAGGTTCAGTACAGACGGAAATGAGCGGTAGCCCCGGCAATTTTTTTCTTTTTGATATTTCGCATATAACGAGGTACATAAAGAAAAAAATCTATAAATTTCGCGACGAGCGTAAGAATCAGGCGATTAAAAATCGACACAGGAAAGGGACATGCGAAATCGTTTATGCGATTTATTTTATTCTAACATCTTTATTATCAAGCGTTACGTCAGTGTGACATTTTTCAGACATGCACCCGTACTGTCAACTGTTCCAAAAATCGACCGCCTTCCCTGACAACTCATCGAGCGTTACGTCAGTGCTACATTTTTCAGATACGCACCCATACTATTTGTAAATGATTTTCAATCATAAAACAAGTACTTTAAAGCGATTTAGAAACATTTATTTACGTAATAAACAAGTACAATTAACATTATTACGTTTAACATAAAACTACTTTAAAGTTTCGTTTTTTTTTTCGTTGAGCAAGAATCTCACACTACCGGAAGCTGGTATCGTTCATTGGCGCCCGGTGCCTATGAAGGTTTTCCCACCTGCGCTCCCCCCAAAAAAACTTACAAAGACAAGCCTCATTTTTAGCTTCTCCGAAAAAGTGTCACGTTTATAGATTTAAATCATTTTTTTTTTTTTTTTGCAATGCAATGTGATGGATTTATATCCACGCATGCCTCGTAAGCTCAGTCATTATAAATATAGCACTGAATCCATTCCTCATCAAAAATTTCGCCACAAATAACATATCGAGTTTTATTTCGATATTCAGACATAGAAACTGTTTTCTCCGTGCAAATTTCCACGTTTTTCTATTGTCTGTAGTAACTTCATAGCACATTTGCACTTGTCTATCAAATTGTTTATGTTGAGTTTCTTTTGAAATTTCTCCTATGCGTATCGTTTCGCCGCCGAGGGAACCATAATTACCCCGGCTAGTCTTTTTTTGTGGAAAATGGCAAACCGCCTCCGTTAGAAACTTCCATAATACGCGACCACGGGGACACACGACATGGTAGAAAACAGTAATTTCACAGATCTTAATGGGTTAATAACGATAATTCCTCCGACGGGCCATCCTCTTTGATCGACGATAACTTTGGAAAAAAATGGCGACGCCTTCCGCCTGCGTTTCCAGCGAAACGCATTTCGGCCCCTCGGGTAGAAAGTAGCGTGCGCACGTGGAAAGAAGCCACGTTCAATGGGCGTATCTCGTCTCTTGGTCGAGCATTAACGACTTCAATTTCCTGTGGGCAGCGTCCACACACGAATCCCTCTCTTCGGGAAACGATTACGGTAAACCGATTCTGGGAAAACGAAGAAAATCATTTCGCGATCTCTAGATCTGTTTCACAGGGGTTGATCTTAAATAAACGTCGGACAATTTACGAGCGTATTATAACCTTGTACGACGGTTATTCGAATATAATCCGGAATTTTTGTACACAGCTTTATCGAGACTTGATAAAAATATGAATGGATTGCCTTATTATTCTACGTAGGTTTCTTCAACAGATCCATAGATTTTCTTTAACAAAAGCTTGTTTTCTTCGCAAAAGTGCGATCTATACGTAAACAATAAGAAACTGGAGATAATTTGACAGTTTATATTTTTGGATAGCGATGGAAGAAATTTTTGTGTTCTATTTTAGCCGAAAAAATCGAAGTTTCTTATATATCCTGGCCCGTAACACTTAAACTATTGAACCGATTGGAAAACAATGTCAGAAGCAGTTGTTGGTAATTCGATTACCTTTAATATGGCATCTTGCACGACCCAGTCGGGTGTTCCTAACTCGAGATATGGCCTAAAATGTGAAGGTATCTCAGAAAAAAATCAAAAAGAAATTTAACAATTCATATAAAAAAAACCTATCCATAGAAAAATTTTTCATTGCGATTTTATCGTTTACCAGGCCAAAATACATAAGAAAAAATTGAATGGCATTGAATGTACATTTTGGGTGTAAACTAGTGTTGCAGATCCACCCATAAAACCACCTATAAAACAAAAGTTGATGTGCAAGGCGTTTTCATCAATTTTAGTATTCTACAGATATCTGTGAGTAGCATCTCCTTGGGGAACACCAAACGACAAACGTTCTGTCCTGTTTGTCAGACGCATTGAAATCTCCGCGAAGATAGCTGTGGGAATTTGTGACTGCGACCCGTGAAACCGAGGCAAATTTCTCGCTTTCCAAAATTTTTCCTGTATAAGAACCATCATGGAACCAACCCTACGCGTCTCGTATATTCGCGGATATGAAACGCTTTCGCAGAAACTCCGACAGTCGATGCCTGGGTGGACAGGGAAGGCAACGCTTTTCTCGTCGGTCATTTTCATACGCGAGTGCGTGGACTCCGGGCAGATTGTTCGTCGTTATCGCATTAAACATGACGCGCGAGAGTCTGTACAACGCGAAATGATACGTTGTTCGTCCACAACGCTCAACAGAGACACGAGAAGAATTACGGCTCGGCTATGGTTAGGCTACGTCTAAACACAGAGCCGAGCGCTAACTGGATTTTCGCTTGGGTAATATCGACGAGTCAACGGTGAACCCGCGTAAACACTCCCATGGTCGCGATAAATTATGCATTCGAAAGAACCTGGCCGTGCCTCTTTTTAAATATTCCTGGTTCGTTAATAGAAATAGAAATTATAAACATAAAAGACCTTTATCCTGATATCTCTTAGTGGTCTGATCCTGTGGCTGTTATTTTAAAGAAAAGAAAACAACAGTCGAACAACCGAATTGAAAAAAAAAAAATATTACCTTATAGAGAATAACAAAACAAAATTTTTTCATCTTTACAGTTTATGCATAGAACGTTTTGTTTCAGAGATCAAAATTGAAACGTTAGAATCTTTTTCCTGAAATTTCAATTTTTCCAACGAATTCCTAACTTTTCAATTTTTTATTTTCGAAACTAAACATCCTATGTATAAAATGCAAATAGAAAAAAGTTTCGTCTGATCGTCCCCTATAGGCTGATATTTTTTAAATATTGATTCAACGAATACAATCATTCTATGAGCTCATTTCTCGAGAGCGTATATATGTATACGCAATCAAAGGGTTACTGGCGAATATTAGAAAGGCCGAGGCCAACGATTCGTGGATCCTTGATACAAGCTGATAGTGTACGTTGATCCGTCCAAGCTTAAATTATCGATAACTACGTATACCGCGATCCTCATTTGTCATTATAGTTATCCGCGGAAGCAGCGTGTAAGTAGTAGCAAGAGTCTCGGAACGGAAACAATGTACGCTTTCGCGATAGAAGTCAGCTGGCAGAAGGTGTGGCTCTTTTGGAATATAAATCAACCGTGTCCTATGAATCATGTATCCCGCGAAACTATGTAAATAATCCAGTCAACGATTTCATTTAAGGCTGGCATTGCGCTGCGGTTTGCCAGCTCGTTACTCGCAATGCTCTCTTTGCTCTAGATTTGTTGGATTAATAAATTATGCATGAGCACATACGTATTTGTTGGTTGTGTGAGAAAATACTTGACATTCATTCTTTATTTACACGTCGACGTTTCGATTAATAGTGTATATCACATTAACCTTTTAACGACAGGAAAATATTAGCCCTTTGCGGTCGCATTTAGAGATGTAAAATGACTACTATAGATTGGGCACAAGTTCTTTCATATTTACTGCGAAGAGCTACTTTTTTGCAAAGATGCCTGATATTTCGCTAAATTTCCAGGCTAGAGAATTTAATGTAAACGTAATTTTAATGTAAAATTATATTTTATAAAATAAATCAGGTTACATCGGATGTTCGAACTGCGATTGTTATAATTCTCAAGAATATACAGTAATTATGAAATATTTTCGTTACGAGGTCACTAGAATATCGCGAAATATTGAGATTAATACAGAAATAGACCGCAACTTGCTTAATGACAGTTTGTTCTTGAAAATAACCATCTGTACACATAGTTCAATCAACCGCGGTTACTCGTTATCTTTGAGCATACGTGTCGAGCATGTAAGTACATATGATTCTTATGCACCTCGTACTGCGAGTTATCTACATATTACCAATATATCAATCTAGGGTAATTAGAGGTGTAGATACCTCTGTTGCTATCGGGCCATCGGCGTTGGTTCGCTGCGTGAAAAGTGTGAAATTGTAGCGGAATATTTTCGAAGAGAGCCAATCTCACTCCGATACCGTTTGGTTTGAATTGTAGATACCTCGCGTACGCAAACTTTCGATTCCAACCGATGTAGACAAACGTTATCAGACCGTCGAAACTTTTCCTTGGGCGAAAAAGAAATGGGAATAGAAAAGGTGTTCGTGCTCGGACGCGCTACTTTCGCACCGATTTCAACAGTGTTATCGAGGAGAAGGCCTGTCCAGCTTGTTTATAATCGTCAACTACGTGTTTGCGACCGTCATTTTCATTCGGTCGAGCGACCATTTACGAGACGATATTCAAATAATCTCGATCGTTGCTCGTTCGAGCGAGTCAAAGCCAAGAAAATGACCAGCGAGATCCGATCTAACATTTATTATCTTGGACCGCGACGGCGGTAGCTTCTTGCCATCTCCTTTCCTCCCTCGTCTTTCAATTATCAGTTTTATTTTTTCTTACCCACCGACGACTGTAGCGATTCGCGGAATGCTGTAATCAATACACGCAAGCTTCCTCGCGTTCTGAGCGCGTCTTCGAGCGCGTGTTCATCCTAGATCGAGGTCAGGTAGATTTTTTCAAGCAGCCACGACACGAGTTACAAGACGTCGTCCATGTTCGATATTTTATTAAGATATTACGCGTCTTCGGTTATGGATTTAATGCTTCTAGCGATTACTTACTCGGATCCTTCTAGTTCCATCTGAAACGAAAGTGTGCATACCGATCGACGTAGAAAAGATTTAAGACGTCTGAGCTTTTTAGCGATGGTTTAGCATTTGGAGTTGACTCCGGATTTTTAACTGTTTCAAGTCTACCTAGCTAGGACGCATAGAAACCTACCTAGGACGCATAGAAACCTACCTAGGACGCATAGTGGTCTGAAATCGCGAATACCTGGCTAAAAATAGAAGGAATCGACAGATAAATATAAACACTGGTACATAGTGGTTTTTCCAGTCGTTGATTACGAATCTGACATAAAAATTTCGAAATTGAGAATGGCGGATTCAATACGATCGACATGTATATTAGAAATTTACTAGATTTGCGTAAAAATTGGCACACAGTGGTTTCTGTGGTCGTTGATTACGAATCTGACATGGTAGTTAGTACGAATACGTTAAAAATAGTTCTTTATTTTATCCGCGTAACTCTAGAATCACATAGCAATTGTCTACGTTTCTTTTATCTTTAATTTAATTATATCTCTGATATGTAACGCGTTGAAGTTTTAATCTTTCAATTTACATCCCACGATTAGTGTTTATCAACGGTCACTTCGTAACACTTTTTCCAACAGCCATACAGAATTTGGACTAAAGAAGGTGGCGTGATTCTTTCGTATTTCTTCAGCTGGCTACGAACTGCACACTATAATTTTGAGAAAGTGGAAATCGGAGTAGCAGAGTACTCACGGTACACGTAGGCGCGCGAAGATCTAAATTCGTAGATAATGGTACGCAAAAAGTGGTAACAATTACCACGACTGCGGCGTGAGCATTCTGCCTAGGCCGGAAAAAATGGCTGGGTTAATCGTAGATTAGCCTTTTACGCCAAAGAGAGTTGTTGCCGGGATAATTATCATCCGTGAAGGATCTGCACGTTATTTCTTGCTCCGCCAAGAACACTTCTGCTCGCCATTTTCGTATACCTACGAGAATGTAAATCTACCATCCGTTGTTGTGTTTGCAGTTTACCTAATCCCAACAATTATCGCATTTCGCGGAACGAATATTTCGTCTATTCTTTATGGTAAAATCTCACGCTCGCTGACAAACTAGTGCCTCGATTTTTAGGGTAGTGTTACGACTGTTATAGACTCGACCGTCGGTAATCGTTGCGGAAACCTTTCTTAGTTTGCACTGTTCTTTATTTATTGGTTAATGTTAGAGTCAGGTAGGGACCTGAAATGAAGAAGCCAAGTCACGCAGATGCTAAACGATAAGTTTTAATGATAAGTGAATAATGAAACAGTTTGCACACACGGTGCACAGAAGAAGAAAGTGACATGTGCATAGGCGTGACAAGTGCTACTTGATACGTCATAAGAAATAAAACACTATAGATAACCAAATCAGTGCAGCCAGCATGATTCCAGTTCAACTGGTTAATAGTTACTTTGTTACTAATTCCATTCCATTTGTCACACTTCCAAAATAAATTGTCAAATTTAGGTCTTTTTTTCTGCCTCTAGAGTGGTCTTACCCCTTAAGGCAACTTTAAATGAGTACACTAATTCACGAGTCGACCGTGTTTTCACGTTAAAATAGCAAAAAGTCAGGTTATTGGATTTGACTTATGAACGAGTGAACTATTGGTACGGGAAAAATAAGCGCAGGAGAAGAACGCGGCGTCTCGCGCGGAGTCGTAAGCATAATGGGCGTAGAAAATTGTCGGGAGTAATTACATCGGGAGATGAAATGCATTCGGCGCACGGTACGTATTCCTCGGGGCTGTTACGGCGAAGGTCGCACGAACCGGGGGAAGTACAGTTGAATCCACAGAGAGGCGAGCGCATTGTAAGCATCACGGTGTTCGTAATGCTTCCCGTCGGCTGTTTGCTCGGGGTATCGGTTATCTCGGCGCGGGGATGAAGAGAGAATGCCGCGTGGAACAAGCGAGATCGTCGAAGAGGCGCCACGGACTCGGTGCGGTTACCTATCCCGCTTTGAATCCGCTAGAAAAATGGCGTCGATCGAGACCTTGGATCGTCGATCTTGACGACCATTAGCGGACTACACGAGAGCCAGCAAAGATTTTTCCGCCATAGGCCTCGGAGTTCTCCGCACGGTGGAATGCTAACCGACGCCCGGAAGTGTAGTTGATCTTCCATACCTGATCTTCCAGCGACCGAGAAAGAAGCGAATTCGCATTCCCCCTTTGCCGGCGGAAAAACGCTTTCAGATATCTGCCGAGGTGCTTGGTCCCTTGTCGTACGTGAAACGTCGGCTTCTTGCGTAACATCTTCCGTGCATCTCTCTCCCCGCCCTCGCACTCTTTGTCGACGATTTTCGTGAGAAGCAATTCGTAGCCAATTAACAGGCCCCATTGAATGGTAATACGGCGTTAATAACCGGCCAGGATGTGACGAAATCTCGGGGGAATCGTGTTACCGCAAAACAAGCTTTAAATGTTTGGGAAAGTTGCGATCTCGAAACCTTGATGAAAATTTTCATCGACATTCGCGAATTTGCACTACTCATCCAGAACCAAATTCGGAAGACTCGGTAATAATTAGTTGCGCGGATGGCGACGAACTACGTCCTTTAGGGGATGCAGCCGGGACTCTTCGACGGTCGTGGGGTCTACAGAGGATAAGTGAAAAGTCGTACGTTTCGCGAATTCACAATTGGAAACGTAAGTATTCGAAATTATTCGTTTAGAACCGACGAAGTTCTAACTCCTGTGCAAAGGTTAATACGTGGCAATAATTTTCAAAATCGTGTACAATTCTGTGAGTGGATACTAGGCAGGCTGCAAGATGATGACGTCTTCTCTACTATTATAGAATGGTTTTCGTACGTAATTTCCAAATAATTTTTTCGTTTAAATAATGATGCAAAATTTAAGTAATTGTATTAGGTTATATTTAACCTAAAGAATTAGCACATTTATAATTTGGTACCAGGCATGAGTTCACACCAAAACTAAATCAATATAGAACAAAAATCTGTCTTTGGTTATTTTTTCACTCAGGATTATGACTTGGAGCATGCGGTCCATGGAGCAAGGTGCTAACAAAAGTGGAAAGTAGTTTATTATTACCGTTGAGTGTAGAGACATTAAAAACTAATTCTGCAAGCGTCAAAACACGCGTTACAAACTGTAATGTAAGAATTTATTATAGTTCAGACCGAGCACATTGGTGCGACAAAAGAGTACACCAAATTAAAGTGACCGGTCTATTGCGCTTTTTCTAACAACTCCGAAATGCCGGAAAGAAGGAATTTAGTTTCTCTTCTTAATTTAATGTTGAAATTCATTCGATAAACTATTGAATAAATCTATAGAGACTTTTTTCGAATTTAGAACAATACACAAAATTTAGAGTGGGCATAAATAACCTAGTATATACATGGCTTTAGCAAAAAATGACATTGCAGACAGAAGTTTAAAAAATAAGAATTAGCCTATAACTTTCACGTTGAAGACATTACTTTTTAGCCTATAAGAAAATTCAATTCATATTTCAAAATGTAATTCTGTTGGAAATAAAAAAAAAATAGCCTTATTAGGGTCGATACTTTTGAAGATAAGAATCTATTTGAAGAATTAGTTTTTGCATAAACTTGCAAAAATCCTAGAATTAAACGTCCTATATGTTTAAAATAAATTCAAAGTCGTTAAAGTAATTCTTAAAACACTCTTTTTCTTTATAATATTACGTGGTGTAATGCTACATCATATTTAAATTTCTCTAAAATCTCTGACATTGATCGTAAAACGTGATTGATTGGCGTACAATGATTGCTATATAGTTTCTAAAGCATGTTAGCCGAAAGCAGTTAACCCACTTTCGCTAACATACTCTTACTAGCACACAGACTCTTTTAAAATAGAATGATCTATATCGATGCCTAGACATTTTATAGACTACACTAATTCATTTTCAACGAGAGTTCTCCACTACGCTCGCAGAATAATTCAATATTAGAAAGGGACATCCTATAATACAGGTTGACATTTCTCTTCATTGAGGCAAAAATTATACGACGATTATCTGAGAAGCTATAGTAATAAATTACGAGTGTCATTAAAATATAAATCGGAATTTTTATACACAACTGTATTGGTGATAGATACAAATACAAATGGAGTGCCTTATTTTTCTACGTACTTTTCTTCAACAGAAGACAGTTTCTTCATCAGAGAGCAAGCTTTCTAATCCTGTTACGAAAAAAACCAGTTGGTTGCTCCATTAATCAATTGTACAAGTAACGAGTGATTCCCAAATTGTTATTGCTCTGCGATAATTAGGCGAATACTATACGTTCAGGAAATGTGTTTTCATTAATTTAAAATCTTCTTGCCTGACATTAATTTAAAATCTGTTTACCACGTGAACAGGAAGTATGCTTTTGAGCTGGAAAGCTATTTTTCCAATAAAGATCACACATTCAAGATCACAAGTCTTCATTTAAGTCTAATTATATTTACATCGAGTATACCACAAGGCTCTCGCCTAGATTCTCCGATATCTTCGTTAACGTTCAACCGGAAATTACTATTCTACAGCTTTGTTTTCTACCATTTTCAGATGACTTTGAGATCTACAAAGTAACAAACACCTATGTTGACGCCATAAATTGATCTCATTAAATGCAACGGTTCGGTGGCAGTAAAATTACAGTAAACCTTTCAAAGTCTTACGCAACGGGATCGCCTCGTCGAAATCATCTAACGGTATTTTCGCATAAATTAAATAACATACTATTTAAGGTTACAAATCAGACTTTGGTGGACATCTAGACATAATATTTGCAAATTATTATCGTAAGATAGTAAATACAGTTATAAAAACCCTATGTTTTCCTACTCGAGTAACCGTTAATTTCACGAAGGCACACGTAACAGTAATTTCAAGATTATTGTATTTTGAATTGATAATTATGGTAATAGTAACAATGCGTCCTTATTGTGGCATGATTGTATACAATAAGAAATTCACTACTGAGCTAAGGAAAAGGAAGTATTAAATAAGTATACGTTCGGTAACAAAGGCGAAGTACAGCTACATGCTGTTTTAACCTAAACTTGGCAATATCTTGCATGTAATATAATATACGTAATTTATTTGATTTTTATTTATATCGAAGTAAAAGCTTTCCGATGTGTACTTTTATTTAAAATATAGACAAATTGGATAAATTCCATGCTACACTTATTTTAATAAAAAACAAAATCTTGAACCTTGTTTTGGAAAATCCTTACGCAAAGAAAAATGAAAAAAAAAAAAGGCAGTAGTTATAGATTAAGGATCATTATTGGTTATACTCTAATCATAGTTTTAAATAAAAGAGAAACAAACTAAAACATTGAATGAAGGATACTTATTGAAAACGTTCGAAACTATATTTCGTAATTCCAATATGAGCACAACACATCGAAACTTGAATAATAATATTTGAAAAATTGCTCCAGATGTTGTATCTAGCGAGCTTCCATCGTAAATATGGCAGCAAACGTTGTTGTATGTATACAGGGTGAGCCATGAGAAATAGAGTACCTGAATAACTTGGCTGCTATTGGTGTTAGGAAAAAATGCATCAGGCCAAAATGATATCGAGGAACTGATGACCCGATGTTAGTAGTTTTTTTTATAGGTGTATATTTGTGGGAAGGTATTCGAAGGTATATTTGTGGGAATTTTGAATCGAAGAAGCGCAATCGATTTCAAGCGCGTTATCATAAAGAGACATGCTTGGCGATGTAGCTCCCGGAACGGCAGAAATTCCGTGCTCTCGCATATCCCACTAATGGCCTGCTCGAAGATCAACGGCGCAGCATCGGCGATCAGCAGATTTTTCGCGGTGCAAAACCCGCAGCAAAGCGGGAGGACACCGGCAGCCAACGAGTCATGGCGCCTCCGCGCATTGCATTACCTATTCACGAACAGAACGTGCGTTCGCGTATCGTGCACGCGACTTCTCTTCTTCTGTACACGACCAGTGGCGCATTCAGAAATTTAACATCGAGGGTGCATCGAGAAATTAAACCCTTACAGTCGAGCACGCTCTTAATCCTTTTGCGCTCGTCTGGCGCCTCTGAGGGACATATGTAACTTAAAAGTGATTCTTTGATCGTACAATATCAATTTTACTTATATCAGAATACAGCTAATTATTAATTGAAATAATAATACATCGAGTCACGAATGTTCGTAGACGTTTCTCTTCGAATTAGAATTTTTGGTTTTACAGAAATTTATTATAAAAATGGACTGCATATGATTCCATAGAAAAATATCTCTAGAGATCATTTAACTTTCTTACGTAAAATTTAATTCCTTTACAGATCAATTCGGAACGATTTTTTGTGAATTATTTAAATGTTACAATCAACGAATACACTTCGACGAAAATACGAGAGATAATTCCTCGATATTAGTCTTTCCAATTGTTGGCAACTTTGTAAAACTTTCAAATGCTTGAATTTAAATGTTACAATTAACGAATACACCTCGACGAAAATACGGTTAATTGTAAATGTTACAATTAACGAATACACTTCAACGAGAATACGAAAGATAATTCCTCAATATTAGTTCTTCTAATTGCTGGCAACTTTGTGAACATTTAATATGCTTGAAATTTCGGTCCATCGAGAATCTGCAAGTTACGTATCTTAAGATGTGCACAATGCACGTCATTGTATGTTGTAACTTCTTGCGAAACGCTGAGTTCCCGCAAAGGACATTCGGGATATGGCAAAAGGACGCGTGGCTATTTAAATCCTTCCTGACGAGTGAAACATTCGCCGAGAATGATTCAGTAACTGTAGCTCCTTCGCAACTTGACCCGATTTCCAGCGGCGTTCCGCAAACGTCACAGTTCTCCTCGTCCAGAAGTCATTAAAGCAACATTGGCACACTGCAGAGAGCATCGCTCGACATCTCGAGCGAACTTGGACCTGTTTTAAGACGAATGTCGTTGAACCTCAACCGCAACGAGTCACGTAGCAATTTTGCTGCGCGTCGGATTACCGCCAGCACTTTCGCCAATTTTCTATCGTACGACGGGACCTGCTAGAATTTCTTAACGCATTGTGTACGGCGCTTTTTTTTTTCATTTTTTTTTTCTTCTTGAGATATCTCGTCTTTATCTCGTCACCCGTCCTCAGCGTGAGGAAATGCGGTCGCTTAGCGGAATCTTGGCTAAGTATGTTGTACCTAATTAAGGTTTCACCAAGATATCAAAACTATCAGGCAGCGCTATCAAGAAATAGTCTGTTTTCATATTGGGATGAAAAAATGTTGGGAGACGTTCTTACATTTGGTTCCTCGTCAGAGAAACGGACAGAAGACAAAGCAAAGGCAGAATTATTTCTAATCGTATTTCTCATCGAAATGAATTAAATAAACATTTCCTATATAAATAAGAGGAAAATACGAAAAACAGAGTAAAATTGTAATTTTTGTACCTTTACTCAATTGTTCGTAACTCCGGTATTTATCCATAGATCTTCTTCAACAAAAGCTTGTTTTCTTCGTAAAAGTGCGATCCATACGTAAACGATAAGAAACTGGACAGACAGTTTCTATGTTTGCATGGCGATGGAAGAAATTTTTGCGTTCTATCTTAGCCGAAGAAATCGAAGTTTCTCATATATCCTGGCCCGTAACACTTAAACTATTGAACCGATTGGAAAACAATGTCAGAAGCAGTTGTTGGTAATTCGATTACCTTTAATATGGCATCTTGCACGACCCAGTCGGGTGTTCCTAACTCGAGATATGACCTAAAATGTGAAGGTATGTCAGAAAAAAATGAAAAAGAAATTTAACAATTCATATAAAAAAAACCTATCCATAGAAAAATTTTTCTCTGAAATTTTATCGTTTACCAGGCCAAAATACATAAGAAATAATTGAATGGCATTGAATGTACATTTTTTTGTTGTTATATTAATTGTCCAGCAAGTCTGTTCTCGAATACAAACGTATCAAACTCGACATTCTCCGAGCTGGGAATTTGTTCTAAGCGGACTGGACGATAAAGGACACCAGACCAGCATGACAGTGTACGACGGTACATACGTCAGGCGTGCAAAAGTGCGTGTGTACGCGTGACTAACCGCTCGCGCGCGGGTCAATGCCTCGGCTGTCCTCCTCGAGTAAGTATCTACCTACTCGCCGGTTACCTTCGCTACTACGTTATGCTGCGTTCAAGATCGCGGATCTGACGAGTACGCGTTTGCAACTGCGTTCCGTATGCACGGCTGACGTTTCCGCGAGGCGGCCCTCTTTGACACGCGAGGAATCGCCGTGACCGTTCGGTCAGATGGAGCAACGTTCCTAGAGATTAATGGTGATGAGGACAGTGGATTCAGCGCGATTCGTTCCGTATCAGTCGCGGTTTCTGATGATTCGCTTGTCTTCCGTGAACCAGATTCGCAACTATAGAATCTGTAAACCGAGTGATTTCTATTGAAAATTTATTGTCATCTATTCTAGCCTATTCGAGACAAAGGTTTTTCTCGAACACCCAATCGAGTTTTCAGGGCGCGACATTTTCTGTTGATTGTATCGAAAATGGAGAATAGAGAAAATGTTTGGAAAGTAAGAAATTGACATGGTTGCGTTAACTCTTGCTTTTCTTTCATTCCCCAATTCTATTATATTGCCATTGTATTTACTGAAAATAAATAAAACGTTTCACTTTCATCTTGAAATTTTTCCATTGTTGTCTTCTTTTGATATCAAGATATCGCTTCGTTTTTCAAAAGTTTGCATCGTATCACTTCGATATTGTTCCTTTTTCTTGGTTTCATTAAACTCCTGTGAAATATGTATGTTTTAGAAGCAAGTAATTGATCGAGTAACCTTTTGACTGCGAAGAGCGTATACATATATTCCCCCTTTTTTCCAAGCACTTGGGATAATCTAACAAAAAATATTTTAAACAAATGTTGATCAGTTTTCGATTGGCTATACATACCAATTTTTTTCGCATTGTTACTTAATTTTTTTGAACGACACTTTGTATTTTTGTCTTAACAGTATTACAGCCACTGTCAAGACGAATTCAACGACTTAGTATACCATGACCTCGGGATGACCTTCCCTTTCCTTAAAGAGAAAGAAATGAAAATTTCAACGAAAAATGACAATCTACTTGAACGGGTGATAACTTGTGTTCATTATTAAGACTCGAAATTGCATTCGATAGTTATATCATAGAGTAACGGCAAACTTAATGCATAAAATAAATTAATTTGATGTCTGAAATAAGAAGTTTCACCTTGTCATTTTTTCCCCCGAAATTGATAAAACGTAGGACGTTTAGTGCAATGAAATCAATTTTATTCGAGAGACACTTGATGCTTTTTTTTTTAAAAAAATAAAAAATCGTCAAATTGTAAGTCATCTCATTACGGATTTCCAGCAACAGTATAACGAAGTACGCAGTAGCTGTGTATGAATCAAAGAATATTCATGTGAAATTGACAATTTATATTACATTAAAGAAAATTAGTCTCACACATTTTCTATGTAAAAATATTGTTCTCCTTTAAAGAATTAGTTCTCCTGTACTGAATCCTATGTAATCCAATTATATTTGGTTTCCGAGAAAAATCTATACGGTTCGACTTTCGGTAAATACTAATAATTCGAGATAAACTGAAAAGTAAATATTAGTAAACGGAAATTTACGATAATGCGATTGAATCAGTATAAAGGTATAAATAACATGCATTCCTGACCTTAAATTATGGGAAATCAACATCACGTCGTTAAAAAGATATCACGATTGGCTCTAGTCGAAATATTCTGCAACAAGAATTGGATACAGTTTGGCATGTTACTCGCTCGTGCTGCTGGCTTCTAATACCGCGAACTGGTCGATTATTTTGATCGAAACGCATACCTTCGTTTCCGGGAGAAGGAAACCATTCTCAGGCAATAAATGTTAAGACGACGTTCCTTAATGGCGCCATCGCAGCTTCCATCTCTTGAAATATCATACTTTAAACTCCCAGTTACTTCGTCGTACTTTACGCATACGTTTACGGCGCTTTTATGTAGAACGTCGTAGGAAAATAAACAATTTTCTGCTACGATATCGTAACGGACGTTAATTATTCTTAAACGTCGATTAAACTGTACGGTGCTTCACTATGCTTCGTGCGCACGCTGAATGATCAGAAGTGATGATCGTTTCTGACGTCAAGAAACGATTTTTTTTTTCCAAAAAAAGGCTTTCTTTTTTTTTTAATAAGGCTTGTTTCTTTGTAATAATATTTTACAAATTTCGTGTACGTGTAATTAGGTATTCTCGCTTCTGAAGATATTTCAGAAACAATACTCCAAAATACTCCAAGACGAAAGTTACCGAAAGATACCACGTGATGGAGAACTATGAAATATAAGCTTTGCAAAAAAATGTTACATTAAGCGAACCCTGAACGTTTGGACTAGCGCGAACCCCTAGATGCGCCCGTTCTGCTTCTCACCGTTATTTCTCTGATTCCATTAGCCACAACTTAATAAAATCAAGCTCATTATTTTTGTTATACTTTAGGCTTCAATTTAAGCTTAGTTGCACTAACAAAATGTTAACTTTCACGCCCGTGGTGGCTTTGGAAAGATACCGAAAAAAGGTACAAAAATCACTGTTTTTTTTGCACAAAATATACCTTTTCGGAAAAACCACTTGTCCGATCGTCATTTTTCTTGTTCTAATTTGTTTATCAATGTTCAAAATACAACCTAGTTAAGTTTGAAGTTGAAAATTTGATTAGATTAATTACAGTTGTAAAAAAACGAAAGTACTAAAAGATGGCCTTGTTTGTCAAGCGCCGTATGATTTTTCATATTTTTTTGTCAACTTTAGACAAAAAAATGAACCGACTAAAATATGCTCAGATATTGTATTAATCTATATAAAACATTTGAAAAGCCTATCTTTAATGATTTGTCAGACTTTTTCAGGTAAACAGTCGAATGCACTGGCAAAACGCAAATTCTATGAAAACATTTTCATTCATTGATCGTCCATTTGCGTAAGAAGTTTGAATGATTCCAATACATTTTTATTGTGAAAATGGACAACATTGTAACATTTACGTGTGAGTCGAATTAACATATTTGCAAATTGACCTGGAAGAAAATAAACACTGTATTTGTTATTCATTTATTAATCTTTTGTTGCGATCGAATCATATACAACCAGGTATCTATCGCCGCGTAGCTTTCAGAATAAGTGATCCTTTGTTTGGCTTCATCATCAACCGTTTACGGTATGTTGCGTTGTTCGCGTTAGGCGTTAAACGGCTCGAATTAATTGTTTTACGAGTTAATTAATGCGAGACAAAATATTCCTAGACATCAATCTGTTACAATCTACGTTTACAATTGAAGCTAATTTAACTGTCAGTGTTTCAGGACGACGAACCGCACTTAAACTGAAATCAATTTCGTTTCGATTCCCATTATTCTAATTCGTTTGCTTCGTATGACTCTCTTTGTTTAAAAAACATTCTAACACATATCAATATTTCACTACCATACATTTGTCCTAATCGACAACCAATTTAGCCACTCTAGTGTGATGAAAACTATTTTCCATTCGCTATTCTCATTCTTCGGGGTTGAAGTTATTGCTTACCAACGAATGTATCTGATAACAATTATTTTCCCAGTAAACATAACGACGTCTTAGTTACCTTCGAAATTAGTATTTTATTTCTGTTAAGAACTGCAACAAATTATTCACTATGGCCATAAAACTTTCTATACATAATTTATAAAGGCTTAATAAAGAAGTACACGCAAAGAATCAGTTTTATGAGAAATTTTTCATAGTCGAATTTAACATGATTGAACTAAACAGCGTAAAAAAAAAACCAACACGCATAAGTGAGAAAACGTCCAATAAACACTGAAACGCGACACATGTCCGAGTCGATTACCTCGTGAAAGTCCGAGCATTGAAAACCAATTTCTAGCGATCGAATTATAATACTTTAACGTCATTATCGCTGATAGCTGTACTTACAAGCGGGATTACCTGAATCGGCACGATATTCGAGGCAAGCCATGAGGTCAGAACGCGCCAGGTGAACGTTACCAAGATACTTCTGATCGAGGAGCACCAGCCCCCTTTTCGATCAGTCGATACACGATCGATTCGTGACCATGGCGATCGTGACTCCTATTATTACCGTGGCTCACCCTAGAAACGAACCATCCTCGCTTTGTGTCGTCGCAGTGCGCGTCCTTTGCTAAGCGAAATTGTTGCATTACATCGCATCGAACCGTGAAACCCTTCACGAACCGAAAAAGACTTTCATCCCAAACGATTATCTAAATAACAGGCTGCATGTGCTCGATCCTATCGCACAGTAAGTCGCGCTTAAATACTTCAATTTGCGATAGAGTAGATTGGGGTTGGCCGGACCGTGCCTTTTAAATTTCGAATTTGGGGGAAAATATTGGCAGAGTTGTATCGATACCTACAATTAACCCTTTGCAGGTTGTACTGTCAAACATAGATGTAGCATGAGTGGAAAATGTTTGGAATATGTCTAGAATACGTGGAAAATGTGCACAATAAATGTGGAATGCACGTGGAATACACGAGGAACGTTCTACGATCGAATACTCAAACATTAGTTACTTCCTCTTTAAGAACTTAACCCTTTGCGGTCGTATTCAATTTAGACATGGATGTCGTACTGGTCGAAGAACGAGCAATGATACATGATATGCAAGATTAAGAAGGATAAACACGATTTATTAATTCTTTCGTCAACTTTAGATACATGTTTACACAATAATGTGTTTCGATGTAATGTTTTTATGTAAAAATTATATTTGATAGTTCTCCGTCACGAGGTATATTTCGGTAACTTTGTTTCTTGTCATTTTGGAGTATTGTTTTTGAGATATCTCAAAAAGCGAGAATGCCTGACAAAATATTTAATATTTAATGAAGTATTTAATAGTAAAGTATTTAGTAAAATATTATTTGGAATTCTACGAAGTGTTTTCGAATATTTGGTATTTATTGCAATCTATTACAGAAAAAATAACAATACTCAATATTTTTGTCTTTGAAAAATGTAACATGTTGATATTTCATCCACTGGTTTCATCCACATCGTATCTCCTTGTATAACTTATAATTGAGCGGTGTGCATCGATAAAGAGGCAGCTCCATTTTTCCAAACTTCTAGGAAATTAATGAAAACGTTTTAAAATTTTCTTTCATTTTCTCTTTCATATCATAGCATAGGTACCTAATTATGAAATGACGTCGTTACGGATTCCGTTCTTCCGTTTCAGAGTGTTTTGAGCGAATTGATCGCTACGAATCTAAGAATGATTTTAATTTGAATGCAAGCTCGCAAAAGTAAAATTGAACAAAATCGAAAAGATTCGTAACCTGAAACCTGATGTTCGGTTAAAAGAACGGAAAGGATATCTTGTAAGGCAACAACCGAAGATACACGCCACGTTACCTGTTTCCTTTCAAAGGAATTCCAAGTTTTTCGCTGCATGGCTATTAATTGCAATGTTGCGCAGCCATTGCTCGTTCCGGGCGAACATTTCTGATTACTCGTTTGTGTTTACATTAATTTGCATCTCATCCCACCTCTGGCGCGTCATGAATATTCTATCGTAACATTGTACGCTTTAGTGGTCGGCGCCTAATCAATGCTGAAATCCCTAATGGGGTGTGAAAGTCATTAATTAATAAAATTGTTATTGTAAACTTGTTAGACTAATTGGCGCTGTTTATGCGAGGCGCATGATCAGACGGCGCATTTAGGATACCTACGCTCAGACAGGGGAAAGAAGATCTCGCGTATAATTTGCCACACTTTTCATAACAAGACTTCGTATTGAACTTTCTAGAGCTTGAAGATATCAGGTCGCACACATATAGACGGTGACACCAAAATAAGCGATCTTACTTTTTTTTTTTCTTTATTAAGCTATGGAACCCCCTACGGGGTTATTAGCAATATTACATGAAAATATACACATTGTAGTTTACATTTGATTACATACTGTCTAGAGAAGTTTTCGTGTTTCTTCCGAAATTTGAAAATTATTAGCAATGGTTGAATAGATGGTTTACATAGAAGAGCGTCTATCGTACAAGGAGGGTATAAATCGAGTCGACAAAGTTTATGTATCATGTCGTTCCTTTCATTGTCAAATAGCGAACACTGCCATAGGTATAAAGTGATTTAGATCTTGCTCCAGAGAGATTTTACTTTGATGTCCCGTTTTATATTGATGAACGGGCGTTTCCGCCGTTGCGTCCAAATGATGTGATTCACGCGCGTCTGTTGGACGCAGGGATTGTTTCTCTAGTATCTCGACTGGCACCCAAAGCGCGTGTTTTACGCGTGAGTCGAGGTACCGGCGTCTTACACACGGAAAATCACGCGACTCCGTGTGGACGGAATATATGGACCTCTAGTACTTCGCAATCGCGCGATTCGAATGGCGCGTAAATCGCCTCATCTGAAGTAGGCCTTACTTGTTTCTTAGCGACCACCCTTTCCTCTCGTGTGATAATCGACGTTCCACTGTGGTTCTAAGCTTATCCACGATACGCTTCGAGGCAGAGGAAATTGCGTCGATATTTTTGTTATTCCTCGTTATAAATGTAGCGGTCGGCTGCCATGAACCGTGCAATCCAGCACGATCTAGCGGGACCAAATTTTAGGCCGTGGTGACGCACGATACAAATGCGATTGGAACAAAACGCCGAAGCCATGGAGTGCTCGTCTCCGTTGCGGCGGAACGAAACGAGTGAGCAATGTACCGTTTGAAAATTCCATGGAGGAAATTCTCCGCAGTCGTTCCACAACACAACTGAACACCTGACGCTCGCAGCTTCCCAATTAACCGCATCGTTACGGCTCGACGACTAAAAGCGAGGATAAAAAATCGTTGAGTTTTCGCGATAGTCTACGTTCTACCGCGAAAGACACTTGAAGGATAGGTGACCTTAATTGGAAGATCCAAGGGACAAACGTTCATTGAACATCTCAAATCGAAATTCAGATTTTAGTGTCACGCGTTAAAGCATATGGAAACCAATACATTGTAGTATAATTGTTAAATATCTTCGTGGATAGGGAAAATGAACGACTGCTCGTATTGGCTTTTACAGAGCGAGTGTTTATTACGTGCTGGCACATAAAGAAAAAGAAAAAAAAGTGTCTCCTTCGCACGCTTAACGTACGTGCCTATAGCGGCGCTTTTGCTTATATTTAAATTTACTTATGATACAAATACTTAGTATTTAATAATATTAATCGAACACAGTAAACGTGAGAAATGTTTATATATCGTTATATCTGTTAGCTGGAATAACCAAAAATTAATTTCTGACAATAGTTACATTAATTATTAACAATATTTGTTAAAGCAACTTTTGGAACGAGGATACATGCAAATATTGATTTTACATATCCTTTATCAAACATATGTTAACATAAATCTTTATAATATTCTTAGCTTATAAGAAATATCTCTTTTTTAGCAGGATGAATAATTGTCGTCTTCGATGTTGTAACATATACATATACATATACATTATAGCCGATACTACGGACACCTATATTCCACCTAGTGCAAGTTTGTTTCTCTATTTAAGCGAGGGATATATGAAATATGCGACACCGTTTGCCGTTAGTTTTCTTTATTAGAAGTATGAAAATCGTGAGATGGCCCTTTACCAGCAGGTGGTCACACCACCCTTTTTCCTTTATACATTAATTCCTGAGATGGTTGTAAACCCATGACCGAACGCCAATAATAATTTCGTCCACTATATTACCGAACCCATGGCTGCTCAATAATTTGCTCGTTAAACTTTCCGCTTCCATATTTAACAATATTTATGGCCTGGGTGTAGCAACCATTTGCAATTTACATCGTCCGTGTTACATGTCAATATTTATGTAATTCTTAACTCTAACAGGTAAATTTTATTCATTTTACATTCTTTAGAGCAGTGCTTCGCAGTGATTCGCAGTCGTTATTCGAGCTGGGTAAGCAACTCCAGTGTAACCAACTTCCTTCAGCTATGTGAACCTGTCTCCCGACTTTCAAAAAAGTAACTTCTTTTTACGGAAAATGATGGTTTTTCGTTTGTAGTTAATTCTAGTAACAATAGTTTCGTTTATAATTTCATCACTTAATAAATACAAAAAAATTGTTTAAATGGACCGCAACCGACATTGAGATATCTCAAATTCGTTTCTTCACCCAGTTAAATGGGTTCATCCGGTACAAAGTACCTGTTAGAATTTTATTTTTATAAATTTATTTTCTTCAAAATTACAATACAAGAATGTTAGAGGAAGAGTGTCCGAATTCACAATTTCTGCTTTAACACGTTGATCGCCACGTCACTCATATATGGGTGACGGTGTTTTTCACTAAAAAACGAAAACTATTAATTCTGAAAGTTGAGTGTCATAGAAAATGAATTTAAATGAAATACTTGAATTTTGATGAAGTTACAAAACTAAGTAGCAAGATAAATGTTTCATTACGCAGCTTCCGATAGTCTGTAAACAAAATTTAAACACGGTAGAAATTTTCAAGAGTTTTAGTCTGCCAGTGAACGTGTTAAGGAAAAGCAGAAACTTTTCCTCAAGACCTGAAAGCGACAATCGTTGCTAACATCCCCTCGATATTAACAAGTTATCTATATTTATTGAAGTAAATAAATAAACATTTTCTTTGTTTCAGCGAGTCGGACATGGCGCCGAACGCGGAGGAGGAGCTGCTCGTGGTAAAACCCTGGGGACCGCAACTGGAAAAGGTCAGTATACCTTCGACGACGTGCACAACAGCGAAGGGATCGCTCGTTCCTGATACGGGAACCTCTAAACAAGAAAAAAAAGAGGGAAATCGTGTAACTCGAGCGGCGGTAAGGCAACCGTCGCGGGCATTCGAGCACAGACAGGATGTTTTCGATTAGCATATCTTTCAGCATTCAGTCAATATAGATTGGACAGGTAGGCGTGCGGAGCCTGCTCGTCGTTTTGTCCTTGCATCATCGTGAGAACTGCACCTTGTCCACGGATTCGATAAACGGCCCAGAATTGTGTGAAACGGAGACGATTACGGGCAGTTAATCACGCGGAATCGCCTTGTTCTCTATCATAATCCTAACCAACTCCGATCTATTTGTCGTAATCGTTGCAAGAATCGCTGCATTAATGCGTCCCCATCTCTGTGTACTATTTTTCGTTGCTATTATCGATTCGCAACGTGTCGTTGCAAGTTCCAGGTGGAGACTGAAAATTGCGGAAGCTTTATTAAACGAGTTTTTCTATTTAATTCACTTGTCAGAGCTGAGCGCTATAACCATTCCAGTGTACGGCGAGCACGCAAACTATTGGCGCCACTAGCTGACGCGATCATTGTGCGTTGAAATTTTCATAATGTTGGATGTGTGAAATTGGCCCAACATTTGGAAAAAAAAATTAAAGACAGATAGAGTTCTATTTGCCTGTCGAAGAGTTCTCATTCGGTTTTAGAAATACATAGTTTCGTAGTTTAAATATTAGAAATATTCGTTTGAATACCTAACTTCACATTTTCAGGTAATAAACATTGCCAGAACTGTTATTAGGATAAGTAATTGGAGCTCTTCGGCGAGCAAACAGAACTCTCGCAAGAAATCTTGTATTTCATTCGATAAAGTTGATATTCCGTTCGATAGACACTGATTGATTGTCTATGATATTGACGATCGACTTCAAAGTTGAATTATATTGCACATGCAAATTTACTTTTTGCTTTTTTTAAAACATCAGAAAGCAATAGCGCATTAGAAAAAGGAAAGAAGAGAGTTTTAAAAAAAGTATGGCTGGTTCACAGCTGATTTATCCAAAGAAAATATTCGAAGTGTTTTAGAATAGTATCCCATATGGGTTAAATACTCTATAGTGGTGTTGCATTAAGATTGACCAGAACTCGAAAAACTCGACAGAAAACGTGCTTTCGTCCACTGCTAGAGACCAAACTTGAATAGAACTTCAATTACTCGTTTTCGACGAATTAGATCACGAAGAGAAGAGCAGTTATTGCAACATCGGGTTTCTTGACTGATTGTTACGGAAAATGATGTTTCTATAAAAAAAAGGATCTATAAAAAAAGGATCTGTTTAATACTTAAAATATTAAGATAATATTTTAAGAATTCACTTTTAAATTCCATTTATTATAGGAAAGTTTGTAATCCTTTCATACAATTCTATTTACTTTTATTAATTTATTAATTTTACAGGAGCGACAGAATTAAAGTTTCCGTTCCTTAATACATGTAAAGTTAAAAATTTACCGTGGATATCGAGTGCAAATTCATGTTACGAATATGAGTTCCGATTAGGATAAATGAGACTGTCCTGCGCACTAAAAGTTTCATAAATCACGAGCAATTCTAACGATTTATTGAGTCTGTCGCATACCATTAGACCAATAAATTTACAAACCTCGGTTTTGTCAAGTATGCACACTGTCAACCCTTTCGTTATTAACTCCAACGGCCGAATCGTCGAAACAGTCGGTCACTTCGCGTTTAACCAAGGCTCGGTTTTAATGTCTGGACATGCATTAACATGCGCCAGTCGGATGCATCGAATTCTGCAGTACGTAATCGCTTCGCGGGCATTTGTACGCGTCGCGAGGCTGCGAGGGAGGCAATTTGTCACGGATAATATGATTAATATCGCGAGGTGCTCACGATACATCCCATTAACCCTGAAAGCAGTGCATTTACACCCAAGTTGAATCGTCATTTTTTTTTTGTTCTTGTATGCAGCTTAAGGTGTAAAGTGTTTTCTGAAAGAATTTTTATCTTAACGAAATAAGTATAGTATTAAGTACATTCGATTTTTTCATTTTAAATGAAAGTACACGTGGCTACGAATTAAACGTGAAATATAGAGTCTGTCACAACTGCGCTAATGGGTGCATTTTGTTTTAAAAAAACAAATTCCTAAAACCACTTTTGGAAAACGCTTCGCTTATGTTCATATCGTACATCATTGGCCACCAACAGTGTACGTGTGCATGCATATACTGGGCACAATAATGCATAAACACTGAGCTAATGGATCACCAATTAAAAATTTGGAGACGCGTGATCTATAGAGCTCCCTTGTAGATCGGTTGCAACTTTTTTGGTATTTATAAGATACTGTGCTAAAAGAGTATGACAGCTACATTATATTCGGCTATACATATACGTATAATTCAACAGTCTCCTTAAATGCACAAGTTTTTCTACGATAAATGGACAGTAACACATAAATACTAGTTAATCAAACAAAAATAATAGTAAAATGTAAAAGATACTTTGCCACAAAATAAAGAATCGTTTTGAATGGCGCTCTCTCTCTCTCTCTCTCTCTCTCTCTCTCATACGCTTCTCCAGTTTTTAAATAATAACGTAGTCCACTTTAAATATTTACATTAATGCGTCTACCATAACTACACTGTTATTAAAAAAACAAAATCCTGAAACTGGCTGGTTGAAGTTTCATTCTTTTAGAACTTAAATCAAAACTTAATTTTTATTAGGCCAGTTTCCTTTATTCCAAGATCAACGCCGTCTTTTTTTCGCAAAATTACTTTTATCAGAACTAGACAAAGTGTGCTATCTTTTCAAGTAATACAATCGAAAAATGTCAGGAACATCGGGAATTCGTGTCTTTCTTCTCGTTAAATTTAAAGTTACCTACCTCTTGGACAAATTGATATTTTCTCGTATAGAAGAATACACGTCTTCTCGAAATATGCGTAAATAAACGTGCACAATGTCGAAGAGCTCAACGGTGTTCGAGAAAGAAGTTGACGTAAAAGTGCCACTTTGAAGAGCCACTTCTTTCAAACGAGAAGATCCGCTTAAACATTTATACCGAAAATGATTGCTGTCCTCTTTACAACAGAAAGAATCACGTCACGGCCATGAAGCACTAACGATACGGAATTCTTACTCGAGACACCAATTTCAATTCCCGTGTAATGCATGTGAAAGTCGCAACTTTTACCAGGATTCTTCGTAGAAGTCGAAACGTACGCGTGCATACAGTGGAAATTAGATCAAGCGTAGGCTGCTGTCCAATTTCTCGATCTGGAAATATGCATTTCCCTTCGTACCAGTCGGCTCGTTGTACTCAAACGACAGGAGACGATGACAAACCAGTAACCGGTAACGAGACCCAAGAAAGCGTGACGTTCGCGTATGTAGGTTGCGCCTAAGTTTGTTTTGTTTCGCGTGATTCCATACGCGCATCATCTTTTAAGTCCCCCTTGGGTTTGATTGATGTTACTTTCGTTTACGCGACATCCAATCACGATAGTCTTCTCTACTCGAGCTAATAGAGAGTCGTACGTGTTCAAGTAATACAATCAGATCGTTTTTTTTTTTTATATATTAACCGTTTGCACTCGAGACCTTTTTTTCTGGTAGCTGTTAGCAACTCGAGATGCTTTCTTGGCATTCTAGTGTCACGAATGCTAAGCTTAGATTGACAAGATTCTTGGATCAACAATTGCTATATAATTTAAACTATTGAGGTACAAACGAAACGAAAAGCGGTACAAACAGGTACAAACGATTCTAAAGAATGGGGAAGAAACAGATTCCAAAAATCTCAATGTCGGGTGCTGACCATTTTTTGACTTCTTTTTAATTATTAATTGATGAAAGTACAAACGAAACTATCGGTGGTGCAATCAAGTACGAACGAAATACTATACATTTTCTATAAAAAGAAATTAATTTTTGAAAAGTCGAGTGTCAGGTTCACACAGCTGCGAGTTCTTATGGAACAAAGACTGCATCAGCGACACAGGACTGTAACAATTGTTACAAGACCATCTATTCGGATAACAGTGTGTTTGGATACAGGAGTCTCTACTGTACCCGCACAATTGCAACGGTTACTCTTCACCCTAACGATTTCCTGTCCAAAGATAACGTTTCTCGTTCGCCTGGACCGACGAGTGAAACGAAATATGATTGATCTATGCACACCTCTACTCTATCACGATCGTCATTAGACGATTTGCGTATGTACGCGTCTACGATATAGCCCATACATCCCGGAAAGGAACTCTAATTACTTTATCGCTGTTTAAAAAACGCGTCGTTACAAGCGAGGCCCGTATACATCAAACGATGATGGCCCATCATCGTCGATACCAGCAACGAACGAGCAGGTGATTGATCGTGACTGTCAACGACCTCGACCGTCCTACGAGATCGCATTCTGAAGCCACCAGCACCGAAGTCTACCACCGAGGTATCCTACCTTTCTACGTTGGAAGGTCAGAATTTATTTCATCGAGGTCTTATTAAGTCGCACGCTATTCATTTCTGAGTATTCATTTTCGTAGTATTATGTTGATAGTCTTCGGTAATTGTAAGTACAATTGACCCATATCGATCTTGGTCTATTATTTAAACAGTTAAACATAGCTCATAATAGATGAGTTCCTTCCAGAATAAGCTCCTATTTTGTTTATTTATAATGGTAGAATATTTCTTAAATTCTACGGCATCAATTTTTATAATTCGCAGATCCATGTACTTTTTTTTTATTCCTACCACATTCTCGAGTGGTATCATTTAAGTCAATTCCCGAGACTTTATTTTCAGATGAATAAAATAGGCTAATGGTCAAAAGAGAACAATGGTCAACATAGAACAGACCATTTCGACTCTATTTTTATTAAAGTTGTAATTAAAGATCTGCTTACAAAAACCAAATTTGTTTCAATTACATTATTAAATGTATCAGTTAAATACAGTGTAGGAAAATGAGTACTAGAATTTAGGTAAACGCTTTGAAATAAAATCTTTTGGAGTATTCGAAAAAGTCGTCTATATTTAAGTTATTAAAAATGTTTCTTATTGAATTTCCATGATTTCGTATACAAATTATGGTACAGTACTTCAACATTCTTTTATATAGAAATCATTTGATTCGTATTTTTCCGTCATTTTAATAGGATCCTTCCTCAGTTCGGACGCTTCAAAAACATTATCTACCAAGATATTAATTGCTTCCATATGTAAACTGTTAAATATTTTGAAGATGTTAACCAGAAATTGCCATACTACTTCGCTTAGGAAATTTATAACAGCTGTTCATTGTTCCGTGTTGCACCTCCTTCATGATTGCTTCTATTCTACTCATTAACTACTTTCTCCAATTTAGAAAAGTATTCATACAAGTAAAAATAAAATGTGAATTTAATAGTATACGTACATAGTACTTACTCAATCAGAGAATCTGGAACAGTTAGGTATTGTTCTACGTCGCACTTCCTTAATTATCTCCTTATATTCCACTCATTCGTAACTTTTCTCAATTTAAAACACTGTCAAACCGTGAAAATAAAATACTGATTCAATACTATACATGGTACTCATCGTCCAGAGAATCTAAAGCAGTTGTATATTCCTATATGACGCAATTTATTAATGACTCGCTTGTGTCCTGTTCGTTCATTATTTTTTTTTTTTTAATTTAAGAAAGTGTTTATATCACGAAAATAAAATGTGAGTTTTATAAGTGTACCTATATAATGTTTTCGATTCAGAAAATCTGAAACAACTGTGTATTCTTTCGTATCGCAATTACTTCATGAATGACGCGTATCCTGTTCATTCATAACTTTTCCCAGCTTAGGAAAGTGTTCACAATTCGCGGAAAAGACTTTAGCAGTGTGCACAGTATTCATCGCTCGCAGAATCAAGAATAGGTTTGTACTATGTTGTTTCTTGTCACAATTGCTTCATGATTTTGTGAAGCTGTTCACCCATTAGTTTTCTTAACTCGAGAAAGTATTTATACAACGGAAATGAAAGGCAAATTTAGTAGTATATCTACACATATATGTATGTGTTATTCTTCCTCCTTAGAATCTAGAGCAACTCTGTACTCTTTTACGTGGCAAATCGTTAATAATTTGCTCGTATCTTATCCATTCACGGTTTTTTTTCCAGTTTACAAAACTATCTAAGTTATGAAAATGTATGAAATTTAATAGTACACATATACAGGGTATTTCACCTAACTTTACCACCTCAAATACATCGCTTATTTTGTATGATAGAAAATATGTTAGGGGGAGAAAATATTCTGTTCGAAAGCGCCAATACGGTGATGGGCTGAATTTTTTCCTCAAGGTCATTTTCCTCGAGATTTCAAACTCATCATTTTTTTTTCTTTTTTTTTAATGGGACTGCACAATTTCACAACAGTTTTATAGTTTATAAAAAAACGAACCCAGCGAGGTGCAATATGTTGGCCTTCGCATAACCTTTAGCGAGGAAATTATGAAATGTTTGTCAGTAACTTTAGTATTCGTTTTGAAATGGTCTATCAGATTGTCTATAGGAAACTATATTATTCTAGTTAAAAAACAGAGTCGACCCTCATATCTCCTCTACGCTTCCACTGATAAAAAAGTTATTGACATGTCGTTATGTGCCCTCCGAAATCAAACAGCTCTTGTTCGACAGTTTTTCTTTTATTGATGAAAGTAAGCGAATTATTCAGGTGGCCTGTTTTAAGTACCTCACCCTGTATATATGTATACATATTTCTGTACATACATCTCCAAAGCGTGGACAGTTTTCTTTTTGAAAATAAGTTTAAGGTTTTCTAAAAGGAGCATGAAGTGTATAAATGATACAACACTTGTTCGACAGTTTTTCTTTTATTGATAAAAGTAAGCGAATTATTCAGGTGGCCTGTTTTAAGTTACTCACCCTGTATACATATATGGGTACTATTCTTCATTCAAGAATCTAGAGCAGCTGTGTACTGTTTTTCATGTAGCAATTCTTCAACGATCTGCCTGTATCCTGTTCATCCATGACTTTGCCAGTTAGAAAAGTGTTCATCCCAGAAAAATGAAAGGCGGATTTAATATCAGCTAGTGAAAACACCGAACTTGACGATTCGAGAGACTAACCTAGATCCTCTACAGTTCGTAGCTTTTTCAGCTAATGTTAGAATCACGGTGTATGTCCTACAAAGATGAAACGTTAAGAAAAATACGCAGGATTTGCGGTTGCGTTCGCTTTTCGCAAATCAATATGGGGTGGCCACGAAATAGAAACTCGATTTCTCGTTACATCAAACCGCAACCGATCGAGTGATTTTATTTAGAATATCCTTGATCGACTGCTTAGAAAGTTGCGCGACCTTCAACGTAAATTGATCGTTAGATTCCTAAGTTCTGTACGATCTGTAATTCCTGCAATGTTAAATTATCTATTGCATGTGTATTACTTGACTGCCCAATGTTCCAATCTTAACGAATAGATTTCAAACTTCCGACAGATCTCGGTGATTGCCTTAACAGTCTTAGAAATATCACTGCGACTCTTTCATTTTTAAAAAGTGTAGATTTATATAAAAAAGTTTAACTATTGTATCGTATCGTGCAATTAATTTGTAATTAATTTGTAACTATGTGTTATACCGTGATCGCTAATGACCTTGGTGTTCATGCGACCGTTATAAATAAATAATTTCAACAAAAAAAAAAAATAATAAGAGTTCGAAGTTTCCACCAACGAATCTTTGAGAAAGATCGAAAGTAGAAATACCAGAAGCACCTGAGATTTTTACCACGTGTATAATTAGCGTGCAAGCCTAACCGTTCTGGTTACTGGCTTTCTCCGTAAATGCACTGACGTCGATGAGGATTCATGCCGATGGATTAATTTTCACGATCGATCAAGGTTTCGACGAAGAATCAATCGCCACGGCCGGCAGCTTGCGTAGACCGCAACCTATGGACCTCGAGGCGATAAGGACTGTAATTCTGCCGATTTATGGTTCGAAGCGCCGTGAAATTAACTTCATCCCTTCTCCCATTTTCTACCATGAATATTTCATAGTTGGACGCGACTGTAATTTGCGTCGATTTCGCGATTCATTCGATACGGGGTACCAGGAAATAAATACAATATCGATGAACCAATTTTCGATCCTTCAAGCCGATTTACAACGCATTCCCAGGACTTGGGCATACTTCCCTTTGTCTGAAAGTCTGATATAGAGTCTGGCGATTCTTCGCGTGGTAAAAACAAATATTTCATACTTGAAATAAACGTACAGTGGCGGATTTATTGTGAATTTATCTGTCATTGTATGAAAATTTATACACGTCGCATATGTATTTCAAAACAACTCGAGAGAAGCAAAAGATTGTTTCCAAGCTTAGTAGAGAATTATTTACTAAACAAATAATACTGACAAAAGTAATATACTATAACAAACAATAAATTTACTCCTTAGTTTCCCCAATTTGGGAAAATATTTATATCGTTTAATAACAAGTGAATTTAATAGTATTACATACTACAAAGTATTATTCGCTTACAATTAGTCGGAGAATCTAGATTCATTAATAATTTACTTGCAGCCTGTTCGTTCACGAACCTTTCTAAAATAGATATCAATATTAAAGAAGATTAGTTTTATTTTTACTGTCGATTTTCGAGCGATATCGTTAAAGATATATGAGAAGAGAATAAACCGTGAAGAAGCGAGTAAGAAAGTAAATAAATAGGATATACAGTAAGATGTAAAAAAAAAAAAACAATTTCATACTATACTATATATGTATAAAATATTATCGTTTTAATGGACGTACATATACTTTTATATATACAATAGAATTTTTATTTAAGAAACAAGTATAGATTCCTATTACAAAATTCTACGAGGCACATTGTATTTTTTGATAGAAATATCAGTGTCACTGTACCAATTCCACTTTTCAAAAGCTAAAAACTGTCGAGGCTTCCCAATCGATCGTAGACTTGCTATCCTAAACGAATTATGTCGTTGTATTAGTTCTATCGCGAACAACGAAATTAGGAGCATCGCGAACGACGAACATAGGAACGTGTTAAATATTCGAAGACATCGATACAATATCTCGATTTTCTTTTCAGGAGCGTCTGAGACCGCCTACGTACAACGCGGAGGACTACGCGATCGCATTGAGGCGATGGGGAAGACGTCCATTAGGAAGCGTGCAAGACTCGCATGGTACCCTGCCGTCCACAACCAGTTCGAGTTCCGGTTACGCTTCCGGAAGCGGCGAGATGACCTTGAGACAATTCACGTCGGTCAGCGAGCTCCTGAACAAGCTTAGAGCGGACCTGAGGCTGGCGTTTCCAAGGTTGGTGAACTATTCCGTCGACTTGATATTAAACCTCTGTTAAGCTGGCAGGACCAAACCAGCAGAATCACATCGGACTTGGTGGAATATTTAGTACTTATTTTGTACTAATTTGTACCACCGACAATAATTTTGTACCTCGTGCCGTTTTCGAAAAAATCGTGACGCTGCTGAGCTTAATATTAAGCTAGCAGGACCACGCGTGAAAATGAATAAAAATGAAAAAATCAAAGCGGATACATTCAGTACTGAATTTGTACTACTTTGTACCACCAAAAGAAATGTTGTACCTGTCACCGTTTTCAAGAAAATCGTAACATTAATATTAAGCTAGCAGCGCCACGATTTTGTCGAAAATGGCACGCGGTACAAAATTACTGTTTGTGGTGCAAATTAGTACAAAATAGGTACTAAATATTGCACTAAGTCCGATGTGATTCTGCTGATTTGGTCCTGCCAGTTTAAGAGAGGTTGATATTAAACCCATTCAGAAGTTACATTGAACACTTCAACTACCAACGATCGACCCATGCCTATTGTAGACATTACTATATCACTGAAATTATAGAAAATTCTTATCAGAATTTATCAATTTAATTAGTTATCTACTTCAATAATCATCAACTTAGATTTTGGCCAGAATCAAATCAGTAATTTTAAGTGGAATTTCGAAATACGTGGGTCGAATTTACTGGCTTCGTAATTCTAGCCGATAAAAAATCTAATTCAAATATGTATAATATATAAAATGTGTTAGAGTCTGAGTTTATCGGAATTTGATACACGTTCGAATTTGCTTTTTGATCAGCTACAGGATGAAAATAATGAAACTACGCTATTTTTTTTTCTTTTTTAATAGATGGCCAACATCTTTTTTTAAATTCAGAAATTTGTTTTCTCACGGAAATTCTCCACTGCGCTATAAATATCGTTCACTGAAAACGATTGCTGGAAAGCTGTTCTTCTTTAAAAGTGAAGGAAGAGATTCGCTTTCGAAGAAAACTTTTCAACCACTCTCTCAGCGGTTACCCGGAATAACGCGCGGTTGATTATCCGTGAACAATTAAAATAAGCTGAATTCGCGCTCTCTCGCTGGAACTAACGACAAGAAGACTTTGAAAGTTCTCGATACCGATCGAACAGGAAGAACAGCCCGGGGATTCACAGTTACTTTTCACGCATTTTTTGTTATTGTTTTTTTTTTCTTCCTTTTTTTTTTCTCAAAAAGAGAACCTCGATCCGCGTGAATCTCGTACAGCTCGTAAAAATTCCTTTTCGATTGGTCACCAGATTAACCGACAGTCGTTGAACCTTCTCGCGTTAAACAGGAACGCGTCGAAGATAAACTAATAGCCGTCGATTCGGGTTTTACAGTTAATCGCGACTAAGTAAACACGTACATTATATCTGGTCACGTTCTTAACATGCGATTGAGGAAGCGAAACTTCCCTTGATATCTCTAGACAATTTTAACTTCTTCTTATCGAAATTCTGCCGATACTAATTCCATCCGTTTGATTTACTGTTTACGTTAACCTATCACGTTGACCGTATTAACATTCGCATCTACGTTCGTTTTTGACCAGCTTGGAAATGAAAGATTCATGCAGGATCGTTTACAGGTTGACCGATACAGCAAAAAATTTCTTTATTATTTTTCCCTAAAGCGTTGGGAAAGTTGTCACGAATGAGTGGAAATATGGAAAACTGATCGTGCTCGTATTCATATATATCTTATGCTTCATCTTTTTCAAACATCGAACCATCTTCGAAGTAATTAGTGACGAAACTAGCAGGTAAATCAACTGAAGACTGAAATCGAGTATATACAGGGTGTTTCGCTTAAATCGATGTGGTTAAATATCTCACGAGGGATGGAGCTATCAAAAAAATGTTTTGACAAAAGTTGTTTGGTTCGAAGAGGAAAATTGTACGAAGTAAATAATTTTGATGCAAGTGAAGTGATGAGGGAGATTTAAAAAATAAATTAATTTTTTTTTATGGAAACTTACATATTTCTATTCATAACATTGTAGCATTTGTTTAGACAAATTCATCGACCTTACACGTGGCCATTTGCTGTTCTATAAAGCCTTAAATTGGAGATTGTAGTCATCATATTTAACACAATTCAATAATCGGTCGAATAAAGATTGAACAATAAGGCAATTTTTTTTTAAGGGATAAGAAAAAGCAAAATACAACTCGTAGAGCATTGACTATTTCTGTATTGAAAAGACTATTTTATATACGTCAAATATGAGTAAATGTTTGTGCGAAACAAAATTATATAAAAAAGTGTTTCGATTCCTTTGGAAAAATTTCGCAAAAGGTCCTACAAAATAGAGTTAAAAATAGAAGTAAAATTATTACAAACATTCGGGTCGTTATGGAAATTCCAAATCATTAGGTTTCAGAAATTTCAATTAATCAAGAAAGTGAAATGAACAAGGATGCTGTCATTGTTCCTCGACAACTCGTAAAAAATCATGAGTCGGTTGTTTTCATCTCTAACGTGTTAATTAATCTCTCACGGTGACTGTCGAATGCTCGAGCTAACCGTTGAGTCCATCGTAACCAGTTTTTGTATGACTTCGTCATTCATTTTCACGCGAGCTGAACATAAAAATAGAAAACAAAAAAAAGAAACTTACAGATCCTCAATCATAGATCGAACGACAGTGATTAAAAACCGACTTACTAGAATACAAGAAAGGCAAAACTAATTTATTATTAACACAAAACTAATCTCATAGCTCGGCGACCAATCTAATCAAATGCAAAACGTATCCATAGCTATGGCCTACACGTATCCCTTTTATTCCCAGTTATCCTCATTTTGTCTTTATTCATTCCCAACTTCCGGTTTACCTTCATTCCCATCGTCTTCAATCGTTTGCTCACTTTCGTTTGATTACATTTGAAAGTGAAAAACGAAACCAGAATGGTTTTCAACCATCAAAAATAAAACTACTTCGGTCTGTCGAGACACGTACCTCTCGTTTATCCTCCTGTATTTGTTACGATTTAGATATTAGGACAAAAAAGAAGTATCGATAGTAAACTATGCGATGTTATGGACATTGCCCTCCAACATATAATACATATATTCTCAGCACATTTATTTTTGTAGTAAGATGACATGTTGCTGTTTAATAAATATTCCAACAAAAACTGTGTAAAGAATGGAAAATCTGTATTTTCTTTGACAAATAATCTGATCGTATCTTCCATGACTTCTTAAGTAATTTACTCAGCTGAATAGAAGCTCGAGTGTACTCTTTACAATTACGTGAATCTGTACATTTATCAATCACCAGTATTTCACTTTGCTCGCATTTTTCATGCTTAAAACCAGATTCTGACTGAAACCCGTAACTGGATTGTAACGTATATCATGGAGTAATTGCGAATGAAAAGATTCTGATAGAAAGGTCGGTGTTTGTAAGCAAGATTCAATCTAACAGCCCGATACGAATCTATAATAAACGAGGAAGAGCGCAGGAATCGTAACTCTATCGCTACAGTCGATTAGGCGCATGTCTAACGGTTGTGATTATGCACGTTATGAATGAATACTAATGTCCCCGCTTCAGGCAATTCGAGACAAACCTCGTCGATCTCTCGCTGGCTCCGGTATGAGCCACCGACATTCAGGAACAAACCTCGTGTTTATGTCTGATCTTTAATCATTCCGGCGTTTAACGGGGACTGGACTATTAGTTTGCCCTTCGTTAAACGCGATACACGTGGCCACGAGTCTGCTGATCTTGTTACAGCTTTTGTCTTGTTTCAGGACCGTTGTTCTTTGCATCAACGACAAGTAAATATCACGAAACCACGGTCTATCACAGTCGAACGGAGACTGTGACTTTGTTGGCCTTTGCAGCAACTGCTAAGACGTTGCTTTGTAATTCAACATTTTTTTAAACGGCAGGTTTCTTTTTTTCATTTGAGCCTTTGAAACCTTTTATAGATTTATTTTGGCTTTACAGATTGTACTAAAGGTTAACAAAGTATTAGCTCACGATAGTACTTTTTTTTATGGTATAAGTGGAGGTTACAATCGTTTAGGAATTGGAAAGTATATAAACAAGCTTTGATGTTAGGTTTGGCAAAAAAGATGTCTGCTTTTAATGGTAGATAGAACTTTAGTTTCCGTAGCTTGCTTACTAATTTAGCACTTTGATAGTCGTATAGAACGCATTGACATAATACGTGGTCTAAGTCCTCGGCGTATACATTGCATTTACAATTAGGATTATTAATGATATTTATTCGGTACAAAGAAGCAGCAAGGTTATAGTGATTGGCCCAGATACGGTTTACTGTGGAGATAAAGTTCCTTTTGAATTTGAAAATAGAATTTCAAAAACAGAAAAAAGTCACAGCGAGCTAAATCTAGCGAGTACGGTGGCTGAGCAATGACTTTTGTTTCGTGTTTGGCTAAAAATTTAGTCACAACCAGGCTAGAATGCTAGAAGATTCAGATCTTTCGGTACGAGTCTGGCGGCAACGCGCTTCATACCCAAAACATCGACCACAATGAGTTGAGTCGATCCATAAGAAATGTTGAGAGCCTCTGCTATCTCTCTAATGCCAACCCGACGATTTCCAAGTACGATTTCTTTCACTTTTTCAACATTATCGTCATTAACAGAGGTGGATGAACGACTCGCATGAGACAAGTTTTCTACGACTTCACGACCAAATACTTGAGCTCTCAATAGGGTAGACTCCTCATAACACTTCTGTAACATTTTCAAAGACTGCGTAGCCGTAATTCCATTGGAAACACAAAATTTCAAGCAAACTCGTTGTTCCATTTTTTTTTTCCATAGCAAAAATCGCCAGACAAACTTTTCACGTCGTACACAAATGACTGGCAAACTCACAAAAATGGACGTATCTCAATACCAAACTAGAAAAAAAAATATTTTACCGATTCAGTTTACGCGAGCGATTTAAATGGACCAATCCGGGTGAAATTTGATCAGATGGTATTTAGAAACTTCAAATTCAACGTGTAATATAGAATAAGAATAGTATTTTCCACGCAGGTGAAACCGCGGGCCACGGCTAGTTTCCAATATTTCAACTTACTGTAGTTCGCCCGTGAGATATAGATATCGAACCAGTAGAAAAAGCACACTGCTCGTAACGATATCCCGTAAAGTATCGAGAACCGTAGCAATTGACCGAACAGGAACTGAAATACTTTCCAGTTCGCCATCTGCCTATGAGCTTTCATTAACATTGGCGCATAACACTTGACGTGGTTGTTAGATGGCAATCTGGCAAACGTCGTACAGCGAACGACGAGTTCCGTTAGACGCCGCGGATGATTAAGGACGACGCCGAGTGTCGGAGAATTTTTTCTTCGTCGATGATTCCTCGGTGAACGTCACAGATTCTCCGCGATCTCGGCGCCATCCTCGCGAGACGAGCACCTGGCCGACGCGATTGTCCCACATACGAGAATTGCTTATAATTCGAACGAGGCAACCGGATAACCCGTAAGCAGTGGCCTCGGATAAACGAATACCGATATTACGGATAACTGTACACCGGTGTGCGCTCAATGTGCAAATCGATCTGGATGAGGCGCATCCTCGATTTCCGCGATCGGGTCTCGCGTGTATCATTTGTCGGTATTTTACAGCATTTAGACTGGTGTTTTTGCTTGGATGCCCTACGCGCTTGTGTCCCAGGCTGACGGAATCGATTTATTTTCGAGCAGTTCCTAATAATTGCCTGTCGAGATCGATTACGTCGATGTTGCCTCGTTTATACCGGTCGGGGATCGGTCGTGCGTGATATCTGGAGCGAAGAGTCGAGCGTTTTCCGCGGGAAACGTCCGCACAATAAGAGTTGGTCTTTAGCGTTGTTAAAATGAATTTTGAAGCCTTAGGGGATTTAGCATTCTTACCGATCTCAGACACTCGGAAAAGGAATTAAAATTATATCGTAATAGTTTAATCTATTACGACCCGAGCGGGCATGGATCGTATGCAATGCGATCGCGGTTGTATAAATAACAGCAGCCGGTCGTGACGCGGCAATAAGGAAAGACATGATTGATTTATATTTTTTCTATAATATATTCAATAAGTAAAGGCTATGATATACGAAATATATGAAATATTATCTGAACATTTAATTAAACGTCGAACATTTCATTAAGGAAGCATATTTTCATTTTTAACTTTGAAAAGAACAATTTTTTAACCGACTTCGAAAAAGGAGGAGGTTACTCAATTCGACGTGTATATTTTTTTTTTTTAATTTTATTCTCTCAAATTATATGTCTTCGACAATATATCTGTAAAAGGATACATCGATATAACGAAAGTAAAAGTAACGAAGTTATAGGTATTTAAAGTAAGTACAGTCTGTTTTTACACGGTGGAGAGGGACCGCATAAAAGTAACAGACGTTTACTTTTAACAAATAATTTTTAACATATTATGTTATTTTTATGCGGTCCCTCTCCGACGTATAAAAACAGACTGTAATTACTTTGACTGTACTTATAATTTCTATACTATAATACCTATAATTTCGTTACTTTTACTTTCGTTATATCGATGTATCCTTTTGTAGATACATATTCGAAGACATATAATTTGAGAAAATAAAATTAAAAAAAAAATTGTTCTTCTCAAAGTAAAAAATGAAAATATGCTCCCTTAATGAAATGTTCCAGATGTCGGTCTGATTAAATAAGAACGTTAATAAGACTTCCAGAAACTTAACGAAACGTGATTGCTAGCAAAAGAGACCGATGAAAGGCATCCAAGGGAGGAACACGCGATTTGTTTTTTTTTTTCGGTCTGCAATTCACTCGGCTCGAAAGGATTCGCGTGTCTGTTGGCTGTTGTTATGCGAATCAGGCTTCGTTTTCATTGATATTCCGTGTCGGTGGCGTCCTTTGTCGATCATCGCTTCTTTAAAACGCCTTTCTTTCAATCGATGGCAAATTCAAAGGATTTCTGGGCCCATTCACGAAACCTTGGTATGCAGGAAACGAATCCTCGATGAAAGACTTTAAGAATCAAGGCTTGTGCACCAAGTGTTACGCAGCTTAGCATTTCGCACACGTGGATATTTTTAAAAGTAAGTAGTATTTACGTTAGCAATAACGAATATCCGAATTTCCATCGACTTGAATCTTCGAATTTGACACCAATGCTTAATATCCACGTCAAAAAAATGTTGCTCTGTTTGTGGTAAAATTGGCATATTGCGTTACGAATTGTTACAATCGCGTGAAATAATCACGTCAAGTCTTTATCGATATCGATCGATCAATTTGAGCGAATAAAAAAAAATTAAATAATAAATTAAGAATTCCGTCTCCAGCGATCAGAACCGTTAAAACCCTTGCTGGGTTGTTCCAGTCAACAGTTCAATATTCAAAGGATGTATAATTACGTTTGTATAAACGTCACTTTGTATGTACCAACCGCTGACAATTCGGTACCTAGAAATGCGCGTTAGCACGCTAACTCCTTGACGGAGAAAAATTTCCACGCGATTTTAATTAATCCGAACCTTGAACTGGGTAATTGCTCAGATATGGAAAAACATGTTCGCGCGGGGTTAACGCGATGCATTTATATAAAGCAACCACGTTCCAACGTTTCTTTTTCCACGTGGAGGAATATCAACCGTGCTAAAGAAGCCTCGACCGGCCACCGAACCCGCACGATACCCCGCGATGCTTCCGCTTCGCGTAACAGCGAATGCGTAACTGCTTCCTACTTAATGGAAACCAAGGAAGTCTCATTTTTTTCTTCACGCGATATCAGATCCCGTTTCTGCTTCTTACACAGAGAGGAGGCAATGCGTCGCGATCGGTTCCACGGGCACGCTCGTATTTCTGCTCGTCCTCGCGGTGGAAATCTCGAGACGCGTTTATCTTACCCGCTGAGTTCCTCGATTAACCTGTTTGCCGCGATTCGCATCTGTACGTGCGTACCAGTCTCGAGTTAGAGTTCACTTTTATCCCTTTCGATACGGCTATGTTTTTCGTTGATATCGCGATAAGGAGCTACCGGACGGGCTTGTTTCGACGCTACATCATTGGTATTGGGCAAAATATATTTCCATTTATTTCTTACACTGGCATCTGTTTTACGGATACGTGTGACAAAATTGTATACGGCAATTCAAAGGAAGTCACGGAACGCCAAAGAATGTTTTTCTGTGTAAATTTTGGAAATACAAGAATTCCGTTTGTAGCCAGATGTTATATGTGTGGGTGTATGTGAATGCGTGTATGTATAGTATGCAACCCTCTGTTCCGAAACTAACCGTTATCAATTTTTATTAACCTCTGAAAGCTTCATGAGATTTCGTTCACTAGAAGCCAAGATACACGCAATTTAAGTGACGGTAGTTGATATACGTTCGTCGAAAAATGAATAAAGAGCAAAGAATCAACATTAAGTTCTGTGTTGGAATCGGTAAAAGCGTTACGGAAACGATCCAAATGCTTAAAATTGCTTATGGAGATAATTGTTTATCAAATACACAAGTTTTTGAGTTGCATCGACGATTTAGAGAAGCCAGAGAGGATGTGGATGATGATAAACGTTTAAACCGGCCAATTGAAATGATGACCGAAGAAAGTATCGGAAAAGTGCGAATTTGATCAATATTCCAGAATTTATGACATTCACCGTAACATATATATTTAGATTAATAATTATTACCATACAGAGTGAGTTTTAATGAAAGTTTAGAAACTCTTGAAACGTTATTTCATTCAAATTTCATAAAATATTTTGGTAGCTTAAAGAAGTCCAATTATTATGCTTACCTTTAACAATATACATCGTTTAACTCTTTGAAGTTGGGTGGGTTAAAAACTATCCCACCTGTTGCTTAGCTTTACCATTTTATTCAAAGTTTTTCATTCATGTGACGATACTAAGAACTAACGCTAAAAGTACAATAAGTGTAGAGATGTATACAAGTCAAAACGCGTTAGCAAATTGTTGACTGAATAGCGAATTGCTGTTTTTCTGTGCAGCTTGAATTTTCATTTTCGTTTATGATCGTGTGCCTCAAAGAGTTAGTGTCCTCCGCGCTCAACTCTGCCAGTATTTCTAAAATTCCGGCATCGCGTGCAGAAAAGCGATATAAATAGCAACGCACTCTGATGCAAGTACATTATCGTGCGGTAAAATTTCAGGAAAATGCAAATTACGCAATCCATTTAGGGTCGAAAGCATCGCGTGAAAGAGAAATGTCCGACGTCGTTAAGTCCTTTCGTTTTCTTCTCTTGAGCGTCGTCCATCGTCTTGAATTTTAGGGTGTGCCCCACGCACCAGGCAATAAGGAACACTTGATATTCATGTCCCGTCTGCCGAAGGCATTCTTACGTGTACACCGTAGTCTGCATAATGCAGGGTGTAATATAATGCACCCATTGCCGGACGAGGCATCGCATGACGTCTCCAGGAAAGCGTGTTTTCGATAGGAGAGTCGTTCTCCTTGGAACAAATTCTTCTTTGTCCTCCGCCAGGCCTTCACGATACACGCAACTTTTCAATCGTTTGCAGAATATATTATCTACATAGTAGTATAGGAATACAATTACTCTCGATTATTCAAACAAATATTTCGTAGTTTCGTCTATAGTTTAAATACACAAGTTGTCGTGAAAATTGACTAACATTTTGCAGTAAAATTATATTAATGTTAATACATCATTTATACAAATGAATTTTTCGGAAAATTAGTTATATCCCTGCTAATCTAAATTTAATCTCACTTTACACTTTGCATTTGACACTTTTGCACTTTACACTTGTGCACTTTATGCTTTTATACTTTACACTTTACAAGTTCGCAGCCATTAGCTCGCTATTACTCGCGACGAAGGATCAATAAATGATTGTTTGTCGCGAGTAATAGGAATCAAAGTTCCTTCGATCTCCTTCTACATAGAGTATACGTACATAGATGCATACCCTAAATAGAGTCGACGAGCTTAATACTAAGTACGAAACGATGAAAATCAAAGGAAAAGAAAATTCCCTTCGATTTCCAAAGTCCAAGTCCGACTCTGCCAAATAATTATTATTTGAACTAAATGGAAGCTAAATGGAAATCGCGACACGACGCGACCATGAAACTGGACTTACTGAGTCAGTCCCGTTTCCTCTTGTTGTATCTGAACTCGAGAGGAAGACACCCTCGTCAAGTACATATCTACTATAACAAATAATGAACTTGTTCCGATTATTTTACATAACATTGCGGGATAGAAAAGTCAAAGATAATTATTCGGAATAATTATTTATTATTTTCGCTTCGAATAAAATTTGCTCAGGTTTCTTTGACAAGTCATTCTCACTCACGTACGAGTTTTCATTTCCTCGGTTGTCCAAACAGATCGGCCATCGTGTATTTTTAAGGCGCGTCCAACAAAGGCGCCCCATGATATTCACATCATTGAATCATAATACAGCGGTGTATTTCGCGCAGGTATACACACGCGCGAGTATCGCGATACCTCACACAGTATGCATAATACGGCTGGTAACATAATGTGTCTATTGTTAGGAAGGAACTCTCTTTCTCTCTCTTGTTTATCCTCGAGTAAATAGGCGACGAACACATAGCCAGGTACATAGAAAACGTTTTAATACTCATTTGCATGCATTCAAGTTGCGTACGGCGCCTATACACGGTGTTTATAGTGTCGTCGGTCCAGACGTGCGTCTTTCTGAATAACATTTTCATGCGTTTACTTTTCCTTTTTGGAAACCTGTGGGTGCGTTCCGCATATGACTTATGGTTGTTTGTCCGCGTGACGAATCAAAATTCGCTGCGCAGTTGGTATTCAAGACTCGGAATTTCTATGCCGATAATTATCTCTATTATCCTTTAGATGAAAGGGAATGTTCGTCGTTGTCACTTTTCAGAAATGTAATGCACCGAAATTTTATAAATACTTTAACAGCAATCAACCCTACGAGTCCTGTACTTGCTATTGTATAGAGGTACGCTCAATTACTTCGTTTAAATATACTTTAATCGTAAGCGTTATGTAATTTTCTTATTTCTTTGTGTACCTGAGATAATACGATCATCATTTAAATATAAACCGGAATTTTTGTACGCAACTTTATTGGTGATAGATACAAATACAAATGGAGGTTTTTCTACGCTTTTTCTACGTACTTTTCTTCAACAGAATATATTTTCTTTATCAGATAGGAAGCTCTCTAATCCCCTTAGGAAAAGATGCAGTTGGTTGCTCCAGGAACCAATAGTGCAAGTACAGTTGAACCGCTGCAGCGCGCTGTGTTATTTTTAAATCTTTTACCTCTTAATACCTCCTATCAGTGTATCACCCATATAATAGTCACATGGAATCAGGTCTGGATTATAAAGTGGTTATTCGAGAGGTATTCAGTATATTTTAGTAAGTTTATCGTGAATTAATGCTGCTATATGCAGCCGTGCGTTGTCGTCCAGAAGAAGGACACCGCGAATCAATTACTACTACAATACTACAATAGTTAAATTTTATTTTCCATGATGGGATCAGAAAGCTTCCTATCCGACGGAGAAAATGTATTTCTGTTGAAAGAACTTACGTAGAAAAAGAAGACAATCCGTTCGTATTTTTATCTATCCTCAACCATTTTTTGAGGTGAGTGACAGCTTTCATTTCTTCGTCACGAAGCCAAATCCTCTTCATTGAGTCTTCAAGATTCGTTTTGTTTGCGATGGTTTTACTCGCGATACTGTAGCAGTCTTCTTACCAGAGGAAATTTAATGTTACCTCTTGACAAGATAATTTTAAACCCATCGAAGAATCCCGTTCCGACAATTTTAATAAATACGTACTTTTAACAAGCGTAACTAATAATTTGTCTCCGTCGTCTGTATCTGTCTATCCATCTGACACGATTACGTAGCGTAACGAAAGCATCTGGAAAGTGACAAAAGCCTTCGACGCGAGATTCTCACGAGCGGAGAGATTACTGCTAGCTGTACATACAAAGTTGCACGTGTTCCAGGCATATAATTACGGAGGAAGCTAACGTGACAGGATCAAAGATAGCTATCGTCCATTAAGAATGCCTTCTATTCGAGCAAAAAAGGAGGACTCAACCTGTAGCATCGAATCAAACTAGACCCAACAGTCTGTATATCAGTCACTCTGACAGTCGTAATTTCCATTTCCTCGACTTCACACTTGGCTACGTTAAGACTGCGACATTCCCACTATTTCAGAGCGATGCGAAAGAAAGCTATCGTATTAGTATTTCTTTTCGTCGATAAATATGATATCTGGAAAGTAATATCCCACGGAGCATGCTACACTATCGTCGATCGAACATGAAATAGTAACAGTCTCACAGGACTGAATAAATAATCGACGCTGACCGTGTTTTTATTCATCGAGCTTTATTGGTATATGTATGGTGAGCAATTTTATCACTTTAACCTTGAATGTCACAGATACTTACGTATTACTGAAATTTTCATATGTACGTATATATTTAAAATGATACATAATTGATGTTTCTTAAATTAATCATTTTAGATTCGGCCAAAAGAATTGTACCTAAGCGAAGAATCTTCTCTATAAGTGTTTCCTTTATGATGCATAGAAGGAATAAGAAAGGATATTTCGAAATTCAACACCTAAGGGAGTAAAAAGGAGTTGCGACGTTTGTATGAGGAATATTTTATTTGTTGTCGGATTTGCTTGAAACTTGGTCTTAATGATCTTTGACATAATTAATCAAACACATATTTCGGCATTTAAAAAAATTCAATCCCTGATGAGGTGAAAAGGGGCTGCAGAGTTTTTATCAACGTCCAAGCTAAACCCTTGAACCTAGAAAGCTTAATTTTATTGATTTCTACTTGAATAAATGATGTTCGATGCAAAAGAAAGTTCTATTATCCGAAAATTCCCCTATCCGGCCACTTTTGTCTCCCTATTAATTCGGATATGAGAGTCTCCACTGTATTTGTAAAATTCAAAAAGGAATATATTACAAAATAAAGGGTCGATAAATTAACGCCAAAATTTAAATATTTGTTGAAAATCGTGTTATTAATGTCTATTCAATGCTTAGTGTAAAGTTTAAATAGTGTTAAAATTATCCCTCTTGTTTTGATTCATATTTCGCAGCAGTATCGATGATCTAGGTTATTATTTCGATAATAAAAAGTAATATTAAATTTGTTGTTTCAAAAAGAGAATTTACGACCTTCTGTTGCAATAATTCGTAACTCAGAAGGCTATTAACTTATCCCTTGAGTAATTGCAATCAATTTGAACTACGAGACATCTCATAGTTGGCAATGAATGGGTTAACTAGACTCGATGTTTTATAATATTATGTATTCCTCAATTGCATCACTTTTACTAAAAAAAAAAAAAAAAAAAAAAAGCAGATTGTAAACTATGCGAATATTAAACCTACTCCCTGTACTCGCGTTTTCTAGAATCTAGACTTAATAAGGATGTTCCAGAAACTGGAGGAGCATGTAATTTAATTGATACGCATTTTCTTCTCTTCCCCTTCATATTAACGTTATTAATAGAAACGAGGTTCTTGTACCGTCATTCTTCTAACCTTAAAGGACCTTGCTTACCGGTATATCTATAAAACAGGACTGGTTTTTCCGTTTAACGCAAGGTCCCATAATTATGTAATTACGGTTTCTTATTTCTGTCAGCGGTTCTATGGCTGCTGCACTTGGTCTCGTTCCCTTCGAGGTGTATTCATGCTGTTACGCGTAACTTCCGGTCCTCTCCACAATTAAGGAATCAAGTCGATCGTGCAATATACAATCGTGTGTCGCTTTATAAGATACCGATATTACTGATTCGTAGACTGCGGATTTTTATGCAAAACGAAATCTTCGCGAACGTGGCTACAAAAATTCAACTTAAATACGAATTAATTTTATTCTGCAAATATTATAACATGAATTTTACTTTTAATACCTTTTATATTCTTGTATATTGCTTGCATTTTTTAGTTACTTGCACATTGAAATTTCCTATAAATGCATAAAGATCCGCAGTCTACTGATTCGATTCCACGTTCTTGAATATTTTGACAACCAACCGAGAGTTTTTATAATAATATTATATAGTTGTAAAATTGTATAAGTAACACATAAAAATGAACGCAGTCTGTTTATTCTCGATTTAAATAAATGTGCGTGCAGTAAAACTGTAAGTAAATTACAGAAATTATTTGTATCGTTATATACATTTTTGTGAATAAAAATACAAGCAATATTTGTAATTTATTCATGCATTATCTTATGGCCTTTTCTTATTGTTGTATAGTCCTTTAGATGTATAACGCTTGTATGATTATAATTTTACATCTTTTTACGAGAGGGTCACATTGGCATTGGCCAGAACATTGAACTTCGACAAGAAGTTTACGATCAATTCCATAGTGAGAACTTTAATTAATATTCTGCTGCCGTCGCTCAGAGTTGTATAAGTCTATAAATCCAAACAGGTTTAATTATGGCTTTGTACACGAACAGTATGGTTTTCATTTGAGGTTGCGAGTGTTTTACAGGAAGCCAATAAAACCTCCTAATATGTTTACTTGCGCTGCTATCGTAGGATATAACAAAGAGAATTGCTGTTGATCAAAATTCACATTCCATGGTTTTTGTATTTCTCAACGTTTTAAGGTGGCACGAATTCAACCAAAAATAGAAGTAATTACACCAACCTGATACAATACTAAAAATGGCATTTGTAATGTTCAAAAACTCCACCGCTAAATATCCGCAACAATATCGCCAGCTTTTATTTTAATACATATAAGAAAGAATACAAGTCTCACTTCCTGTTTACTTGAACGACGAACTTATTTTCTAGCTTTGTTCAAGAATTCGCCTCGCCACCTGCCGATGGAATCACCTTATTGTTGGAGACATTGCGAGGTGTTCAGCTGGCCCAAAGTTCACCACCGTCCTCTGGTCACACGGGCCCAAGAGTAGGCACCAGACGAGCTGCTTTGGACGAGTTAGGTTGCGTCGAGTGTCTGGCTGCCTGCGCTGAACGATGCACCGATGCACCCAGGCTTCTGGTGCAAGCTCAACCCGGTCTTCTTGCTTTGGCAGTCTGTCTGACTAGTAGCTTGAACCGGTCCCGAGTTCTAGCTCTCCAGGTAACAATCGTCACTTCCGTTTTGAACGTCGATAACTGTTAATCAAAAAAATAAAAAAAAAACCACGCCTAGTCGCACGCCGAGGATCATACTCGTCCAATAAAACCCTACAGTCTTTTCCGTTATCGTCTTATCATACTCTAATCGCGTACTTGTTAATACCAACACACCTGACGATGTGTCAGGTCCTATGATTTGTTCAACTTTGACATTTTCATCTTCAATAATAAATTTAACTGTCAATCCTCGTATCGAGGTTCTCAGGTGCGATTAGACCTAAAATAAAAAAGCAGATATTTTCATTTCCTACGTCAATGTACATATATCGTGGAAACACATATGGATTTCACGATAAGTTGAAAACTTTTCTTCCTAGAAACATTTGTGTCTCTAAGTTTTGTGCTAAAAGCAAGATTTTCATCGAATGTTCACCATTCCCACAGAAATTGATGTTTTGAAAAATCTCTATGTACTTCCTCGGTATACATCATGTAGAAGTTAAAATACTTGGTTTTCTATTTTAGGTCTAATCATACCTGAGAACCCCGCTATCCCGATTAGAGTCGTTCGAAAATTATTTTGTTGATACTCAATACATGTATAATACATGCTAACAAACAGATTTTCCATCAAGTCAAATAATTTCGATAAATAAATTTGTTGATATAGCTACGATTTTCATGCATCCAGGACGACTTGACCGCTTAATTAAAACGTTGACGAGATATAATTGAATAAAGTAAAGAGAATACCGGGTCAGTCTTCTCATATTTCACGAGGTGTTCGCTTATTCTCGTCTCTGACCCATTGAGATAATCGTAAATGCGCGTCTCGAACAAACTCGGTCCACTGATTGTGAGACGGTCTTATACCCCGTTATTTCGAGAGCGTACGTCGTCAGAACCAGTTTTTATCGTCTATCCGAACGTTATTCGGCCAGCTTCATTTGCAAACTCACGCGCACCCCACACGTTTCCTTCTTTTTATTTCCTGCGTCCAAGGAAATGCACCTCGCAGGCATCGCAGCTACGATCAGATGTTGACTAACCGAACTGGATAATTACTTCCACGGCACGTGGTCACAGAAAAGTACAACGCTGGAAGAATATAACGAGTATAAAGAGATCCTTATCCTCTTGCTCGGGGAAGGAATCGTCGACAGGCTTTGCTTGCCAACTAGAATTGTATATAGAAATCGCTTTACTCAGTTTACTCCTAAGATAATTCTTGTAATTTATCATCATTACTGCGGTATACGTTTATCCACGCGTTTCGTTTAAATTCAAAGTTTTCTGAACCCAAACAGATTTAATTATTGTTCACGTCTGCGTTGTACTTTTCTTATTGCGATCGTTATCCGCGCACTGACAACACGATCGAAAAGAACATCATTCAATAAATTACACAATAGAAATTTGTTGTCACAACCCCAATAATATCCACAATACAACATGAATTTTTTTATTCCATATCATTTACTTTTTTGAAAATTATATCTTAAAAGTTACTCGTTTCTTCGTGAATATTTATAGGCGGATACATTTGCGTCCTGTGTCGAGGTTGATTATACATTTATAAATCCTTATAATAATATTCCTTATGACACCAATAGCGCGTTATAGCTTTATGAAGTCCAAGATGAGATAGAATTTGCGGGGTCCATTTAAAAAGAAGACAGATAAAACATTTTTATACTCAATGTCGTTTTATTAAAACAACAAAACAAATTATGAAATATAAGGAAAATATCTAATTTTAAATAATTACCACTTATAATAATTTTATGATAAAATCGGTTATCTACAATCTTTTCCTTCTATTTCTAACAAGCTTCATTCAGTACATGTTTGTTAAGTTTGCATATCCTGTAAAGGCATAGAGTCCACAATCTACTTATAATAATATATTCTTACCTTAAACGATTTTTGCTCGAACAGCACAATATCTCGTAATTTCCTTGGAACTGTTTCCGTTTTTCAGCTACTCACGAAGGTTTGCCAAGCTCCAGGTGGCCACGCAGCTGTCTCGGAAGCAGTTTCTACGTTGAGGTTGAAGTACGGCGAGGGTGGACGATTTCGATTCCTGGCTGGTGCACTTCTGGCTCCCAGAGCAGCGATTGCACTGAGAGTCGCAGGAGTTTCGTTTTTGAACGCTTTCCTGAAATCTGCACCACGAACGCAAACCAGATTATACATTCAGGTAGGTTTGGGATATCGAGTTTGAAACTTTAAACCATCGATAAAGCGAATAATTCAATCTTGAAACAAATTCTTTAACGACGTTTCGATCCTTTGGGGATTTTTTATCCTGATAAAAATATATGAAACAGAATCAAACTTAATAAAACACAATGTTTGGTAAGTAACACGTGGCTAAATTAACAAACGAAAATAACAGAGTTCGACTGGAATATGTACAGTGTATAATGAAACAATAAATTATACTTAAGAAAAATGATTTACTACATCATTGTATCGCATAGTGAAATACATTTATATAATTTCGATGAAGATTAACCCTCTATAGTTTAAATAATGTCTAACTTTTAAACAAATTATACTATTGGGCTACAATAATTGTACATAAAGTGAATCAATGATATATAATAACACATTCATTTACCGTTCTTTTGAATACTTCTGATCTCTCTTCTGATCTCATCTTTAAACCCCAGCTGGTAAAACGTTATATACTTTTAATCCTTCATAAAACATACTGTTTCGCGTAATCCTTGTTTTTCGTTCACCTGCCGCTTTCAGTACTCACTATCTCTGCAATATTCGATAACTCCGTCTCAAAAAGCCATTAGCAATTTTGAAAACGAATTTACATACATAATATAATATAGCCTTCTTACAGTCATGAACTGAAACATTTGCAACGTGTGCTCTACTCTGGTTGTCGATGACATTGCAATATGATTCGCACGGCAAGATTTCATGCAACTTGTAACTGACTCAGCTGTGTTTCTCTCTTATCGAGTAGTAGCGTCGCATAATATTTGAAATGCAGCGCATCGTTTGAGAGTCACGTAAGCTTACAGAGAGTTAAATATTCTTTTTCTAGAGACGTGAGACATGTGCTCTATTCTTATGATCTAGGACTAGTGCAAAGGTATCGAAACGTCGTCAAATCTTGTTTCACGATTAAATCGCTTATTTCGTTTCGATCTAAAGATTCGATTTGGTAAATTGTATTTCGTCTGCGAGCAGGCCGAAGCCTGCGAAGCTGGACTAGAGCCGCAGGTTCTTCAAGAATGGCTGAAAGAATTGGACGGCAGAGAGGAGGACGCTTTGAACGATCTTCTACATAAGGAGGTGCAGAGATGGGCGCACAACTGTGTCGACGTGGACGCCCTGCAGCGAAGAGTCGTACGTGCCGAGGAAACCTGTAGAATTCTCAGTAAAAAAGTTTCGGCTCTGCAGACCGAGCTCCAGCAGCTTCAGCTGGAGAAGCTGAACACTTACAACCTGGAGGACCGTGAAAAGGTGACGGTGCTCGGTGCGAAGCAGTCGCTGAAAGTGTCGTCGAACGCCGAGGACGAGGGCATCAGCTCGTCGGAGAGGTCGAGCAGTCCAGAGAACACGAAACATCAGCTGCGTGGAAACCATCAAAAGCTGAATCCATCGCCGGACAACGACCAGGAGACGACGATAGAAGACGTTATCGAGGAGCTAAGGATCATCGTGAAGGACGCCGAAGAGGAATTCGACGAGAAGAGCCACGAACAAAGTCGGATAGACCACGTCGCAAATCAGGATCTTCCTTGCAACGATCGCGCCTCCAAGACCAAACTGTACAACAATTCCGACACGTTCGACAAGGTGCTGAAGAGAGATCAACAAACGAATGGCAAACTCCCAAAGTCCAACGCGGAATCCAGCGTTTCTCAGAATGTGTTAAAAGGTGAGCAGGTAACATACTTCGGTAACGATCGAGACTACAGTTTAAATTCGAGCGACGTTAGGCAGCTCAGCTCTGAAACGCGAAGAGTTTCAAAATCTTCCGTGGAAGGCAGCGTGAAGATTGTCGTGAAAGGACCGGATGTCGAAGACGCCATCGTCCCGACTATTTTGTACCCTCAGCCGCCTAGAAGATCGCCGCCTTGTTTGGCGACTATCATGGCGGCGAGGAACGGCGACTTCGTTGATCACGAAGGGACCTATAACTCTCACGACGAAGAAATCGAAGAGGAAACTTTGGGCGATGGCAGCGATTCCCTCCTCAGCGCTTCTCGGTTGAAATACAACGGGAAGAGTCCGGTTTACGAAGAACAGATCAGAAACACCAGAGTCGATTGCTTTCGAAAATCAGTCGCAAAGGAAACCGATAACGAGGACGACGATAAATCGAAGAAGGGCTTCGACGATTTTCGTCTCCGACGCTTCAGCGAAAGCGAGATCAAAGACAAGAAGTCGATCAGAAGTTTTGAGAACACGTACAGCCTGAAAAGTAGAGCGACGAACGACTCGAGGTCGAACAATAGAGCAACGGACGGGTTCGTTCAGAGGCACAGCTCGAAATACAGAAGCGAAGTAGAAAAAAGGAAACTGCTGCGCAGATCCGCCAGTCACGATTACCTTGAATCGAGCGCGTCGAGTCCCCGATCGAGGAGGTCTGGTAGGAGCAGGGTGGAGAGCCACATCAGAAAGTTCGAAAGTCTGAATTCGTTCGACGAGCATCGGAGTCTTCAGAGCTACGGCCGGCCAGAAAGTTCGGAGAACTTGAACAAACAAGAGCAGCAATTCTTCGGGGATGAGAGTTCCCGATCCAGGATGCGCAGATCCGAGTCCTTTCATCATGTATCCCACGTTGCCAAGAAAGATCAGTGCTCTTCGCGAGGAGGAAGCGACAGCGGACTGTTTTACGTAACGGATTTCAATCTGGAACCGCTTGTAACGCGAAGACCAAGGTCTATCGAGGCTCCAAAATCGCCCAGTCTGCTGACAAAGTCTTTGGACAGAATTGACGAGGGTCTGGATTCGATGGTCGACATCGTTATCACGGAAGAGAAAAATCAATGGAGTTCAAACAAGTACCAGTCGAAAACAAAGAAGACTCGCGATGACAGACAACTAGTCAGATCGAGATCTAGTAGACTGGAAGACACCAGGAGTTGTCATGAACTAGGAACGAAAGTAAGGAAGGGAGAATCTAGAAGCAAACATTTGAAGAACGATGAGTTCTACTCTACGCAAATCAACAACAAGCAACTGAGAAACGACGAGTTGTACGAGGAGCGGAGAAATCGTGAATGGAATTGTCAGAATGAGTTGAATTCTGCTAGGAAGAATGCTGACTTGGACTTCGATTGTACCCCCGTGATATTGACGAAAAATGGAGTGAGACACAACTCATTCAGTCAGAGCGAGAATATTGGCAGTAGGTTTTCAAACCGATCCAAGGATTCGGGGATTTTCTCTGGACGAACTTACGACACGTTTGGTCTAGGAAAGAGTCGATTCAATGCCAGCAAATACACCGGAAATAAACAAATCAAGGAGAATCCGATCGGAAGAAGGAACACGACATCATCCGTAATTGGAAGCCGTGGAAAGGTCACCGATGTCGTATCAGGACTTTATTAATAATAACCTCTTGAGTGGTGAATATTCTTGGTCAAAGTAATTGTCGGATACGGAATACTTTCTTCCTAGTGTGAAATCTGTCGAACGAATGTACAAGGCAATATAACGTTACAATCGTAATTTTTCTATGCCAGATTAAATAATAAAAAGAAAAACATTAAAACATGAAGCGTATCTTAACTTCAAGGTTAATGAATCTAAAAATCTAAATACTTGAATTTAACAAACATAATACGGAATACAGAAAACACAGATAATTATGTCTCAAACACACGTATATGCGTTCATTGCACTCAAAGGGTTAATTTTCATTATTTCTCATCTCGCGAAATATGGCGCAATATATTGTGCACGATAAAATATTTTTTTTTGTACACGCTTTAATTACAAAAAAATGTGCGTGACTTTCCTCCAAATATTCGTATATCTTTTAATGTATTTGTTGTAAACAAACATTGAAATTAAGGAATATCGTTAAGTTTGCTGTATTGTTTATCGCAGTTCAATGAACGTGTCGCTTCGGTGCAATATTTGTAATTGTTACCAGCAAAATCGAAAATTGAATTTATGTTGTACACAAAACATGTGTCCGTTTTCATTACGAAGATAGGTATTTTGGTGATGGACAGTTACACCTTTTTGATGGATTGTGCAATACATTCTTCACTACACGTAACTGCATCTCTGTAATTATATCGCGCTAAAGAGAAGACTGTAATTTATAAACGTTTAAATAAGAATGTACATAATACTACCGAAAGAACAAAAAGTAGGTCAGAGAACATCAAAATAGTTATAATATAAGAATAAATATTGGCTATATTAAAAAATGCCGTACGTGTAGCTTTGCTATTATTGTACATGAACGTTTTCTTTTAACTTATTTACTTACGCTAAAACGACGTTGTATTTATGTTCTAAAATTTAATAAAATTCCTACCCTTGAGATAACATCTATTTTGTAATGCTATGCTGAAACGAAAAGTAGAAAGTGTAACCCATAAATAATATCACAATTGAATTCAAGGTATACCATGTCATTTATTTATTGTTAACGCAACAAACGTAGAAAAATAGAATTTATAACAATATATTTCATTTATGTATATATTTACATTTACAACTCATATAAAATTTGTCATGGTATCGCACACTCATAACTGTATTATATGGCCGATGATTTTCCTAACAACTCATGTTTAATAAATATTTGTCGTTTTAACTTTAGATAGTACATACTTAATACTGAAGAGTACTATATGAAATTCCACAATGATACGCTTATTTAAATTAAATGCACAAGATTTTCAGTCAACGCGAAAAATATTAATGAAATGTAGAAAATACATAAAACATTCTTAACGAAGTTTTAATAAATTACCTCCCATTTTTCTAACTAGCCGTTGCATGTAACAGTGTAGTTGTAACTTCGCTAAGTTCATGACACGAACGTCCATTTCGATTTCCATTTCCATTACCTAGCATTAGACATTCATTAGTTTTATGGGGTGTTACGTCTAAAAGTTGTTGTGAAGTTTGACCTGAAAATGGAAAAAGACGTTGAAAAACTAAAGCTTCAAATTACTTAATTACTATTCCATTTTAAATATAACCTTGACATGACGATAATAAATATGATAATTCCTCTTGATTAGAAATATGTTGAAATTCTTCCCCACATGCACCTTTCAATACTGCAATAACTTCTGATCGTGGATTATAAAAATACAGACCTTGTTTTCGGTTATTAAATTCATTTATTAATGTCGCTATTCCCTATAATAAAAAGATATACTGTAACTGTTACGAGTACCTTTTGATTGTCGCAAAGGGAAATTAATTGAACATCTAAATATTTACTTTAGCAGCGGTAAAATCTGCTCCTAAAATATATCTACAATCAACTACAACTGGCATCTGACTGGAACCCTGTTTTCTTCCAGCATTGCCAACGGATTTTTTAATAAAATCTACAGCAGGAAAATAAAGACTGTTTCCTGGAGTTACTAATAGATAATCAGCTCCAGAGATAGTCTAAAATATATAAAAATGCATATTTATAAAAAAATAAAAATTATACACAATCATTTTTAATCTGTTACTTACTGTACACTTATCAACGTGTATCGTAGGACGTGCAGAGGGATATAATAAAAATATAAGATTTGTTCCTACACCTAATAATATTCCATATTCCACCCCGATAGCTAGACAAAATAAAAATGTAACAAACATTGGGATCAAATCTTTTTTACTAGTCCTCCATATAAGCTTCACAACTTGATATTCAATCATATATATCACAGCACAGATAATAACTGCTGATAAAGAAGCTATAAAAATAATGCAAACTTTTAGATATATATATTTGTAATGTACTAAATACACATAGAAAGAACGACGATTATATTACCTTTCGGTATAAAGTAAAAATATGGTGTCAGCAGGCTCAAAGCCAGTAATATTAATATTCCCGTGTACAAACCACCCATTGGTGTTTTTACACCACTTGCATGATTCACAGCAGACCTGCTAAAAGAACCAGTAACTGGCATTGCACTTGCGCAAGATCCAAGAACATTACAAATTCCTAAAGTAATTAGTTCTTGGGTAGCATCAACTTTGCCACCATTCGCAAAAGCTTTTGCAATTGCCACATTTCCAAGAACACCAATTATGGGTACTAATGCTATGGATGCACCCAATTCTGAACACATATCGGTAAAACTTAAGGTCTCATTCTTAATTTGCGTATAGAATGGAGGTAAACCAAAAGGTGGAAGACCAGATCTAACTGGACCAGTAAGAATGAATGGAGAGCCAGATTCTACGGAGTTGAACTTATAAGCGATAGTAGAACAAACGATAACAATGATAGCATTTCGTGCTGTCGATATTAACCATATTATTTTCTGTAGTATTTTGTGATATTTGTTTGATTTTTCATTGTTGGAGACAAACTTAATATCTTTCATTTTCTAAACAATAAATACAGTACATTATAATTTTATAGCTAAATAAACTGCAACCAATAAATCATATTGTATTACACATTACCCTAAACATTAACAAAACAGTAATACAAGAGAAGCTCATTCCAGTATCCCATAGACTAGCCGTGTGAATATTACTAAACACCTTCGTTAACGTATCTAGAAATCCTTGAGAGGAAATCTTCAATCCCAATAGACCTTTGAGTTGGGAAACCACAATTATAACAGATGTTGCAGAAGTAAAACCAACTGTGACTGGTATCGATATAAAATCTATAAGTACTCCTGCAAATAATTTGTATACTCTGACAAGTAGTAATTTCAAAGTGAAAGGCTCCGTTTAAAATCTTTAATGATATACAATATGTTACCCATATGTAAAGAAGCCATTAACAACTGCAAGCAACCACATAAAAATGCAAGCAATACTGCAAAATCTGCATTTCTACCCTGCACGTATTCATGAGTCATGAGTGCCATAAGTGCAGTTGGTCCAATTGTGATATCTTTACACGACCCAAATATTATGTATACCATAGCTCCCATAAATGCAGAATAGAGACCATACTGTAAAATATACCTGGTTATTTTAGGTATTTGACAAGATTTGATACTTTTCTAAATCTATATAGCATAGTGAACAAAATTTCTAAAATTAAACCAAATTTTTCATAGAACATTTTCCACCTGCGGTTCTAATCCTGCCAGTGTTGCATAAGCGAGTCCTTGCGGCATAACAGTAAGTCCAACAGTAATACCAGCGATGGCATCATTTAAAAATTTTTCGGAATTATATTTTGGTAACCAGTCAATGATCGGTATTCGTTTCCTAATAAGTTTGTTAAACTGGCTACCTTTCGATTGCCATTTCCGCCGATCTATCATTTCCGGGGCCATTATGAATCAAATACCTCCAAAAAAATATTCAAATTTAATAAACTAACAATTCGTATAGCAAAATTATTTTCCAACTTCTTAATAATGAAAATGCATAAAACTTTCGAAAAATTGACTACATTGATTAATGACATTTTCGACGCGGTTCAAAAACAGAAAATATTTTTACCTGTGAAAGTCTCAACTTTCACCGTAGCGCCGCAGCTGCCCACACGCATGTATTTTCAGTTTTTCTTCGTAAATATGTATTATCACATATCGCGATATCGCGAATTGAAAAAAAAAAAAAGAAAAGAAAGGAACAATAAATACACCTGTATCAATTTACAGTATTCACGTATCACGTTACGGTAAGGAACTGAAAGACACCAAAGCCTTTCGGCCGCTTATATACCCAGAAAGAACGCGAAACCTATCTCACGTTAGTGGAGGAAAAGTCGCCGCTAGCCTTCATACTTTTTGCACGAATCGCAAACAATACAAATTCTTCATGAATGTAATATGTACGAATTTAATCTTAACGTTCCGGTAATCCATAAAAGTTCAATAACAGATAGTTGGTAAAAACAAAATTATCATTTTTTTTTAACACAGCAGAAAATACTCGTAAAAAAACTGTAGAGCGTATATAAAAAAAGATCTCATAATCAATAATGTTAATGTTACGGTAATCCATGGAAGTTCAATACCAGATAGTCGGTAAAAACAAAATTATCATTTTTTTAACACAACAGAAAATAATTGTAAAAGAAAAAAAACTGTGAAGCGTATATGAGAAAGAACGTCCCAAAAGTAGAAATTAAAATTCAAGGAGGTAGTTACTTTACTATTTTTACTACATAACTAATTTGTTTCTATTGTTCTATTGTTTCCGTTGGACGCAATAAAAATTACATTCGAAACGCATTACAGCAAAATATGATAGCCTTCATGTCACTTAAAATTGCACAATCTAAACGCGCAAAGTTTTGTTTTAATTTCACCGGCGTTTAAGGCTACAACGAGCGAAGGCGGTTTTTTTGTTATTTTACGTATGATTGGACATTTCGTTTGTTAGAACGCGATATTTCTCAATATCCTTCGAACCCCGTTTAGGTCCATTAGCGTTATTAAAGAACAATAGCTAGTTGACCCATCTCATTGACAGCTATCGTGTACACGCGTATTAAAAAAGCATTACACGGTCAAATGAACAAGAATTATTTACCCATTTATGTTGCAATTAATTTTCAGCACTCGCGCAATCGCTGAACGGAACATACACAATCATTCGATAGTTTAAATAAGATAGCACATGTTCGTTCGAGTGCGCTGTAATCTGTATTCTAAATTACAGGACATACCATTAATTATTTTGAAGACTTTCATTCCTACGTGTCAGTTTCTACGTGGAAATATTGATCACATTCGTCAGCTGGCATAACCTGTCACAAACGCTATACGGTGTCGTACTTTTAATAACCTGTTTACGTAAAAATTGCGAAGGAAGGTCAGCTAAACGATGTGCAATTCAAGTTTTCTACGAGAAGGAAAGATGCGACCAATATACGCGCCGCACACGATCTCACCATAAACTGAACTTAGGATTCCTAGGAACCGGCATTTCATTTAGATTCGAGGGAAAGTGTAGTTCACACGTTTGTCAATAGAGGGACTGCATTTCCGTACTGCAGTCGGTAATTTAGTATGAGCAAACTCGGTTTGTTGTCTCGTTGAGTAACAAGTGTAACGACCAATAAGTTCGCAGTGTTTCAAAATGATCATCAAAGGGTGCGTTGTTTGAATCTTAAAAATGTACCATAGCTTTAGAATGATTTTTTATGTAATAATTATTAAAGCAATCGAACTTAAAAATATCTGAAATAGTGTCCAGTAAATAACCGAATCATGTAAAAGTTTATTTACGCCAATTTAATTTGAAGAATTTTCTTCCGTTTGCATTTGCGCATTCTCCTGTCTATCAGTATTATGGCGACCTTTATGGTGGTTGGATATTCTTCCTAATTTTCGTCAGTCGAACGAGAGAAAATTATTTCTGCGAAAGACTCTGATTTAACATTTCCGTCATCGTCAGAAACTTAAATGTACGTAACTAGATAAATTATAGATTATTTAAATAATTATATAACAATGATTGAAGTAACAATTAAACGATTTTATGTCGTATTCATTCGGTATTGCGTCGTAAACGTAATTTATTGTAATTTTTTTCAATATTTGTACTATAATTAAACGATATGTGTGTTTAAGATAAATTAGTTAGACAAAATGATTCTTATTTTTATTGTATTTTTTTTTTAATATTCTTTGTTAAATAATCAGATGATTGTATTGTAGAAACGATACGCTAAATCGAGCAATCAACGATGATCATATTTTTTTTCAATATTTAACACTGTTTTATCGTTTCATGTTTAACCGTGTCATAAATTGTAATGAACTATAATCAGTGTTGAAATTATATCCGAAATCCCTTTTGAACTTTCTTTAGCACGTAGACTCCTAATCCGGATTTTATTTAGACTAACATTAAGTAGTTATGTTCTGTTAAAAAATACACTTAGTTTTTGTAACAACATTTATAATAGGTAAAATGGATTGTACTCGTAAAGATTTAAAAAAGACATACGATATAGAGCAGATGGCCGTAATCGGCAAGATGCATAATATGCAGTGGCTGAAAAGTAATTCTCAGTTACCAGGCCAGTACGTTTGAATCTATTTTATACATTTTAGTTTATTTCTTTCCTCCATTCTTATCCCTTTATTATTTCATATTATTACTTTGCTAATCGTATTTTGTATTGTTTTCATTTTATTAATATTTTATATGCAGATATGTTAGAAATATAGTTGTTAGTGTTAAATGTATATCTGTTGTTAAACATTGTTAAAATGTTACTTGTTGTAGAAAAGGGATAATAATTCTAGAAACAAATTATGCTTATTCATGATACACAGCAGTGATTTCCAAACTTTCTTAAACATGACCTCTTATCCCACCCCCTTCCCTAGAAAAAAATACAATTTCTGTGTCTGAGATAGGCGATAAGTTTAATATGATACAAGAGAAATATATATTTTTTACCTATAAATTTCAGTGATTGATGTATTAGTAGAAAAAGATGTTTGAGTTATCTGCATTTTAATGTATCCCTTGGATTTTAAGATGCTTCCTCTAGGAGTTGTGAACCTTGCTTTGGAAAACACTGCAATAGAGTCTTCTATATCTAAAGAAAATATAAAATATTAACAAGAGATCTCTGAGATTATTTTCTAATATTTTGTATTTGTCTTTATATTATAGCATAAAAACACTTCCAGTTGGAAAAGTATTTGCCAATAATCCACTCAAAAGTAAAATAAATGAAGAACCAACGGAAAGTATTACAGTTGTTTCGACTATCAGTGTTTCAAACAGTTTTGATTTAGAAAAAAATGATCTTATTATAGACAAAAATATAGATGACAGTAATACTACTATAAGTAAAATTATGTTTCACCCAACTTTACCAGTTGGTTTTTCTGAAAACGATAGTACGGAGAGTACTTGGAATAAAGATATTAACATGGCCAGTGCATTGTTTCCAACTTCTCAGCCTATGGTTACGCAAAGGATAGATGAGCAAGAGAAAACGAGTATGAATTTACCAGAGAACATTGTTACAATTCAGTTAGAACAATTTAAGCTCAATGACAAAGAAAGTAAACCTAACATGTCATATATCGAACCTAACAATGAATGGTAGGTAATATTTCATTTTTAGTCACAAGAAATATTATGTGATATCTTCTATTTTCTATATGTATTATTTCTATTATTGTTAGGAGTACTGCCCATCATAATAGTCCTGATTTAGTTAAGTTGGATAACGATGTAGGTAGTCAAGTAAGCCCAAAACAATGTCACGACAACAATAACAATGATGCAAAATCTAAAACTCAGCCAACATCAGAAGTAAAAAAAGATATGCAAAGGACAACTACAAAATTTAGTGCTAAAAAATTAAGCGATCAGAAGATCAAAAAACAAATGGGTGAGAATTTTTTAGAGTTACTTATAATATTGTCAAATAAAAATGATATACAAAAATGTTTCTTTATTTGTAGGAAGTTCTTTGAAAGAACCTTCCAATGTTTTAAAACAGGTTAGCAAAGATAAAGATGATTCAATGAATTCATGCAGCGAAGATAATAAAACTTCAAACTCTGCCGCTGATTCAAAAAAAATATCGGTGGGAGTCACTTCTAAAGTTATCGATAAATGTGGTAAAGTTAACGTATATAGTAGACAATTAAGTGTAGGAAAGGGGGCACAAACAAAGGAGCAACAATTTTATAAACAACATTTTTCTACGCTTAACGATAATGGTAGTAAAAACAAATCCTCCATGGAGGGATTAGATGAAAAAAATAAATTTCTTACTACGAAATTAAAATCACCTAGAAATGAACCTGATAAGAAAGGTGATGAAATTAATGAGACGAAGAAGTGTCACAAAGTTCAATTAATACGCACTCAATCATATAACATTCAATATATTAGGAATAAATCACTAATAAATTCACAGCAACGTTATTTAAGAAATTCAACTAAGCCTGAAGAGGAAAATTCCATTAAAAACACATCTGGTTTTAATAATAAGATTAGTACGCTTAATTCAACCGAGAATGTATCAAAGAAAAAATGTGAAAATCAACAGGTTGTAATAAGTAAGCAAGCAAATGATACACAAACCAGTCAAAGTATTTCAGGAAAGAATTCCGACAATGCTAATATTTCAGAATGCAGTACAAACGAACAAAATTTAGTAAAATCATCTCTACCAAATAAAAGAAATTATCAGAATTCGTCTAATGCAAGGGCTACTACTGATAGAAATGTAAGAGATGACCAAGGATATATGCAAAAATTCAAAAAAGAATCTAACGTTTATAGACGTTCTTCGGGCATTTTACAGTCGTTTCCCAAAGATTTAAATGGGAAGGAGAAAGCAGGTGATCATAAAAAGAATGTTGTGGATAACAATTCATCAAGGGATTGTAAAATAAATCGCGTATGCTCGGTAGGCGCAAAAGTGTATTCTCAATCTGAAGGTTCAAAAATAACTATATATCCAAATAAGGGAAATGGTGCTAGTAACGTAAACAAGACTGATACATCAGATTCAGCTAATTTAAATAATGTACAGTCTCCGAAATCATTGAATTCTTGTTCAAACAGTACCAAAGATTCCACTACTATAAATACATCTACTCATACGTCACAAGAATCACAGATTTTACAAGCTTCTTATAATGGAACTGAAGTACAATTTGTAAAGACTGAACAAGATGCTAGTAATAATAATAGCAATAATAACACAAGTGCTAATAACTCAGAAACGAAGTCAGTTAAATTTTCAAATAATGTTCAAGAAATGAATGCAGTTCACTCTACGACATCTTATACCGATAATTCCATTCAGCAAAATGCAGCTTCAACAAATCCATTTTACTCTGACTTACAAAATCCATTTAATGTAACCAATGCTCAAGAAATTGAAAATCATCGCAGCGTACAAAATAAGAGTTATTTTCATAACAATAATGCTCAATATAATAATACGTCTGTCAACATTCAGAATTCTGAAAAGGATTTATATCTGCTAGATGGAGTCCAACAAAAATCAGAGCAGACGTCACATATATCTCCGCAGAATATATCGCCACACAGTAACTGTAACCCAAGTATTTCAATAGGAAATAGTTTACCCTATCAAAACGTATCTACCGTTTACTTAAATCAATACAGTAATGCGCAAACAGTACCAAGAAAAACGACTGACAGTACAATCTTCTCTCATAATGGATTGATTCCAAGTACTTCTTATGCCATGGAAAGTCAAAACATTATGCAAAGCGAACCTTCCAACATTATCATGCATAATACTCAAAGTTCGGTTTTACCGCCACCAGGCTTTCACAATCACCCTGTAACCAGTCAACATAATCAGTGGAATTTACCAGCGCCGGATATGTTGCTCTACGGAAACGTAATGAATTCTGCACATCCTCTGAACATGCAAATTCAGAATTCCAGGCACGTATGCAGCACAGATTACAATAACATTCTACAAACAGGTTACTTGCACCATCCATTGCTTTACGTACCGCCAGTATGCATGCAAAGCTGGAATCCTCTGCTGCAGTATTCGACGCCTTTATTTCAAAATCCACCGTACACCAACTGCAATACGTTCTCTAATCAAGGATTGCAATCGAACACGCTGTCTGATTGTATAAATTGCCCTATCGTAACATCTGCGCAGGACAATCCGTACAAACAGTTCCAGCAGATGCAACAGTTAGAGAATAATCCGAACTTTTCCGTTCCCGTAAAACTCGAGAATTATATGGGGAACATGCAACAGGGCTGCAAAACGAATAACGTCAATTTGAAAGACAATGTTATGGACCTCCACATGAGAAGCAATCGTTACCGAAGCCCTATGGCAAACGAGTACCAGAATTGTACCCAAGATGGTCAGGTAATGGTACCCTTCTCGTATGCGGTCACAATGGATTCCACTGGGAGAAATGGGCCGTCGAACATGCACATGCAAGTGAACCAGAAGTATGGGCCGTACGCTGCAACTGCGGCCAATTACCAAAGAATGCCGGAGAGCTGTTCACCGTTCCAAAACAACCAGGAGTATAACAACAGGAAGGATGACGTATTGAGGAACGATTCCGAGTGTATACCGCCAATGGTATCGCCGAGAGATTGCATGTACTACGGAATTAATTATTCCCGAAAAACCGACTCCATTCAGAATTCGTCTGGGCGCATAGATCCAAAGTCTATGGTTTACTTGCATTCTGTTAATTCGCAACATTATGCCCCTCAGTATTACAAAAACGCAATCTATCATCACTCATCGCCGAAAGACCTTACATCAAGAGGAACCGTGAGCCGCGGTACACGCAAAACGATGGAACAGTAAATACTACAGAAACAGTAACGAGCAACAATTGTGTATTTCTTGTTTCAGACTGTAGATCGTTGCAATTACGCAGTACAAAAATCGTTGCACGTTCACTTTACGATTCCTCATCCGTTTCTATCATTGTTACCTTTATATGTATATGTATGTATATCCGTAAAAGTCAGTTTTTTAATCGATCTACTAGATATATATTTGACGTGCATCGCACTAGGTGTTTCGCATCCTTAGAGATAGTTTGTCAAAGTTGAAAAGCTTTAAAAGAAATTTATCGTATAATAACTGCCATTTATCGGAAGTATTACGCGAAAACGCGTCTCATTTTCCTATCGTAACAGTGTGAAAGTAGTAACTCTATTTTATAGATTCTCCTCAGATATTTATATATATATATATATGCATTCGCTAGAAATCGGTGTTACTCGTTACTTGGATTCTATGCGTACTTTTAATAATAATAATCAATAATAATCAAGCGCTGGTTCCGGGGATGTCGTGAAACGGCAATATTGCGATACTTTTTTATGTTCCTATGATCGAAAGTATTACGACTATTTAGTGTTTAGTTCGTGTTTGGAAACTTTTGTGTTTTTCTACGGAGAATAAAAGGAAGGATATTATGATTGTGATTTGAACTCTGATAAGTGACAAAAATTTGAGAATTTACTTTTCCATGACGATATACAGAGTGTTTTAATAATTCTTAACGATGTTTAGTATCTGGAAGTTTCTTGGGCTGGTTCATGGTATAGAATTTCCTAGCCAACAAGGTTGAAAACAATTTTTTCAATTTTGTTTCCTTGACCAAGTTGTATCTTGGAGTAAATTTGTGCACTGAAACTGTATTCCATTAAACCGGCTAAAGAAAGTTACAGTTTTTCAACGCTGTCAAGAATATTTGAAGCAATCTGTATATTCAAGACACGATTTTCTTAATTTCGTTTTCTTTCTTTATTTTCCGTTCCTCGACTGATTTGGAGGCCAAACATATATAACGGTCGTGTATTCAAGCGTGACGATTTATTTTTGTTTAAGTATTACTTATATTGTTAAGAAATACCATATAGTTTATTTTTCGAGGACTTACAAATGTTTACAAAATAAAACGTAAACTTGCCGTACTTGGTAGATGTTATGTACACTATATATATATATATATATTCCTCGACATATTCTGATACGCATTTATAAACAGCAGTATTATTCCTTCATTCGTAATAAGAAATGCACTCGTCAATAGACTCTTTGAAATAGGAATAAAGTAATTTTCTTATGAACTACATCATTGTTGGTCAGTTCGGTACATCTTTATAAAAAGTTACAAAACGTACGAGTTATCATTCAATTCATACACACATCGTAAATAGGTGTTAATGTTCATTACGATTTTATACGATATCGTTGATAGTCCTATAATTCGATTTTCGATATGTACTGAAAAAAAAAAATGAAATAAGATAACAACAACAAAAATGCAAAGGAATTTGCAGGACTTCTTATTCTTCGATATTCTCCAAACTTCGATTGATTTCCTAATTCCGTTAAATTTATCAATTGTGTCACAGTTTCGTGCTCGTAAGTTCATCCCTTGTGCCGTCGGTTGTTTTCACACTTTTCAAATTTATAATTTCCATAGTGACAGTCGGAGTTCGTTTGAATGAACTCAATTCTTTCAAAATAGCCACGAGCTCGACGTCATTAGTGGCCACCATAATTGTTTCCTCGGAGAGGGACTGTACGCTTTGCAACACCTCTTTGGACGGCCGGAGCATAATTAAGCAATGATTTTTTTCTCTGAATTCTCTGATCACTGTGTTCAGCCCCTGTAAACGCCACAAGTGAAACAATTAGGGCGAAACGCGTTCGAAATCTGGATCGTACATCCTTTAGCGATTAGTCGATTGTTATATTTTTTAAGACATATAAAAACAATTGAATTCAAGTTGTAAAATGTTCTTTTCTCTGTACAACTTCAGTGATAAATAGTTAAAGAGAAATAAGAGGGAGAAAACGTAGGATCTACGCTAAACTCGAAGTTTGATATTTTCGGTGTTATACGTACATGCGCCGCAGTGAAATCAATTTTGTCTATGTGCTTGCAATCTAAAACGACGATTTTCGAGTTCTTGAAGGTTTTCAGCAGCTTAGGGTTAGCGTTATCCAAGTGCTCTATCAAGTATATCCTCAGGTAATCCACCGCTGGGAACAGCAGCCCGGCACTGGGCCGGACGAGGGTATAACTTGACGTAGGAGTCTATGGTAAAAAGAAACAGGATATTTTTAGTCATTGCAATCTCAAAGTATTCATCGATCATTGTTATGTATTTACATTTGTGTATTCAATATATATTGTCGGCCTGGCGTTGAAATAAATTAATATAGCCAGATCAATCGTCACCCCTATTAAAATCCCCAACTCGACTCCAGCGAACAAACACGCGAAGAATGTCGCGAACGTTGGTATCAGGTCGCGTTCTGGAATGATATTTTATAAATTAAAATAAATTTAATAAATTCAACTATCGCTAAATATTCCATTTCGCTCGATCGATTTTACTCACTGCTACATCTCCAGATGGGCCGTATCATCTTGACCTCGATCATGAACACCACCGCGTTAATTATCACGGAACTGAGCGTAGCTCTCGGGATGTAGTAAAAATACGGCGTGAGTAAACTTAGAGAGAGAATGACTAGAATACCTGCGACCAAGATTAACTTTGCGTATTATTTTTGTTTGGTGTATGCTAATGGCTAAAGAAAGTATTGGCAGGCTCGTTTGTTTATCTAAACATTTTGAGTTTGGAACAAGTACTTGCGCTTTTGTATGTCAAAGGACACCAGAACACGTATTCCGTATGCGATATTTTTATTATTTGAAGTTGAACTCGAGAATTTTTCAATGCCAAAAGTTCTTTTTACTAATTATTAAAAATATTAAAAATTTCATTCTAAAACTAAATAGAAACAAAAAAATTCCTGTTAAATTAGAAACTTGACATTACAAACAAGCTTATAGCTATAAATTTGTTCGTTTAAATGCCATAATTACAAAGATATCCGATTAATTCAGATTTCATATACGTCTACTTCCGATTGTACACAATTGTACTCTCATATATCCTTAAGATATTTTAAAAATTATATTCCGAGATGGCAAAAAGAAAGTTACCGAAAGATACCACACGATAGAGAATAATAAAATATAATTTTTACATAAAAACATAAATCTAAATCTATAACATACATCTATATAACATATATCTAAAGTTCACAAAGAATTAATAAATCTTGTTCATCTTCCACAGTTTTGCATATTAATTAACCGACTTCGAAAAGGAGGAGGTTATTCAATTCGAAATGTATATTTTTTCTTTTTGTATCGCTGCTCGTTCTACGGAAATTAATTCGGACCAGTCTAAATTTAATACGACGACAAAGGGTTAATATACCACTCGAATACATAAAAGTACTTAAAGAAAGACACTTTTTTTTATTTACTGTAATCTTTGTTCCCTGGTATCGTGAAAGTTTCGTCTACCTGTGTAAATACCGCCTAAAGGCGTCCTTACGCCGGACGCGTTGTTCACAGCGCTTCTCGAAAAGGAGCCAGTGACTGGCATCGAATGAAAAAAGGCTCCAACCACGTTGCACAAACCCAAAGTCAGCATTTCTTGGGTGGCGTCGAGGTATTGGCCTCCGGCTTAACAAAATGCCTGATTACTCTCTCACGAAGGACGTTTCTAACATCCAAGTGTTACAGAGCTAATTTGAAACTCACAGAACGCCTTGGCGATAGCGATGTTCCCGATTATTGATATCAGGGGAACGATCACGATGCCGGTACCCAAGTTCTTGCACATGTCGAGAAAAGTTTCCGTATTGTTCCCAACCGTTTTGGAAAATGTTGGTGGCTCAACGGACGGTAGCCCAGCGTCTATGTGCCCCGTGAGGATGAACGGTGCCCCGCCTCGGTTCTCATAGATGTACGAAACTACTGCGCATATAATCACGACGAGAGCGTTCCTGCCGGTTCCCAGGAACCAGATAGATTTTTTTAAAATGTTATTCGAGACCTTGACGTCTTTCAGTTTCTGAAACAATAAGGAAATAGAAGAAGTTCGCGATTTCTTTTTACGCCACGTTTTCTTATGTATCCCCAGCGTGTCAGTTCTCGTTAGGAATTAGTTCTGCTCGCGATCGATGTCTACGGTGGATTACCTTCAGGATCAGAAGAACTAGAATGCAGACGCAAGACAGAATCAGGTCAGGGATCCTGGTCCAGCCAATATTGACGGCTAACTCCTTCCAAATCTCGATGAAACTTTCCCCGTGGATCCTCAGACCTAGCAGACTTTTAATTTGACTGCAGGCGATAATGACACTGGCCGCTGACGTGAACCCGGATACCACTGGCATGGACACGAATTCGACTAGGAATCCTAGCCGGAGTATTCCTAGGATAATCGTTACGCATCCTGACAAAAAGCACAGGAGCACTGCATACTCTGGAATCCCTCTGGAGAATGTATCCAGGCGATAGAAGTTAATAAGACAGGGTATTTACATTGTCTAACACATTAGCTATCATCCAGAGGTGAGTTTCTCAAAAAGAATGCATTTGTACCCGAAAAAACATTGGTGTGCTTGAAATTTTACCAAAAAAGAGACTTTGGAAAAAAAATTGGTTCAGCTCAAATCATTCAAATTTCATGTAAAATATTTTTCGTATCATCGCAATAGGAGATATTCAGGTGGCCTGGTTTAGGCGTGACACTCTATGTATTATACAGAGTGTCCTAGAACTCCTGTAAGGACTAGAAATGGGGGGTAGCTGAAAGGATTCCGAACAATAATTTCTTTTGCAAAAATGTCGGTGAGGGCTTCATTTTTGAATTATTAACCGAATTATCGAATTATTAGGCAGTTCTGGCTCGAGCTTATGCCCTCGCGGCCGAGTTTGTTTTTCACAATCGAATACATCGTTACGAAACATCGATAAAAAGTATACTGATACAGTGAAACGAAATGAACGACTTCGATTTTAAATTGTTCGAAAACTAAAGATATCCTTCGACGATCATCTGATGTTTAGATTCACGACTCTCTCCTACTCTCCAGACTCTCTACTAGTGACAAAACATTTTTATACATTTATAAATTTATAAATACATGTTTGAATTTGTCTTTTTATCAGCTACAAGACTACAATATTGAAAATTCCCTGTTTCATTTAAAAATAACATTGATGACCTTAAAATTTCGGAAAATATGACCTCGAGCTAATATTTTAGTCTGTCATAGTATGTCCCTCTCGAATTTTAATTTAATGTAGAAAAAGTTATTGTTCTATTATAGAAAATTTCCTTATCTAGCCACTTTTGTCTTTCAATTACTGTAATTAGTCTCTACTCTACTGTAGCATTCTACTGTAATTAGACTTTACTAGCTGTAAATATTGTAAACATACGTTGTATGTTTATACTGCGAGTCACCTATGATCAATATGCCCGGCAACGTGTTAACGTTTAAACAGTCACGTGGTTTTTGCGTAACGTAGCTGACGAACTTGACGAGCGATCTGAGAGGCCGCTGTCGTATCTGATTTATAACATAGAAATTAAATATGGTAGTTTACCCTAGCGTTTATTTAATGTTAAATAATATATAAATGGAAAAATTAAAAGTGTGAAATGATGATGTTTCGTTGGTGCTGCAAATCGCACGGCGCCAGTTGAAGGTTAAAAGAGGTAATTCGAGTTTCAGAACTTTGAACTTTGGTGAGAAAGGATAATAAATGGTTTCGGGGCAAGTTGACAACTGCGCGGATTGGTAGAGCGCGGTTCTCGCGGTAATCGCGCTAAGGAATAACAGCATCCTTTCAGCCTCAATTAAATTACATTGGCCGTCGTCCCAATTGCTTGTAATCATGGATACGACCGAATTCAGTTATCGCATTAAGTGATTAAGATCGCTAATTCGCGGCATGATGTCTAGAAACGCTGAGGTCTTTGTGACAGAATTTAAATAACGAATTTTATTAATAACGAATGAAATTATATTCGTTCAGAAAAAATTCCAGATTATTTCAACAAGTTCCCCAGGGACCCTCAACAAATTTCGAGTCGTTATCCTTTGTTTTGCGCCCGTGGTTCCTTTATAATATTACACACACTCACACACACATATATATATATATATATATATATATATCAGATCTCTCATATCTAGAAAGTAATTGGCTTTGTACATAAATATAAAACTGAGCAAAGAAATGGGGAATTCTTTTTTCGTCTATGACAGCAGCACAGTTGGAAACAACTAGTAAAGTGCGAGGAAAACAATCGATTGTCGACATTTCATTGCTTGTCGAAGGTTTGAACGGATCTATGTACTTATGTAGGTACTAACAGAAATTATTCGCTATATAAAATGTAGTCAAATGAAGTCGTTATCTTTTTCATTCGAATTAATTTGTTCTCAACACTGCTAGATGACATCTTAATAATATTTGTTCTTCGCTCCCAGGAGCGTTGAATCTCTTACCTTGCGTAAGTGTACGTCAGCAGCGAGATCAATGCGGTTGGGCCAATATTGACTTCTCGGCATGTTCCAAAAACAATGTAAACGAAACTGCCCGCGAACGCACTATAAAGTCCATATTGAGGCGTTAGTCCAGCAAGTCCGGCGTACGCGATCGCCTACAATTAAAGTTGCCACAAGTAAAAACAATTTCTCATGATTTGGCCACGCCACATCAAACATTACTTATGATTTCAACTCATTCACTACCAACTACGAGATGCAGTTGCTCAAGGTACAAGTTTATAGTAGGGGTGCGCGAGATCTCGGTCGGGACGGGAATTTTTCTCGGGATCGAAATGGAAGAATCATTGTTAAGATAGATAATAAGAAAAATGATTAAAATCGGTCACGTTAAAGACTATTTTTGTTCATCTGTTTGAAGAAAATATTTCTTCTATTCAGATGCGAAGAAGTGAAGATATTCTGGTTATCGTAAAGGTTGATTGCAACATTTTTAGTTTTATTGAATAGATAAAGATTTAAAATTTATGGCGAATATAATGATTTTTTAATAGAATATGTTTCCATCTATACAAAATTTCCAAACTTTACGATATTCGTTTTTGTCATGGGTGTATGCAGCCCATTAACATTTTAAACAATGTGGACATACGCATGTTAACGTCATACTTTGGTCTGCAGTATTGTGAATGTACACGTAAGTCATACATTGTGTATTTTGTGTCAAAGCAACACTGTCGCGCTTATCGGCTCGACGATGATTTATATTATTCGATAAATTCAAAAGGTAAGACAATTACGTCAGTGGATAGGTGAGAAAAATCAACACCGACTTCGGGGCGATTTTACATCGTTTCTTTCAGTCACGTTACGTTGGAAAGAATCGTTATAACTCTTTCGATAATTAATATTTTTCAAACGAATTTTGAAAAAAAGGGGTAAATACTTTCTCACATAATAAACTACACTTTTTCATATGCAATTATTAATGATTCTACTTATTTTTTAATACAAAATAAAAATTTGGTATTCTTCTCTCAGCAACATATTTTGAAAGTTAGTAATTTTTCTTTGCACGGTATTAACGAGAACGATTGTCAACGTGTACAGCAACTTTACGATACTTCTCGACTACGTTCTAAAACGAAATTCAAGCGTTGAAATTGTGCCTTATCGCTTTAACGTACACACAGTTATACACATAATGCGTATACGTAATTTCAGGGTCGATAGCGACGAATCAAAACAATAAACTGGAAACGTGTATAAATATAAATTCGAAAAACATTAATTATCGCATTTGTGAACAATTTATGATGTATTATTATATTTATAGTATGTTTATGTAAACATCCATAAATCTGTTGTATGTTACGATAAATAAGATCGATTAACTCCACTTTTTGAAAAATCTTAAATTCTAGTGTCAAAGCACTTGGCATAGTCGCAACTTTGAATATTTCATCGCATTTCTCAATTTTTTGTTTTATGGAGTTAATCGATTTGTGCACAGAACGGCTCATATGACACTCTCAATAACGCATATCTGCGTCAACCGAAGCCGAAGTGTTAAGTAATAAGAACAATGAAAAATGCTAATTTTGCATCCAAAGTTTTCTGCTTTACTAATATTCTCCCATAAATAATCTTTAAACAATACCATTCCGATGCGTTTCGTACTTTTTAAAATTACTCAATTATTTAAAACGTATTTGTGTGAATGTTCTGTGACAATGTTTGCAACAGAAAACTAATTACAGCGGGTGTAGAAAGTATTCGTACATCGATCATTTTCCAAAATAACTATGTAAAATTGTAATTTATTAACTTATTTTTTTATGAACAATGATATTCTACATATTCTCGGAAATCTGTAGAATAGATAGATTACAAAAAAAATTAATTAATTAACAAGAAAAAAAGAATTAATCGATAGAAATGTTGAAGCAATAAGTATTCGCGCAACTGTTCCATTTTTTAAATTTAATTAAAAAAAAAAAAGAAATTTACATTAATTTATAAGTATATAATACTTCCTTCGTGGGATTTCCTTTTGATTTTATAATTATTGTAACTGTGGGATCTTTTTCCATTCCTTTATTAGAACCTTTTTTAAAAGTACTTTACTGGAAATTCGATGTTTTCTAACTCGTACGAAGCAATAAACCAATGTGTCTTCTCGCATTTTTTGTTAATTTCACAAATTATATTAACTAGTAAATGTTGTTTGGACTATATCTATCTTACAGACTTCCGAGAATATGTAAAATATCATTGATTATAAAAAGAGAAGTTAAGAAACTACAATTTCACACAAAAGTTTTTTTACACTGTATATTTACGAATTTACTTGACCCTCCCAAATCTAGTTTCAACGATATACAGTGGGTGTAGAATGTATTCGTACACCGATCAATTTCCCAAAAAACTTTTGCGTGACATTGTAGTTTCTTAACTTCTTTTTTTCTAATCAATGATATTTTACATATTCTCGGAAATCTCCAAGATAGATATAGTCCAAACAACATTTACTAGTTAATATAATTTGCGAAATTAACAAAAAAAATGCGAAAAGTAGGTAAAGGTGTACGATTCTTATGACGAACCATTTACAGTAGAGTTTGTAACGTAAACGCATTAGTTTATTGCTTCGTGCGAATTAGGAAACATGAAATTTCCAGGAAAGTACTTTTAAACAGTTGCGCGAATACTTATCGCTTCAACATTTTTATCGATTAACTGTTTTTTTTTCTTGTTAATTTCGCAACTTACATAAATAGCTACTGTTTTTTTTGTAATCTATCTATTCTAGAGATTTCGGAGAATAAGTAGAATGTGATTGTTTATAAAAAATAAGTTAATAAATTACAACTTTACACAGTTTTTTTGGAAATTGATCGGTGTACGAATACTTTCTACATCCACTGTGCACAGTACTGTATACGATAGATGTACATACGTTGAACGTAGGTATCGTTAAAATTGATTATCCGAACAGTGTGTCCCCTAATTCATTGGAATAATCGAACCATTACCCCTTTAAATGGTTCGAATAAACGTCTCGACTCTGACATCTCTATCGAAATACCACCGCGACATCACGCGGCAAATAAAATTGTGTGCCTTGGAAAGTACCTGCGGTATCAAGGTCAGGCCCACCGTCAGACCAGCAACTAGGTCACCCAATGCGTCGTTTGTTCTGTACAGGGGTAGCCATTTTAGAACAGGAACTCTGTTCTTGAGTAGTTTCTTAAAGTTGAACGCGGTCATGTTTCTTCCTTCGTTCGAACCAAATGTCCGTTAGCCTCGAATTCTCTTCTCTAGTACATCGTGACGATTCGGCGTTCTGGAACGACACCGACGTGACATTTACAGAAGAAGACGCACCGACGTCGACAACAGGAAGAAGTTCCTCCTAAGGTTCGATCGACAGATCACTGTGTTACGCAACCAGCGCGAGCGGTCCCATTAACCGACCACGGCGCGGCCTTTCGATTCACTGTCAGTCAAACAATCCGACAATTAGCAAATCCACTACGAGACAATTAGCAAATTTCGCGAATGATTCTTTAGTCTGTCGTTTAGCGTCACCTGATGGCCGATCACGTGAGACCGATTAGAGCACGTGATTGTCCTGTTAGTTACTCGTACGTCACCAATTCGCGTGATTTACATTTGCTTCTGCTTTAGGACGCGTCATCCTTCGACTCGAACGAGATTCCGAGGGACTCGTTGCTGGTACCGCGAAAGGTAATTCGGGTTCGAAAAAGAATGAAACCATCGACACACCGCTGGTCACTGCGTACAATTCACTTCGAATATCACTTTTCACCGCTATTCGGAACTTAGCGGTGAACTTCGGAACATATACTTGACCGGTATGCTCGACGAAGGAGTTCCTTGAGTAGGACAGGAGAGACTTACCGATTGATGCGACGACTCGTACCTGCTCCATACACTGATTAAATCTACAGCTGTTTCACACGTGCCAGAGGTCTCCCTCCACTTGCCGGACCCGCCGATACGTTCGTTGTCCAGGATACGAACGCATGCGTCGGTCCTCTTCTAAACGGCCACTGGGTTCGGCAGGCTGCAGATTATCACCAATTCAACCAGCAAATTGGTTCGCCTTTTTTATGGGCCCGTGTCCGGGTTCGCGAGTATTCTCGAGCTTCCTGCTGGCTGATTTTAATTCTGGATGGCCCATCGTTCGCCGGTTTTTTCATTTGATTCGTTCGTTACATCATCTCCTATTTTTATTCTAATATTCAGACTCTTCTCGCGTATCGGCTTCGGACTATCGATGGCATTTTAGGATAAACGTTAACGGAACCTTTTCGATAAGCGATGGACTTTCTAAAAGAGGCTTTAGAATTTATTTTTTTAGTAAAATACTAGAGAGTTAGCGTAGTTGTGGTTTACACTTGAACGCCATCGTCGTTCACGTTTAAAGGTCTATTTACATATATCCGTAACGTGTCTGTTCCGTATCCGTTCAGTTCCGTAATGTTCCATCAGTGTCAGTGATTTTAAGTATTCTTCTGTTGTTTTTGAATGGGCATGTTCACACACGTCCGACACCGCTCCGTGACGTTATCGATACGCTACGGATACGGAACTGACACGTTACGGATACGCGTAAATAGACTTCAAACGTGATCAACTGATCATCTGTATTTTCACATAAAATAAAAAAAACTAGGTTGTATTTCATATCAATTGAAATTAATGAAAGATATAATTTTAAAATCCCCTTAGGAAAGCTCTTTATATAGACTGTATTAATTAAGGTATTACTTCCACTTAGGGAAGTCCTGTTTAGGAGGATTGTAAAGCAAACAATTATTAATTAGATTGTTTTCATACATATCTGATCATGTTACGGAATAACACATTATAATTTTTATGCAGTTATCGCACTTTGAATATGTTCCACGATTTCCACTGCACTATTCGTGTAGTCAAATGTCAAAAATAATCTCAATGTATATAAATGTGGTTATCTTGCGAACTGGAATTATGTTAATAGCAGCAATAGTATTTTCATCTCCTGAAATAGTTAAACTAATTTACATACATACGCACGAATTTACATACATACTACATTCTTTTCGGGAAAGAAATCAGGGAAAGGTGCCTTTCTTTCTACCTCTCGTCTTAAGATGAATTCAACGACCATGACCTCTTCGGATGTCCTCGAAGGTAAGAAAATGAAAATTTCTACAAAAGATGACGATCTCTTTGTGTGGGTGGTAATACAATCAATTACAATCAATTCAGGAACCTTGGCTAAATGAACGCGAGCAATTTAATGAAAAATTCACATCAAATGTTCGAAATGAAATCCGTGTTGTTGTAGGCACAATTTAGGAAGTTTGCATTGGTTGTCCTTACGATACTGTCTTAACAAACTTCTTTGCAACTTCTTGGATTCGCTGCTTTAAATGTTCCTGGTTTTTTTTATCGAAATTGCACAAGCTATCGACCATAAATGATCCTATAGAAAAAATCAAGTAGCAAGAAATCAAGGGAATCGTGGATGGCTGAGCGATAGGGGCCCAGTGCTGAGCTAATGTTCTCCAAATTTTAAGTTTAGGTAATTACGTACAATCCGAGGATTACGAGGTGGACAACCGTCTTGCTGGAAACGAATACTTTGCTGAATGTCATCTGGAAATTTTCGCATCAATGAATGAAGGAGAATTTAAATAAATAAATTTGAGATGTTAAATTGTGTTCACAAAAACAACATCCAAGTATTAAATATTTCCCTGTCAGGTTACCGCATATACTTGAAAAATCGTGAAAAGTGTTACGTGGAACACCCTGTGTACGACGCCATTTGTTTTATCAAGAAAAGAAAATCCTGTAGTCTCTTTCGGAGAAGCCATTACGCCGTGCTTGTTATGCGCTCCTTCCGTAGGAAACGTTGATACTATTAATTCGAAACAAGCACCGCAAAAAAAAAAAAAAACAAACAGGATTGCGTAAAGTTCCGATTGTATCACCAGTGGGAACTCCATCATCGATTATCAAAGAATGCGTCGAACTCGCGTAAGCACATTCTCTCTTGTTTCGTTTCGTCGCGGTTCTTTTATAGTTCCGATCCTTTCTGCCAGCATTTTCCCGTATGGATCGTACGATTGAAATTCTTGGAGTGTATCGAGCGTGGCAAGCGTGCCTGTAAATTACAAGGACATTTTGTGTTCTTGTATGCCGACGTATCATGAATGTTAATGCCCGTGCATGCACGATAACGCTCTTGCTCGAAAAAACGGAGCGAAAGCTTTCCATGTTGCTTATGCGAACGCGCTCAACGTTTCTGGCAAAGAGCTACAGCCCCTGTATGTACAATGAATAAAACAAAGGGACGGTGAGGATTGGTTGTCGGTAGGAAGACGTGTAAAACATTCATCGATGATGTTTAAATCTCTATCACGATCGCGTTGACAAACGTACTTTGTAATGAAAAAGATAAGGACTCTGAAACCTCTTTTAGGAATCCTTTTCTATGAACCAAGGTTTCTTTTTTACACTTCTTCTCTTTGAACGCTTAGACACTTTTTTTGCTGAAATGTCGATTAACGTGGTACTCTAGTGCGAGACACGATTTTTTACTTTAATTTTCGGATCAATTCGAAAGAGTTCTGTAATACCTATTCCAGCACAAATTGGTAGACATATTTGTTTATATTTCAACTACATTTGCGATCTTTTTTCATAGGATCAAAAGTTCAAATTGAAGGAATAGCAAGCTGACGTAAATAATTGTTTTAAATAAAATTGTTTCGTGGCGTGGAAAATCGCCTTTAAAGTTTTATGTATCATTAATCAGTATGGATACAGAGGTGTAGCGAGGGGGGGGGGGGGCAGGGGGGGACACGCGCCCCCGGGCGCTATTGGTGCGTCGAATGACGCACAATGGTTTTGAAATCCCAATAAAGTCAAATTGATGGTATATTTCTGAATACAAAACTATATAAAAAAAAAAACAAATTATATGTTCCACAAAAGCCTTAAAACTTTTTCATTCATAAAGAATAATTGATAATTGGATACTCAAAAACATAGAGCACAGAATCACTATCACGTTTGCGCGAATAATTACGAACGAATGAGTTGAAAAGAGGAAAACCAGCTCGTCGAAGCGAAAATGAAATTATCTGTATCATAGGGGAGCCCTCCCCCTACCCCCCCCCCCCCCAAATATGATAGGTGGCTCAAATTCATATTTAGTAAACAGAAGGAGATACAAGAAAAGATCTCTCCCCTATTCTATGGATAGAAATTTCTATTTAATTTTTCGAAGACAAAGCAAGCTCAATTTGTATTTTTTACATGGTATACAATAAGAAAACATTAAATGCTCACGAAATACGTAAGAAGCCAAAATGAATATTTGAAGAAATGTAACGTGAATGATTTCAACGAGAATAATCCACGATGCACAATTCACGCAATGAGTCAGAGCGTATGTTTGCAAACAAGACAAAGAAATATTTTTTTCTACCAGTTAATATTGACACAGTTTGAACCGAATCATTTTTTATACGAGATCCATAAATCTATCATAATCCGACGGTTCAATGCAAAATTACCATTATTTGTGAAAGACGAATAACAATTGCAAATATAATTGTCATTGCATCCGAAGCCTCGAACGTATTTCCATTCTGTTACGTCAATAAATTAGACGTCCTTGTCGAGCAAACAATTGGTAATGGAAAATTTGAACTGTAAACTTTTATGAATTAATTATGTATCTATCTCCTCTGAATAATTATAATTAATTCTAATGAATTGAATAAGATTGAATGTAGTTAAATAAACGCTATTTTAATAAACAGAATTCAATTTATTGAACTTTAAGCATAGTCTGACTCAATTGTAATTACTGATATTCTCAGAAATAAAGTAAGGAATTTAATTATCTTAGCTATTGTAACCATTCGTTCCTTTTTACACATTGTAATATAATGCAGATTCTACTAGATTATAAATGCTTTATACAATTATTTATTAAATCACTGAAATTACTATTTATTAAAACTGATTGTCTGTATTCTTATCGAGAGAACAGCCAAAGCCTAAGATCAAAGTTAAAGAATGTTTAAAACATTAATTTACATTAAATACCTATAAAACTGTACACATAATATAATGTTAGACTTCGTGAGACAATTAAGACTCACTCGAATTAAAAATTCAAATTTAATAAGATAGAGTACTTACACGTGCGTGTATCTTCATACTCTATTGTTATTTATTCATTGCCAACAACTTACTGTTATTTATATTATTATTTCATATTCACTAACAATTGCATAATTGCTACACAAGAATAACAATAAGTCATTAGTGAATAATAAATAAGAATAACAGTAACCAGCAACAGTAAGTGGTTAGCAAATAAAAAATAATAATAAATAAATAAGCCGAAAGTTATACTACCCTAAATTACAACGCTTATACTTATCATCTGAATAATTGATTTAGCTTAAATTGAATAGTTAATGGGAGTATAAAGTGAAATGGACATTTATTCTTATCTTTTCCACTTTTCATCATTATCTATGATACTTTCTATTAAAAATGTAAGCTGGAAGCGGGCATCATTGAACCTTCGATTTTCTCAAGTTTCTTTCTCAGACTCGCTAAATTTTGGTTAGTGTCTCGCCCGATTTGAGTCTTTCTACTTGCCCGTATTTGTCCATCACGTCTCCCTGTGATTATACGTCCACGCGTTTATTTGCAAATGTAATCGTGAGTCCTAAGAATCCTTACGACCAACTGTTCGCGATGATCGAAGATTCAACAAGCTGGTGAGTTCATGGCCCGAAAAATCCTTTCGCTTTCGACTGCCAGGGTCTGCAAGAAGTATTTGTATTTATTTAAAAACATCGACACGAGCGAGACAATAATATTTGACCAATCATGTAAATATCCATGAAGTTATTTAACTCTTTTTTAAGTCTTTAACTCTTTCGACTCAACTTTTGTATATTTGGATTCTATTCGTTTCTCTTTTAGAAATCAATTGTATAGAATTAAGGTTGGCCATAAGTCAAAGGTCGTAGCCAGATAAGAAGACCTTTTTTAAACATAGGTTCCCGTGAGTCTCAATTTTAATTTGGACAATGACAACCAGATGTATTCACTGGGACACATGTGTGCCACTAAGGTCGAAGGCGTTAAACTATTACCTTAAATAAACATTCCAAATTTTCTAAATAGCCATTAACAGTTTTAACAATTTGAACTCTTCGGAAGTACCGTTGTGGAATTGCAGCAGTATACAGTCTAAAATTGTTGTAACACAATTGATTCTTAAATCTGAATTATAATTAGTAAAAAGGTTGCCTGACAACTAAAAATATTTAAATAAAGATTCGTAGTTTATCGTTTGCAAACTCGCGCTGTTACCTTGCAGTATACTGGCGTCCTCTATACACAGAGAATCCAACTTTATCGAGGTATATAAAGGTCCTTCCACTATAGATGGCTCTACAAGCCCGGAAACGGAAATTTATTTAACGTGGCTTACCATCCTTCGATAGCTATTGCACTAATTACAAAATTACATGTTTCTTTCTTTTAACTTTTTCACATACAAAGTCTTACACACACGTGTTTACGTTTCATCAGTTTTCTTACATATAAAACAAATTCTCTACTATTGTCTGCATATAAATGTAATTTTACATTGTAACTACCATAATTCGACTAATAATTGTCGATTAGTACATTAATCGTCTAATGCCTAGTTTTTTAAATAAATAAAAATACCGAAAAGCGAAGTGGGACCTATTTCACGACAAATTTTGCCGGTTCGCCGAGAGATGGCGTCACATTTTTCATTCATTCATTCATTCATTTAAAGTGCGAAACTTATACAAAGTTATTGCACTGCTGCTTACTTATTACTAACTTATTTCCATTCTTCTTATCATCGCCTTACATGACTCGTGCATTGTTTTAATACTGTTTGCAGTATCTCTTACTTGTCATCTATCTTTCGGTATTTTTATTTATTTAAAGAACTTGATATCAGTCAATTATTAGTATTACGAATCAACAATCAGAAGCTGAATTGTGATAATTGCTTTATAAAATTATATGAACATGCAGAAAAAAGTAAAAAATGTGAATACATATGAAAAATTAGTTCTGTTACCGCCGCTAATTGATACAAAATTGATATTCAAAATATGTACAAGCACAAAGTAATACAAACAATTTCTAATGCTCTTTTAACAGTTCCTTGTAACAGTTCTCGGTAATCTTTGATGTTTGCTTAAGTAGTTTAATTTCTTGATCTATAATTATTATTTTTTTCAAGAAAATTGACACTCAAGTGAATAACCATCAATCGGTGAATAGACAAAGTTAATTTTAGTTAATTTTGGAAAAATCTGTGTAGAAATACTTCCATTTGTTTTGTTTGTACCTGTTATGTTAGGTTTTAAAGACACAGAGTTATGTCGTTAAACAACTAAAACAAACTAAAAGAACTAAATACCGGAGGAATTGCGTGATACTTCTTAAAACTCGAAGAGCTAATAGTAAATTTTCATCCTCGAAGTCGTATTATTCTTTTCCAGAGTCACGCAACCCTCATCGAACATTTCCTGATCGTTGTCGGTGCCATCTTCCACGATACGGCTATCCCAAACGAATTACCATACAATTATTACAACCATTAAGTCGCACCTTTTTTTTTTTGTTTTATTCGCTATTTATTTATAATTCCAACGGACAGTCGGACAGCAAAGACGCTTCTGCTGTCCGTCTAGATGCGCGGATAATTGGTGGCTCGATGATACCGGAAGTGACCTTTTTTCGCATACGTTCAAACTAGTCGTGGTTGCGAAAAATTACGTAAAATCGCCAGAATCGCGTGACGAGGAGACGCGAACAAATAGGAATAAACAAAGACAATAATAACTCAAAGTTACCATTTCAAAGTAGTCACCGTCTGTCTATCATTTACATTTCTCATTATATTCAATTCAACTTTAAGAGACTACAGAGTGAAATTATTCGAAAATAAAATGAAAGGGTCATTTTTATGAAACTCTATGATTTCATTGTGATGTGATAATTCAAAATAGAGAAAAACATTAAAACTGACGTAGAAGGTATGAAATAATTTCTAGTTAATTTATATGAATACTCAACAACTCAAGATATAATTGCTTAAAAGTATGAGAAAATGCAGTAAAAAGTATAAGATAATTTCTATTGGAACTCCGTTATTACTCACCAGCTTTTGATGAATTTCATTAAATTATTTTTTCACTCATTGCCTCCTTGCTGATTTTTTTTCACCATTTTGAAAATTTGATAACAATTTTTTCCCGTGATATTCTCATTCCGAAACGTTCAAACTAATATCCTGAATTTTCATGAGTGGTTTGGAACGATACTGACAACGCGGCAATCGTTTAAACATGGCTGAGGTCATCGTGAGCCCCCGTAACCGGCGCGTGAACAATTAAATTTATTGAATTTATACAAATGTATTATATTTGTATAAATGTACGGCTATCGATACCATGCCATGTTTCCAAAGTAATGTACATTAACCCTCCGAGGTGACACGTTCTGGAAATAACGCGCCGGCCACAGGGGCTCACAACGACCCCAGCCATGTTTAAACGATTGCCGCGTTGCCAGTATCGTTCCAAACGACTCATAAAAATTCAGGATATTAGTTTGAACCTTTTGGAATGAGAATTTCCAGAACGCGCGACCTCGGAGGGTTAATGTACATTACTCTGGAAACATGAAACATGATATCGATAGCCGTACATTTATACAAATATAATACATTTATATAAATTCAATAAATTTAATTGTTCGCGTTAAAAAGAATTACAAACATTGACCTGCCCTAGATGTTTTAGAAGTATATGGCCTTTGATGTTCCATCGAACTTGAGCAGAGAAGAACACGATCCCAGGAAGTCGAGGACGCTATGGAAATCCAACGGAACGGCGTTTAGCGTGGACATTACAGCTTGTTCGATTATTTTTCAAGGTAGCAAAGTCGTCGATCCAGCGTCTTTCTCCGTCTCTCTATCTGGGAACGTTGCCTGAAGCAAGTATGGCTTGGCTAACGACCCTTTCGCACCGGGGAATAAATTCCAGCTGCCCACGTAAGCCACGATATTTATCCACTTTCGGCTCGTAGAGCGGCGAGTCGCGATCGCAGATCAAGTTCAAGAGCGGAGGATCGATCTACGGTCACGCTGGGCGCTGGAACGTGGTAGTAGGGAGATCCACGACGCGGCAGCGACTCCTCTAGGCCAAGGTCTTCTTCCGAATTTGCATTCGACCGACACACGAGATTCGAACGTCTCTTTATCGTTGATCTACACGATCCCAACCTCTGCCGATGCCTACAATTTGTCAACACTCGTAACGATTATGGTCTCTTATAAGCGTTGTAATTAGTCGACGTTTATTGGATTGTCTCTCGGGATCAAGATGGCATAAACTATGTTCGCGCTACCGCGGACCTGAATTATGCGCGGGTTAACGACAGAGATGAATCATTTTACTCTAGATGGGAATAAATTTCAGTTTATGTGAAATAAAATGGTGACACCTTTGGTGGCGCGAACAAATATAATTATTAGGTTGAATTTGGTTTCAAGAACAAACGTAAACTTAGAACGAAAGTAATTGTTAGGGCATTGATTACCGAGCGTATGATACAAAAGTATTGTAAGAATCTAACAAGTCTAAAAAAAATCTATTCAGTTCTGAAGGTAAACTTTGTGGACTTGTATTTTTAAACATCTGCGAAATTAGTTTAGTATCGCAAGAATTTCTGATAGCGAGAACAGTGATAGAAAGGAGAAAAAAATGATCGACTTCCACAGTATCCAAATATCATCAACTTATTTTTGCATACAGTAGTGTAAAGTCGTTTGAATTTGACAATTTTATGGCAATTTTTCTTAAATCATAATGTTTCTATTAAACAAATAGAAAATATTAAAAATATATGTATTACAAAATTGTAAAATCTAATATATACATAATTATAATCGTTAAAATTATGTTTCCGATTTGTTTGTCAAATATTTCAATCCAAGGTAATATCAAAGGTGGTCCAATTATTGCAACCGTTTCTTATATCGAGAGAAATCTGTGATTCTTTCATATTTATTTACAATTTTTTTCTCCCAGATCCACTTACAGAACATCATCACTGATTGGTCAGAAAATTCCCGGGTAACCTATATAAAAGTATTATCAAACCAGTTTGGATATATGTTATCGATCTCTGGAGACCAGCAGTTAACATTAATTAACCATATCAAAGGACTTGAATCAATGCAATACTCTGGACAGTTGTTAATGCTCCATGCTTCAAGATATATTAAAATCAAAGACCTTAGTAAAGTTGGTTAAAGAAGAAACTGTATATAAACTTTGCTACAACATATTAAGATAGACTGGAAAGTTCTTTCACAGAACCTGGAAATATTGATAATAAGTGAATAAACATATTTTACCAACACGATTAGACAATTTATCGAATATTTAAGTTAAACGTATCATACATTTAAACTATGGATTAATACAATAATATCAAATATTTTACATAAACACATTATCAAATTAAATAAGAGATTAATAAAAACACATGTTGACGTGCTATACCACTGAAATATTTATTTACAATTGTAATGGTTAATTAATTCCGTGTTATAATGAAGTAAGTTTGTTTGATTTGAAACGCGTTTTGTCTTAAAGTATTATTACATAAATTTTCTACTTTGTCGTTGTTGTTGTTGTTTTTTTATTTAAACATTCTTCTATTGGATTCGATACTTTTAAAGCCTGCGTTTTGGGAATCAACCAGGTCAGACAGTATATTTTCCAGGACCATATCAATCCGTTGGAGAATCCTTCGTTCAAGAACTGTTCATTTACTTGGCTGAAATGTGGCAATGGTCCGTCATGCATAAACCATACGTAGCATACAACATCGGACTTGTTCCAATAATTGATGCGATTGATTACTCAAGAAATTAACATAAGATTGACCTGTTAATATCCCATCAAGGGAAGGTTTCCATTCAAGAAAGAATTATCGGACGTTGTAATATGAAGAATTTAGTAAAATCAACTACAGTAATTCAGTTTACGGTGAACCCTTTATCCAAAAGGCCTATAAATTCTGAGTCATTTCATTGGAAAATATGCAAAAATAGTGTAACTTTGGAATCGTGCAATTTATTGTAATAACATTTGGTTTGTATGAATTTTTTTTATATCGATGGACATTTATAACGACAAATACAGAATTCCATATTTTATATTCTTTCAATGTGGAGTAACGTTCAATACAGTCACCGGTATGAATTGAAAGACTCTTTCTGTTAGGATACAGTTTTAGGGTTGCTTGTTTATCGTCACAAATTGCCATTTCATAAAATCGTTCTTTCATTTTCAAAAAATTTGGTTTCCACTTTATAGAAGAACTTTCTATATGTTTTCCGTAGGTGTTTGTAAGATCTACAACGGAAAAAAGTTTCAATAAAAAATGTTCATTATTAAGAGAGCTACGAATTCAAGAAGATTAAGGAACTTTTGACATTGCAAGTCACTTGCCTCGTCATCCAAACATCTGAAAAGAATTAATAAAATTTCACAATTGTGTTTAAGAAGAACCGGATATGTCCGTTGGCTCGAAAACTGGCTCGACAAAAAATGAGTAAAGGTACCGTGGAAGCGGAGGAGGCCGAAACCAACGGTTAACCGTATCTTAAACATAAAATCTTCCACGAGATCGAGACAGCGCGAGCACGAGGTCCTGAGAATTTCCTTATTGGTCTTGCGGTCCGGTGACCCAGAGCAGGATTGCCAGAAATTGAGAAAAGTCCACGAAACAAGATACAGTTCTCGAGCTGGAATCTCTACTCAGATGCCATCTTTACTCGCGCGAGATGTTAATAAATATTTCCAGACGCGAAAGAATTTCACATCTACTTACCAGGAAATTAAAGTGTTTTACAAACAAGGCTTTAGGATTGTTTTTAAGCAAGTACGAATGCCATTTCCCATTTCTATAATTTAGATAATATATTTATATAGGGTGGTTCTTAAAAGTGTGATTTTCTAATTCTAATGCTTCTAAGGTCTTAAATGTTTCGAAATAACTAAAATCAAATTCTCTCAAAATTTCAGCTCTATCTTAATCCGTAGTACTTCCGCACAAAGGTCGAATTAATATATACATATATATTTATATTAATATATTGATTTATAAAATTTTTTGCATTCTGATTTTCATGTTTTGAGAATGAAATAACAGAAGTATTATGGGATGGTATATTCTTATAAGAAATCGAATGCTGTGCAAAAAAAGAGTCTTGTAAAAATGTCGTAACTCTAATCGACATACAGGGTGTCTCACTGCATGTGTATAATTCATATGCTGCGTATAAAAACTGTATACAAAGATTTGAAAACTGTCATTTAACCGGTCATGGTAGGTTTAGTGTTAAACATTGAAGAAATACTAAACTGCGTTCGGTAGCAGGATAGAAAGATATATTTCAATAAGGAATTCTATCCTTCTTAAGACTAGGGGGACACCGGTGCTTTCGAGTCCTTAGCAAAGCGCCATGATATGTCCTTTCGCCGCGTCGGAAGACTCCTGTCGACTGTTGCAGTATTCGATGAGCCTATTCTTGGAACCAGGAATTCCGAAGTAACGTTATTATAGCGGCGAAATCGGCACGAGGAACGTGTCGTTGTTAATTTGCACGCAGGCGTGCATTTGTTTATTACCTTGCTGCATTATCCCCTTGTACCGTTAACCCTATGCTTCCCACCGACAAAACTCGCGACCGTTTGCGGTAGCTCGACTGGTACGAACGATCCTTAACCCTGCTGTTTTCCTCTTATCGTAATTAAAATTCAAATTAAAGTCCCCTTTCACACAAAAATGTATAGTTGCTTAATCACTTTCATTTTACTCGTTTATTTGGTTAATTCAACTTGTATCGTCATAAATAAATTTTAAACGGAGCATTCGCATGCTAGCGACGCAGATATGGTGCAAAGAATTATACTTAAGGGCTATGTTTCAACTATATCGATGAAGATAACAATTTTACATCGGAAATAGAATTAAAAATGAAACCAATAAAAATCGTTCAAATATACGTTTGCGTAATCTCGAGATCAGCTAGAATTGCTAGAATTGTATAATAATCTCAGCTGGTACAAGTCAGTATGCCATTAACTACAGATACGACCATACCTTTTCTCTAAAATGAAATGTAAATTGCTAAACATACATGGTTGTTCACTTTTAGATAAACCATGTTTACGAAGAGGAGCCGTGTACGCGTAGGGTTGATAAACTTAAAAACGTTAAGGTAGTTGTTTCGAAACGGTCACGTTCAAAATTGCAGTCTCACTGTTCTCACACACGTCCAATAATAAATCAATACGTATATCTACACATATATTCGTAATGCTTGAGAAATGATTGTGGTAACAGTGCTTGACTGTTACTCCGCAACTGCTCTACGTTCAATTTTAAATTTTAATGAATTATATTTCAGTAACGATGTGGTCGATAATTGTTATTTTCTTTTAAACTGTTTATAATATCAGTCTTAAAAATATATCAAATTTTCAGCAAATTCCTCCATTGCATTTTAATTGAAATTGAAAAAAAAATTCTTGTGACAATCTGTATGTTCCATAACGGTCTGTATTAAAATTACAAAATTTTTATATCATTTTTCATAAAACTGTGGTTGTCAATTTAAATCGAAATAGGCTTATATGATTCATATTTAATCGAATAACCATCGAGCGAAGTTTTGTTAAACTTCTACGTTAAACAAATCCTTTGAACAACTACCTTAAACAGTGCTTGTATCGTCTTACGTATAAACGCCAAAATTTCGGATCGAACAAGCACGAGATAATCAGATTTTAAATAAATTAATCGAGATCAACACGACGCCACGTTATTACCATAATGAACGTAATTGAAGACGTTAGGAAGCTTAAGTATGCCAGAGGAATTCTCGTGGACAAGATTCCCTCGTTGATAGCAATATCAGTTCGTACATAACTCCGGCGGATTTATATACTTTTATTTTTTTATTGCCGCGAAAGCGTCGTCTACGGGATACGTCAGGTTCTTTACCGTTAGCATTTTCGCTGGCCGACCTTTAGAAGATTTACCGAGCAACAGTTTGGAAACGCTTGTATACAACGGTCGATTACTAGTCCGGTGAATTTCCGATGAGACCCGGAAGAATAATGAAGCGATAAAAATTGTAGATGTCCAAGATTGTACGTACACGTTGTACGAGATGCGATTTTTTGTGTTCGATCAAGATCCAGGACGCGTCGAACAGGAGCCCTGTTGTCAGAAGCCGTCGTTCACACGGAACTCGACATTTTATTAATACTCTAAATTCGATGTAAATAAAAACATTAAATGTCGAAATATTGTGTGTAGCGAGAGACGAGACGAGACAATGGTAAGTAAGAAGGCAATTCAGTTAATTTCAAATAAAAAAAAGACAATCTTTTTAGTTATAAAAAGTTTTCCAAAAAGGGATTTAGGATATATTTTTTAATCTTCTTCTGAACAACACTATCTATTAAAGGGTCATAAATTGTATGTGACGCGAGGCCAGACTAGGCAGTGATAATTAAGAGGACTAGTTTATTTAATTTCAGGTAAAAAAGTCAATGTTTTTCATTATAATATAACATATACGACAAATTTGATCTCATGAAACATAAACATTTCGTAGTTATCAGCGCTCAATTTTAAAGCTTCTTTCGGAAACTGTTGTATATCATCACTTAAAGGGGGAGATTCAAGTGAAATAAAAAAGAAATCAATTTTTTTTATTGTACAAATGAATGCTCTAGATCCTTTAGAACGTGGCTATGAAAGTCCCAGGTCGAAATTCTATGTTATAATGATTTCACAGTTACATATCAGCTCAAAGATACATACATAACATAGTACAACTAGAACTTTCAACTCGTTTATCTCAAAATTACTTTTTTTCAAATTTGCAAGAGACATAACTCACCTACTTGATTACAAATTTTGATTATGTACACTACATTTATTACATGATCGAGACACGAGTTGTATCTAAAAGCGATGCTTTTTTTTTGTATAGGCTGTATTTTTATGAATTTGGAATATTTTTGTCACCAAATTTAGGTTCAAACCTTCAAACAACCATTAACCAAAGAAATCTTTCTAAATTTATATTCTAAGGCAACTTCACCGACCGTTAAACATCGAAGTGCGAAATGCTTCAAGAAACGAGGCATAGGAGCGTACAAAATGTCAAGTAATTATTTTCAGCGTTTTAATCGAGTACCGTCCCCTCCCCTCCACTTTAAGACAGAGGCAAATTCTTTATCAAGCGACACGGACGACCAACGACTTCGATCTTCTGGGTAGTCGAACAACCGGGTTCTGAGCGTCCTTCTGACGTCGCTGTTTTGGAGTATGCAGACACCGTGCTCGAAACACCTTAAATCGTCGCATCGCGATCCCCCCCCATCGGCGAGCCACGAAACCGCAAATTAGTCGCTCACGGAATTTCAGCTTGAAATTTTAATTTGCTGTCATCGCTGCCGTAATTCCGTACTTTATTTCACCCTGAATACTTGATCGATCCTCGTCACGATATCCACGATAACGTTCTTTGACGTGCTTCTTATAAATATTTATGTAACTCTTACTTAATTCGTTTGAACACCATTTAGATAGAACGGAGGAATTAATAAGGAGGAATCAAGAGGAAAGAAGAAAAATCGAAATGTTGAAATTGAAATTTATAAAAAAAACAAATTTGTCTACCGTGCAAGCGCATTACAATGTTCGTTAACGTTACAAACAATTTTTTGTTTGTTCTTGTATGGATTTATTTTATGTCCCATCTACTGCTTGGTAATTAGCGACGGATTCAATTGGCTTTCTGTTTAATTAGCGGTACTATATATTATTGTAGAGTTTAGTGTCCTTGAAATAGTTGATGGTATTTTGCACATGTTTCTGGGATATTAGTGCTGTTTCTGGGTTTAAGGTGTACTTCCTTCTTTGTAACGCAAATCTTCTGCGTGCGTACAGTAGGTGGTCAATTGTAATTTCCTTATTACAGGAGTCGCGGTGGAAAGGGCCCGTGTTCTTTAACAGACGTATGAACAATTTTTGTATGTTACAAGTTTGCATATATTTTACATGCCTCCTTCATATGTAATGAACATTAAATAATCACGTGAAATGGACATTTACATATTTTTCATTAATATGAAGGATGAACAAATTTCTTAAATTTCTTAATAAGATTTTAGACAAAATACAATTTTCTTTCACTTTTGAATATGTAGGACAAGTTAAAATTCTTTTGCACTTTTGAATATAGTGTAAGATAAAATAAATTTGTTTTACATGATAATATGTTCGAGCAATAATATGAAAATAATAAAACAATGAATTACCCTTTTTAAATGATTTATTCAAAGGTTATCACTTGTGATAATAACTGTTGAGGTCATTTGCATTTTATAGAATAAACATTTTAGAATTTGCGTCTCTAAATAATATTGATCATGACATATTGATCCTGAAATGAACTGTTGTCTTGATCTTGACTATTGTCTAGCATTGTATGTAAAATGGATCTGTTACATGCTTTGCCGTCTATTGTTTATTCCCATGAAGTTTATACGCTTAATCAAAATTAAATTTACAGTTATTCATGTGTTCCACTATCAATACCAAGCGGGAACATACAGTATTTTAGGAACATAAAACTAAAAACTCTCACGATTGTTTCGACGGTCGATGACAGACACTTCTCACGCTTCTGAAGTTCATTTTTTAATCCAAACACGCCTTCACATTTGATATCGCAGATATTCTCGTCTCGAGCTGTGAGTTTAAGAAAGTCCCGTTGCACTTTGTTCGAGAAATAAAAATACTTCCATGGAGAACTTCATCGGACAGGTCCTCGATGCATTTCGCCCGTGTTTTTGTTCGGAAGCAACTTGCAATGACCTGCTGAATTCCAACTAAACTACAAGCCAACATTCTGCAATTACAAGAAATAAGATCGGTGGAGAAAAATGTAACAGCGAGTCGTAGCGATATCTGAAATCGTCGATGAAGAATTAATTCTTGAAGAGGATTAAAAAGTTCTCATGGGCAAGTTCGAATATAAAATTTCACCTTTAATTTGTACTGGCTACGTATATAATACAAACACGTAAATAGCTAAATCAAGCATTTATATGTATTTATGTTTTAATACTTGTAGCGATTCATTCTACAAACAAAGTCCTAATTCTTTGCATTAATTGTATTATATTGCGATAGATGGAATCTAATGGTATTGACAATGGTACAATTTCTATGATTAGAAAATAAGAAATATACATCATTGTTATTAAAATTAACGACGATATGTTTCAATGTAAATTTTTAATACACTTGTTTTTAATACGGAACACTTGAAAATCTGTGAATAGTTCAGAACACAGAGGGTACAGAAAAATCAGGATGAATTAGAACAATTCAGAATATAGGAGATATTAGTTTAAAACAATATTTCTTAAACTGAGAATGTTGTTTGTATGAATGTTGAATATTGAATGTCGAACTGAAAAATGTACAAAATATGTTTTGAAATTTGTCTCAACCACGAATAGAATTCGAAGCGATGTGAATTCACGTCATCGGTCGCGAGTGTGTTAAGAAACGAGATCTTAAAGCTCCGTTTGGAAACTCTTTATTTGTCTCAAACAACACGCACGACGTGAGTTTCTCTTCCGCGGGAGAAGAAATAAAAAAAAGTGGAAAGAACGAAACCGCAAGCGGTGCATCATTCGGAGCGAAATGATTATGTCTTTTCGACGACGGCTCCACACCTTCGTGACGCGAGTTCCCGCACCCGTTATATTAATCAGATGTATCGGAACAGGCGATGTTTATGTTGTCAATATTTTTTAGCGGTAAAGCTTTTCGACAGCCGCCCATTACGAGCACATACCCTGCCATTGGACGACACGCGCTTAAAGAAAGATAAAAGCCGGAAGACACAAGGAGGTTCGCTTGGAATCCGAGATATTTATGCAAACCACCAGACCAGGAATACGTCACATCGATTAATCTCGATTCCATCCGTGAAATACCAACGAGCCTTCTTTCGTTGATCGATAATTTCGGTCACGAAATCCAGTTCCCTTCTGGGTCAAGGATAACCTTCTATCCAACACAATACACATTTTACCCCCACGCATACGGCATTGACCCCTATTTCTAGGGCAGATTTGCTTCCACGATTCCCGTTGACATTGTTTTAATCCGTTAGCGATCGAAAATTGCACAATTCTATCAAGAAAGTGGCAATCGAATGTGTTATAAACGAAAAAGCTTGATTCCACATTTTTTGTGAATTGTACAAAAATATCTTTTGTTATGTTTAAATCAATGTTTCATTTCTCTTTAATTATCTTACTATGTAAATGTACATATTGAATTCTATAACAAGAATAATATTTCGCCACTATTTTCTATTTATAATCATAAGAAAAATGTTCAAGATTCTATTTTGAAACTTTATCAATTTTAAATAAAATAGTGTTCGACACGATGGTCTCGAATAAGTTATTATTTGTTCAAGTTTGGATTCTATTCCAGAGCCTTGGAACCAGTAAATGTTATTTATCATCGTAATGACTGTATTAAATTAACATACAGAAGAATTTTGAATATAATTTATATTTTATTTTGAGTTGTAATTATTTTTTAAAGGTTTCAAATATTTTAAAATGATAATGATGTTTATATTATAGTTGTATCAAGGTGACAAGTAAATTAATAATCGAAACGAATACATGGATGTGTACAGCGCATCGGAGAGAACCTGACCGAGTGAGGCCACCCGACAGCTATGGCTATCATAGTACACGGCGTATACGTGTAAAATACAAGGTACATAGTTGTACCTGTAGCTCAAGAGCTTAAAGCGTTGATCAGACCCTCATTATTGTAAACATCATAGTACTTGTTAAACACTACGACTAAATCTCAAATAATTAATCTCCACAGTATTTGTAGTTTTTTCAATGTTTACACGTGCTCATCTCTATAGTTCTTCAACGGCAAGTATTGTAATAGCTTTCAGAAAAAGATTACAGAAGCAAGAACAACTCGATACTTACATTTTATTCTAATATTTCATACTTCTCAGTTCAATAATTCACTTCATACAACTTACGTATAAACATTACAATTCTAACATATTTAATGTTCCTCTTGATTTCAATCACAGTCTTCGATTGGAGAGGCATAATTAGATTATTTCATACATTAATGTCTAATGGATTCTTTTATAAGTAAATAAATAATAGCACATTTCAGATTGTCATTTGACTGTAGTATAGAGTTTCTACTCATCATGTATTTTTCAAATAAAAAGTCGATTGCTGCCTGTGGTTGGGTGAGTATATCGTTTCATAGTATAGTTATTATTTTTGAATCATAAAAAATAATGCACAAGATATTTTAAAATAAAAAGAATATTCCATATTTAAGAAAATACGAATTTTACATTTAGGAAATGAAAATTCAACGAAAGGATTGTATATATTTCTCGTTAAAATACTAGATTATTTTTCTGTGAAAACTCGGATCAGTTAAAAACTTTTGCTACAATTTTACTATTGTGCATTTAATGAAACGCATAAATGCATAAATAAAATCAAGTATGTGTTTTTAATGACCACTACCATCTTCATTGTTCGTATAAAATTAATGAAAAACATAGCAATGTTCCACGTATTTCTTTAAAATTAATAAGAGGTTCAAATAAACACATTCTCGTGATCGTAGATTGTTATTTTACATGTTTAAATTGGTTGAAATTTGACAAGCCGACGGCCACGTCATTCGTGTTTGAATCTACGAAGCCCAAAATGACGTACACAAGGTGTATGATCACTGGAATTTTATAGACCGTTAATGATACTTACGGTATGCAGTGATTCGGTTGGCCTTGGCACATCACAGATCGAAGCAGACATTGTTTACGAATAGATGACAGCGAAAAAAAATGATGGGTTCTGTCAACGAAGATGAAATACTATAAATTGCTTAACGGTTCCAATATGGGAAACGAAAAACAATAAACCGTGTCGATCTTGCATGTAATCTTTGCTTTAAAAGTCTACGGGCCACTAAGACTTAGTAGTCGAAATGTATGATAAGTAATATTTTAATTTTTAATGTTTTAGTTAAAATGATTCCCTTTATGAAATGAATGCTTTACAATCAATAAATAAACATATTTTTATATTGCAGATCCTCTTCAGCATTTAGTATAATATTAGTACAAGAATATATATATATATAGCAATATAAAATAAAGAAATATACAAATTTATTCTAAGAAGCGTAAAGGTGTGAAGTAAAAAAAAAAAATTATCAGCTCATAGGGAATGATAAGACGGAACTTTTTTATATTTAGAGTTTATTCATACGACGTTTAGCTTCAGAGATAAAAATTGAAAAGTTACAAGACCTTTTCCCTGTAATTCAATTTTCATAACGACCTTCTAACTTTTCAATTTTTATCTCTGAAACTAAACGTCCTACGAATAAACTGTTCAGATAAAAAAAGTTTCCTCTCGTCATCCCCTATAAGCTGATATTTTTAAAAAATTGATTTAACGAATACTAACATTTCTCTAAGCCCATTTGTCGAGGGCGTACGTATACGCCGTTCGCAGTCAAATAGTTAATGGTTCGTCGTTCTCGTTAGTAATCTTCGTTGAATTATTTAGCGTTGGGACAAAAAGAAAAGACGAAAGAAAAGAAGGCGGTAGAGGGACAGGGATAAAAAAAATCAACAACAAGGCACAGATAAAAACGGTGCGTTCGAACGGTGTGCCCTTGTCAACTCGGGGAAATACACCGATACGATACCCAATTTATCGCCACGACACTTTTTCGCTCATTCCGTTACGACAGGAGCTCTCTGATAAAAATGCCGCCCGCTGTTGCCATTAATTTGTCATTTTTATCGGCGACACGACGTCCGACTTTTCTTCGAACGACACTCTAAAACCTCGGAACAATGACTGGCAAAACAACGAATAGCAAACAAAAAAAAAAAATACAAAACTAACCTTTTCTTTTTATTCGGCACTGGAAGTTTAAATCTCGTTATGGTAGGGTTCCAAAGAGCTATCTAAAAGGGGCTTTACGATTTTGTTTCTGAATTATTAACACTTTAATACATAAATCGATTTAATTCATCCCTATATAATTTCGGAGATACAGTCGGTCTCATAAATATTCGTATATTTTAGAACTCAATTTTGGTACAACGTCCAGTTTTATCGCGTGCAACGCAAAACTTGAGAACATATTGGTTAGTCGAGTTATATAATTTCAAGGAAAAAGTAACAGGATTAATATTTGTCTTTATTGTAAACTGGAGATCTCACAAATTAACGAATTTAAAAGAAAATGCATATTAACCCATTCACTCCCAACTACCAGATGTCACGTAGTTCAAATTGATTGCAATTACTCAAGGGATAAGTTTACAGCCTATCGAGTCACGAATGATTGCAAAAGAAGATCGTAAATTTTCTGTTTGAAACAAAAAATTTAATATCACTTTTTATTATCAAAATAATAATCTAGATTACACATCTGTATTAAATCTTGGCGCTCAAAGCAAAACGCTTTAAATTTGCCTGCCAGCGCGGGCCTGATCGTAATGGTTTGAACAAGCTTGTAATGAATCTTGGAAACGGAAATATTCAGAGATCGAAGTTTACGAATGTGTTCATTTTTCACGTTGCGGAAGGTATGGATTCGATACGAGAATCCATCCGACATACGTTAATAGCGCGCCTGATCGAAATTATAATATACGGTATCACTAAAAGGAGGACGATAAGGTATCGAACTACCGTATCGATCGGGGATGAATCGCGATCGCGGCTCCGATTCTGCCAAGCAAAAATGTCGGGAATGTTGAATGAATCTTTCAAGAAGGATACCCTGGTGTGCGCTGAATAAATGAATAAAGCAACTCTACGACCCGAGAAACCAACCGGTGACACTTTTGCCTACGATTGTGAACACTTGTACTTGTGATTGTGAACGCGCGTGTCCTTGCGCGCATGCGTTCCTTTTTTTCTCCCTTCTTCGGGACCCGTTAGTAGGCACGGAGCTTCATTTAGATTTCCCGCGCAGATACCGTTCAACGCTCTTCATGGGATACGATTTATTAGACGAATTATAGTAACACATTCCTTAAATAACAAGATAATTAAAGCGACACCTAAAGTCTGACCACCCTGTAAGATATGATACATTTTACTTAATGAAACAAATTAAAAGCTAGAATTACTAATTCTAGTTCACTTCTGTATAACATTTCAAGATACTTCAAATAATACAGTATTTGTCATGTTTTCATAGTGCTCTGTAATCGGAGCAATGAAATAAGTAAATTACATTGCTGCGAATGAATTTTAGTAACTTTTTACCGAGTCTGTAATAACGGGCACGCTTGAAAGACACAAGCTTTAAGGTGATGGCGCCGGCAGAAAGACTAGCTACCAGTGATTATTGAGAAAAAGTTTTGAGACTTTGTACTTTTATGTATTATGAATTATGAGACATTCGTTTGTATCGTCGACTTATCAATTAATAATGAAACAAAACTGACAGAAGCGTGGTAAAAATTGTCGTAATTATGCTTCAAACGCATTTTGCTTTAAACATGCCTATGTCAAGTTTGTATTATGTATTATGAGACATTCGTTTGTATCGTCAACTTATCAATTAATAATGAAACAAAACTGACAGAAGCGTGGTAAAAATTGTCGTAATTATGCTTCAAACGCATTTTGCTTTAAACATGCCTATGTCAAGTTTGTACCCTTGCTACTTCAAACGCGTCAATTATTTACAAAGTTTCTGTCACCAACGTGCAATTATTTCCAAGCGATGAATGCTAGCAAAACATCCCGGAAATCCCAAACAGGAGAATTTTATTTTTTCAAATGATGAATCATGGGAAGTTCCGAAGCGTTCAAAGTACTGTACACAATTTGACACAGTTGGCGACGCACCTGCAGTCGAATTTCACGTGCGCGTGAAGTTTATTTATGTTTGAGCAGTCGCGTTTCGTCAATCCCTCTCTCGCGTGCTCGTCCAAATACTCTCGAAAGAACCGTTAACTCGTAGGATCTTGCAGAGGTGGACATCCGTCCGGTGTACATCAATGCGAAATATTGGCAAAACAATTTGCATCTCCTCACCTTGTTCGGGGTATGAAATTGGAATGGCTGCATTCATACGGCACCGTCGTCCGAGATTCAAGTTCCCCAATGACCCACATCCCCCTTTAATTGCATAATTCGCTGGTTAGCTACCGAATACACCAGAGACGTTATACAGGGTGAGGCATTTAAAACAGGCCACCTGATTGATTCGCGTACTTTTAGCGATAGAAAACAAGGTATCGAACAAGAGTTGTTTGGTTTCGAGGGGCGCGTAACGTGGAGGCAATAACTTCTTTATCGGTGGAAGCGTAGAGGAGATATGAAGGCCGACTCTGTTTTTTTTTTAAATAGAATTATACAGGGTGTCCCGGAATTAGTGTAAGAACCGAAAATGGGTATGATCCGTATGATGTCCAAAATACACGGTACCATTTAAAAATATTAAGGTGACCGTTACTTTTATACTTAAAATGCATTTCTCTGGATTTAAAAATATACGAACATGTACCTTGAACTGATAAACTTTTGTCTAAAACATTTTCGGGAACACCTAAACTATGGTGGCATAACTTAACGGGTACAGTCTGTGTATTTATATACAACGATACGAAAACATACGATACGAACTCATTCACGGTTCAAGTTCCTCGATGACCCGCATTATTTGCACAATTCGCCGGTTAGCTAACGAATGCATCGAGATTTAACCTTTAAAACAACAAGGCACACTTTTAGGTTCGAAACTCATCGCGGCGCGTTTGCATCGCAAACCTCCCATTTAATTAGATTCACGTACCTCCTCGAATTCCTTTTTGCACGTTTCGTACTCACGGGGTTTCTTATCAAGCTTCGACGGCTGACCGCCTAATTAAAAGTTATGGTGATCGTTTGCCTCGAGGCAACCTCATGCATACACAGAATTTACGATATTTAGATGAACGCACTAAAGTACCATGAGACTTTCAAGGGGAAGTCATTTCCACGCGAACATTCATCCTACATCTTGCCTCGTAAATTAATAATTTTTCTATTATCAGTGGTAGGTGTTATTAGACTAAAGTAATTGTGAAATCAGCGTATAGTTGTAAAATATTCGATATTTAAATAACGAACTTTCAACAAAACAGTATATAATCTCCACAACTGCATTGTAAATATTCAATTAATTCGGAGATGTACGTATTAATGCATCTGAAAGTATTAGATTACATGAAATTTGAGAATAAAATTTAAATAAGTAATCGTGAGGTATTTTCCTATATTTTAATATCTATTGATTAGACCAATTAAATATTAACTTCTGACAATAGTTAAAATTAATTAATAACAAATTCATTATTAACAAGACTTATTATCTAAACAATAACGGGGAATATGATTTTGCTGTGATATTAATGTTTCACGAATTATTTTCTCGAAGAATTCAACGAGCCTTCGAATTGAGCGTTGCGCGGTTTTTGTTCGCCCTTCCCCTTCTCTACTTCGAGAGGCACATGCGAGCCGCGACCCTCGACCGACAGGTATACGAGGGGTGAGAGCTCATTCTTCGACGATCCTTCGATCGGTATGGATCTCGCGATCGCGCGTCCGCGTCTCCCGTCCCTCCTATTTTTGCGTAGTGTAGTTTTCCTTAGTTATCGTAGCTTGGTATTGCTTGTAGGTAGCTTAGTTTGGTTTGGTTAGTTTTAAGGCATGTACCTAAGTTAGTTTTAAGGCATGCGTGTACGAGTGTCTGTTCTCTGCCAAATAATTATTAATCATTTGTTCAATTCTTTTGCTTTGTTCGTAGGTCCATATTGGACTCGCAACTTCGTTCTCCAATTCGGTCACTATTACTTCATGTGATAAGTGAAGTGACCAACTGTGTAACTGGACAGAAAGGTCGGTTGCCGTCCTCCTGGTGGATCTGTATTCGAGAGGAGGACAATCGGCTCCTCCGGATCGGTTCTCTGCTCCCTGTATCCCTTCTGGTGTAGTCCAGGCTCCCGGCGTAGTGCAGTAAGTCCAAAGCGCAGTGAGACGGGTACAAGTCGGGTCCGTCGTGGCTCCCAGATGGGTGCAGGGTGTAGAGGACTGGTTCGGAGGCGTCGGTCGTCTTCCTCTCGAGTCCAGATCCAACAGGAGGAAACGGAACTGACTCAGTAAATTCAGTTTCATGGTCGCGTCGTGTCGCGATTTCCATTTAGCTTCCATTTAGTTCAAATAATAATTATTTGGCAGAGTCGGACTTGGACTTTGGAAATCGAAGGGAATTTTCTTTTTCTTTGATTTTCATCGTTTCGTACTTAGTATTAAGCTCGTCGACTCTATTTAGGGTATGCATCTATGTATGTATACTCTATGTAGAGGGAGATCGAAGGAAGTTTGATTCCTTCTATCTCCGGGTCTCCAGTCGCAGCAACCTCCACGTGGTGAGACCTGGTAATCGGTATTATTTGTGACGAACAATCATTCGTCGCGAAGAATATCGAGCTAATGGCTGCGAACTTGTAATAAGATCTATAGATATAAAAAGTGTAAATTGTAAAGAAGAAAGTGTAAAGTGTAAAGTGAGATTAGATCTAGATTAGCAGGGACAACACCGAGGAGCCGTGGTTATAATTAGTTTTCAGAAAAATTCATTTTTATAAATTACGTATTGACATCAATACATTTTTATTTGAAAAATGTTAGTTAATTATCACGACAATTTGTGTTTTTAAATAACAGATCAAACTACAACGTACGTATTTTCTGACATTTTGTTTTCTTGCATTACGAAATTATCCTATTTGTACTGTTCTCACGTTCTGTACGAAATGTAATCCTTAAACCCACGTAATCTAAGAACTGGAAAACTTGTATATCGTTCCTAATAACACAACAGATATTGGTATATTTTGAACTGTATTGCCAATCTTGCGAAAATCTCGTCAAGATCGAAATCATATATCCCAAATTGTCGAAAATTCGAGATCGATATGCATGTTTCGAGATTTTTCGAGATCGAGATCGAGATCGTAGAAATCTCGTCTCATCTCGTCTCGTTTCGTCTCGTGCGCATCACTAGTTTCAAATAACCAACATGAATACATGAAGTTTTTATTAAAGTAATAGAAGTTGTTCGCATATCTTTCCGAGTCGCTCTAAAAACCTAACACAGGCCTGCACTTGATCGGGGGACCGTGTATTTCGGGGAACTGTAACGCCCGAATTGGTCGGTCTGCCATTTGCATATCATGTCGGGTCATTAAGGTAGCAAATTAGGAAGCCACGAAAATTATTACTGATCTACCGCTGATTCACGTGCAGATCGCCGCGCAGTGAAAGTGCTTTCGGACCGTTTTTGGTCGCTCGAGATTAGTTCGTTGATATTCTGGGCACGAGTCTCGTTTCTGCGTTTACGTACGTTGTCAAGATATCGACATTCCGAGTTTTTGAAAGGAATGTATTGCTGGAAAGCTAGAACGAAGCCAATTGGACATTATGTTAAATTAATCGAATTAATTTGAACATACACCGAAGTCGTAAGGAATTTTCTATTTGTTAAAGCAAAAAATTTAATTTTTTTTAAACTTAGTCTTTCAAACGTGTATTTAAAACATCATACTGAAATTCAAAAAATCAACTGAGCAATTAAGTTATAGTTTGTTGAATTTCGAGTTCTGACTATGGTTCTGTTTATTTCGAAATTGTAATTTTTACGAATGTATCGACCATGATTTTATGAATATCGAAGATTTCCATTTAAAAATTGTATAGTTTTTTTTAAAACATGTTTTTATAACACTCACACTAGGATATTCGCGACTTTTTAAACAGTTTTCTTGTTACTCATAAAATGTCACCGTCCTTTCTGGTGTTTAATATTTTCTATTAAATCGACCATCGATTTGTCATGTATTGCTTTCTTTAAAGATCTTATTTTATAAAATCATTTAAAAAGAGAAAAAGAAAAATACAGATTCATACAGATTGAAAACTTCCGTGCTTTTTATGTTTCAGATATCGCATTAGTCTAGCACCGACTACGCAGTGTAACAAATATATGCATATATATGGTCACGCGATGCAAATGATACGCACGATAATTACTCAGGAACTATCTTAAAATAAATCGATCATTTATTGATCGTTCAGACATGTTAGACTTTTACTTTGTAGAATAAAATGCATGAAAAATAGTTTTCAGAAATTAATCTATGAAAAAAATACAACGCTGATATTTTCAAGCTTTTTCCTGAGGGCAGTTATCAGTCACGGTATTCTCCTTGGAGAAACATCCTGAGGCGATTATTCGTTCACTGATCCTTCCTTTGTGTGTTATTACCGCCTAAAGAGCACGTTATTTCGTGGTTCCCCCTAATTCAAGAAAATTGATAAAACTTGCTCAGCAGTTTGCATTAACCCGCTACCTTTTTCACTCTGCGATCCGGGCTAATAAATAATCGACCCTCGTAATGAATTCGAACGCGCAACCGCCACTTAAAGGTACCTACCAAGCGGTTCGTTTTTTCGCGTTACCCAGAAACGCTTTCGATTCGGACTCATTCGGGTACAACGCAGTCAAGAAAGGCTTTCAGCCGAGTGAATACGGGAATCGCCGTGGCATTTGTTTCGATTATCTTATGCCCATTAAGGATGTTTGGGAGATACATTAAATTAGTCAGTATTTATTAAAAACTTCTAGATTATTTTAACAAGATTCCTGAGGTACCCCGAAATATTTGTAGCCGCTTTACTAAGCCGTTCAAAAGTTATAACAGTTTCTATGTATAATAAATTTAAATATAGTTCAATGGTAAACATGCTATCACTTCAATTTAAATACATAGAGAGATAGTATTAAAAGAATAGCAAGAATCATCTATAAATTTATCAACTAGTAGATTAAGTATCTAAAAAGCTCATACGTATTTAATATTTACTACTTACAGATTCGTTTATTAAAAAAAGAATATATATATAAATACGCAAGATTCACGCTATTACCGAAGTCGGATTGTACCTTCTATACAACCTTAATAAATGATTCTACCGAAATTTATTTTTCTTAATTTATATTTCTACCGAAATATCTCTTCCTCGATATTTACTCATCGCGAGATCCGCGCATAAAAAAAGTTTCAAACAAATCTTTTACATGATAGTCACTGCGGCATTTCTCAAAGGTATATGTCGTAAAAGTAAGGCAAGATCAGTCTTAGGGAATTAAGGAGGTTTCGAGTTGCTTTTGTTTGTTTACAGGCATAACAGTGGAGGAAAATACTTGGCTCAATATCGTTCGTGAATATTTTTAGAATGCATCTCTCATTCTCCAATGTATAGTATGAATAACGGGATTGCATCGAAAAATCTCTGTTTATTGTTAGTATTAGATTATGTTACTAATTAAACTGTACACTAAATATTATTTATTTGAGATGACTTCTCTTTATTATATTAATACAACATGTCAGGTAAAGAGCAGCAAATCAAATCATATAGGAAAAACGAAACAAAAACGTTTTCAATAAACAAACCGAAAGATACGATTCGATACAATCGATCGTGCCAAGTATGAAACGATATTTTAATTTTGATATACATATTTCAATAGTTAGTAACAAACGTTCGACAGATTTACAAATTTCTTGCAAAAATACTTCTTCCTAATCTCTATTCGTACATGTAAACAATCTATGGGCTCTATTTGCCTTCCTAATGAAAGAATCTTTAGCTTCAGCAAGTTCAATTAGTAAACTGTCCTCATAAAACGATGCTCGCGTAATTATTCGCACAAATTTGAAACATCATTTTTTTTATTCAAGCAAAACGGTGCTGGTACGATTGTTGACGAAGACGTCTAGTCCGATATGGCTCGCGATTCCACGTGATCGAACGCACTAGTCAGACAGACGTAAACAGACCGAAATCATAGTTGCGACTAACGCAGACGAGAAGTCAAGCATTGTGGCTTGGAGCATTAATTGCGCCGATTGTACAGGTATGCGCGCGTACGTGCGAAGGAACCTGAATTACGGGGTTCCTGAACGCGAAAATGTGTGCGTCGGAGGCGCGCGAAGGCATGAGAAAAGAACAGAAAGAAAAGAACCGCAAAGAGATGCAAAGATGCTTGCTGGTTATTTATAGGTTGGGCCCGGTTTCGAAGCCCTCCAAGGGTCCTGTCTCTCTCTCTCTCTCCCTCGAGTTCCCTATCGTCGGTAGCGAAGGGCAGCACAAAAAAGACGTAAAGTAACCGGCCATGGACGATCTTTATTATTCTCCATCATTATTCGTTCGATGCACCGCGGAGAAGTCGTAACAGGTGCAACTTGATCACTTTCTCGCCTGGCGCCTCTGTTGCTTCTCTTCTGTTCCGATTTGCTCGATTTTCCGTCGCGAGACATCTTCGTGAAAGACGAGATACGCTGACGGTACTCCGCGAGTTTTACTTTCGTTGGATCTCGCGAGCACTCGATAACAAACTGTGCGAGGCAAACGAAGAGCTCGAGATTCGAGCTTTTCTTTTACTTCGTTTCGATTAAATACAACCATACGATGTTTTAAGGGAGTTGATAATTTGAGACTGAGAAAAGGTACTGATATTTCGGAACTTTTTCTAAGGATATTTAACCATTCGCACTCGAGAAGCGATTCTCGGTAATCATCGTCAGGTTTGACGCGGTAAATCAACCAGCAAATAATGTTTGTTTAGGTTTCATTTCTTTAAAACACGAAGTTTCATAAATAAAATGAGTGTCGATGAAGTAAAGGTGATCTGATTCTCAAATCTCAAATTAGTTTGCGATCGTCACGGTATAAAATGCTAAGAAAGGATCTCGAGTTGCTAGTAGATATCAGAAAAAAGGTACTCGAGTGCAAAGGGTTAATCTATACTAATCTGTACTAATATTATAAAGAGTTTGTGGGGTAGTTTATAATTATAAAAATACACATCTTTTTCCTTAACAATCTTCTCACACTTAATAAAACAAGAATTTTTAGAAACGAGACGAATATTGCTACGATTGTATTATACATCAGATTTAAAAAAAAAAATACTAATTTCTTTGTTTCTAAAAGTTCTTGTTTTATTCGATTGTTACTATTAAGAATAGTCGTGTTTCGAGGATGCTTCTATTTTCTATGTGGATCGATACATTTTTATGAAGATCGGCAGAAATATTGTATAAAGTGCATGCTTTAGATTAAATGTATGGAATATTTATATCAGACACTTAATATCGTCAGAATAAATTGTGAGAGAACTGAAGGACAGTGCAAAACATAAAAAAAATCCCGAATCAGTAAACACATTTAATGATATGTCACAAGAAAAAAATGACATTTTAAAGTCATTGATGGTGTTTTAAACGTAATAAGGTATCTTCATAATTATAATATTGTAGCTGATGAAAATACAAATTCAAACGCGCACAATATGTTTGACTGTGTACTTTGGAGTATGATTTTATCAAATTGATTTCTTACGAGGTAATCGGAAAATGGTGAGATAATTTTTTGCCTACCATATAGTATATCCCCGTCAAAACCGAACATTTTCCTCATGGAAAATATTTTCGTATCATTAATAGCTCAACGAAGATATTTTAGATACACGCTATATATTAAAATTAGCATTGAATAATCATTGCACTGGAACATCAAGTTTTTTCAGTTGGTCACCACAAAATCTCACAAACTATTGGTCACATTGACAGTAGATACTTTTAAATATATTACCTGAAATGTTTCTTGAAATATTGCTGTTTCGGAATACCTATTAATTATAAAATTGTTCTCTTTTAACCAGTTTTGTCACTCAACTGACATTTTCTAAGGCTACAGCTTAGACACTGATACCGTTGATGCATTTAACGCATGCCGTATGATATAACGAAAACCAACACTGGAAAAGTTTGCTAGACCTGCGATATTGATTTACGCATCGACGATTAATTATTTTAACGTTCGTAGGACAAGTTTCGTGGAATCATAGCGAAGCTGCATCTAAAAGGAGGCTGCGGCCCTATCGACGAGTTCTTTCGGTTTCCCTCTGAAAAATCTGAAAGACAGGAGAATCGAGTTAGTCGTTCGCGGTGGAATAATTCATGGATCGAGCCTGGAACGTAGAGCAGTACTTCCGCGCTTTATTCCGTTGCTCGTTAATTCACGGACTTTTCCGTTGAGTGAATCGCCTCCTCCCTCGCTGCGAGCCCAACGTAAAACGACGGCTATAATCGCCCGGACAGCCGGACGGGATTTTTCCTTTAGGACATTTATGGTCGCCGGGGCCTGAGATACGGTCCATTGTACTCTTTTTCACCGCGATCGTATATTTTCTGTATGCATAGTGATGCAGCGCGGCTCTGTCTGCCCATTGCAACCGTATTCTACTACCAAGCTTTTCTACTCGTGTTTGCACTTTGACGTTTACGGACACTTTGTTAACCGCTTGTTGCTTTAACCCGTTCACACAATTAGCGGGCCGAGATCGTTTGCATTCGAATGCCGAGAAAGCTCGTATCGTTCGTGAAGCGTTTATCTTATCAGATTTTAACCCTTTCTTTCGTGATTTTTCACTTTGCGAGACAAACATTTGATTTTTGGTCAGCAGGCTCATTGAATTATTACGTATTTTTAACGTTGTTTTCGAACTCCAACATCGGCCAGGCTGGCTGTTATGGTACGCTACATTTAGCGCACTGTGAGCGTACGATTGAAAGTTCATTAACCTTTTCACCGAGACACGATTTTTGCTAGAAATTCTAAGAAGCGTAAAAGTGCGAATTTAAAAAAAAAATCAGCTTATATGGAATGATAAAACGGAACTTTTTTATATTCACAGTTTATTCGTAGAATAAACTTCTTTTCTGTGCATCGCACTGTTACCAGTGACTGCAGCCGCATAAGTTACACCACATGCTCGTTGCTCGAGGTTCTTCTGGTCAGCAAGTTCAACGCTTCTATCGTTCTACCACCGACAAGGCGTTGTCCACGAGCATCCTTAGACGGCAGGAAGAAAAAGAACGAACGTGCGCGGTGAAATTCCCACGGGTCGCATCGTTATTCCGGAATCCGTGTGGAACGAGCATCGCGAGAACAATCGCTGATAATTGCTGATAATGGACGACCTCTGACATCGACGAGCGCGTGCCTTTTTACCGAAAATCAGCCTTCCTGTTTTTTTTTCTCTTCCGCCTTTCCACCTAGCAATTTTGTCTAAGCTCACAGGTTCAACGAACCTACGTTCGAGGTTGATCCATCTCAAAGGCTGTAATTTTTGTATCAATTAGAGACATAAGGGGACGTACTAGATTGTCCCATAAGTTTCCGGACACTTGCTACCAATAAATCATTTTCTGCCAATTGTTCAATTCCGATTTGGATCAAGTGTCATAAAGAATTTTTAATGTCAAAAATTCAAGCATCAAATGCCTGGAAACTTATGGGACAACCTAGTATGGGGAAATGAACTGAATGTGTTCTAAACTTGAGAAGAATGAGTAGATGAGTAGATAACTAGTACATTTGTCACTAATTGTACCTCCCACACATCCTTAAAACAAAAAAAGCCATTCGTGCTATGGAACGTATCGAAGTTTAGAGTTCTTATCGATGCATACTCTAATATGCTGTGAAACTACTAATTCTGTAAGATACTATTTGTGCTCCGTACAATGATTTCCAGGGTTCCAGGAACGATGTTCAACAAAATTTGGACTTCTTTCTTTCTCTCTCGAATGATTATTTTTCAGATCGTATGTCGATTGAGATATTAATAGAGGAACCAGTCGCTGGCCATTCGCGTGGAAAAGTATAGCGTGCATGCTTCAAAAGAGGACGAAGACAAGTCGTGCGTGCCGCAGATGCAGCAAGGTCGGGAGTCTCCAGAGATGATTTGCAACCATCGGAAATGTTCTGTTTCTCGTCGCTTCAGATTTACAACAGAGTCTATTTTGCTTCGCTTATCGTCGTCAACACATCAAACCTTGATATATGTATCCGCTAATAATATCTGCTAATTCCTGTAATGATAAGAATGAGGATGTTTTGAAGATACATCATTCTATTTTTCCACAAATGACACCTGAAGAGTGATTAATGAATACACAGAGCAACTGATCTCCGTCCTGAATGCGAGTATTACAACGTCGAAAACTGAACAATCACTCCCTCGTTGTATTTTTATATTTTAACAAGTAACGACCCGTCTTCGGATTTGTTTAAAAACATCAAACATGTCTCAGTTTCACCAGAATGTGTAGCATGTGACAAGTATTAGAATAAATTTTGATAGTCTTTAATCGCACAAAAAATCCTCACGGTATTAAAATGTTATCGCTATGTTACTACGTATCATAGATTGTCATTCATACTTTTATGTAAGGTGAAAACTCTAAATATTCGTTTATAGATTATTTAGAATACCATTAGTTCGCTTGTTTGAGCATACGTTTGATTATACAATAAGTTTCAAATCATTACAAGGCATTTTTGAAGCAACCGTTCATTCCAATTATTTTTCCCATATCGCTCCAAAAAAAAAAAAAAAAAAAAAAAAAAATAGAAACACTTAACTTAGATCTGCATTGCCAAGAACAGCGCAACTCATTACGCTAATTAATTTACGTTGAAAGGGTTATCTAAATTGAATTTAGAATTCTGAAAAATATAGGCCAGAATACTCGCGGTTGTAATTGACACAGTAAATTGAACGGACACGACAGGTTTTCCCTCGGTTCGCGGTCTCATTGATTGGATTTCAGCGTTTCAATTAACTACCTCTGATAATTGCTGAACGCGAGTCAGAGTACCGGTACCTGTTGAACTAAATCACGAACATATTTTCACTACGAGATACAACGATGTTAGTCGTACATAGGTTCAAGATCACTTTCGTGATAATGGCCTCGAGTAAGGAAACAAAACTTAACGTACTAATTGCGATATCACCGAGGGATCTCGATTCATGGTAATAAACGTAACAGCGCGTAATGAAACCTGTTCCATAGGATTCTACGGTGATTAACATACGTGGGTCGATCGTCGTTTCTCCATTACTCATAGGACGATACGGGACGTTCGTTGAAACTGTGTCGTTTCGATCCCACGTCCAAAATTTATACCTGTCGTGGCCGTGAAGTATCGATTTTATAAAACTTCGCATCCGTCCTCTCTCTGCGACGCGACGTCGGAATACCGTTAGCGTTTCAGGGACTCATGATTGGTTTAAAGTATGCGCAGTCTTTGAATCGTTTTGATACAACGGAAGTGACAGATTCACGATGTTCCTGAGAGTTTTTATCTCATTCTTCTCAAGTCTGTGGCAATCGGTGGAAGTTTTAATTCTTCGCGCGAGTAGATTAATCATTTGTTCATTCCTCAACTTGTTGGCTTTTGCTGTGGAGCTTGGACTTTCTATAAAGTAATTATTGCTTGTAGAGAAGAGTGCTATGCTAAACTAACAAAAAACATAGTGTATTCATTGGTGGGGACATTTGTAGAAAATCGTCACATTGAATGATAACAGGAAATTGAGGGTATCACTTTTTGCCTACTTTATAATTTGATAAATAAAGCATTCTGTAGTGTACAAATACAATTATTTGTTTCTTTTAATAATAATAATAATGTTCTATATTTAAATGAAATAGGTGTTCCAAACATCCTCGTATGATTATATATATATATGATGATAATATATATCCAATAGTGTAATAAAGAACATGACTGTTATTCCAACATATATTAGAAAAATTAATACAGTATTGTGTATAACTTTTCAGACACTCAATCACTAGGGGCACCATACTGTCTTCACGTCTGAACTTTTAAATGCAAAAAATTAACATTATCTGTTATATTTAAAGTAACGGTTACAGTGTTTCGAATATTAATAAATTTGAAGTCTACAATTTGTATAAGACAGTTTGGATATATTGGTTTTCCTCTCGTTTCTAACATACAATTAATAAACCTCTTACCTTTGCAATAGATGGTAAGAATTTACATTTTAATTGAACTTATTTATATCCAACATTTAATTTTATGCCACGTCCTTGACAATGAATCTTATTATTGGAAAATTTATTTTCTAACTTTTATAATTCGTTACGTTAACGATACTCTTAAACAACTTAAGATGTTTTAGCGTAGGGAAAGAATTCCTGGAACGAGAGCCCCTTCTCTCTCGGCATAATTGCTACTTTCATTGAATGTTGTCGGATTCTGAGGATCCAGAGTACCTGGCCGAGTGGGAGGTGGAAGAGTTCTTCTTGGCAAGGTAACTGGCTGTAGGTCTTCCAAGTCGATTCCTTCATTTGTCAGACCTTATAAAAATTATTCGTGCGTAAGTGTCGCTTGGTCTGAACCAGGTAGGAACGTGAACACTTAACCTGAAACTCTATTATTCTGATTTTCCCTTGATTGCGCTAATCTGAGCTGTTACACTTACAGAAGAAGGTAGATGGAATTTAATTGCTACTTAATTAATAAGCCTGAAAATTCTGAGAAATTTCCTAATGAACTTTTAAGCTACATACGTCCTAACTAATGAGAGATGACCGCCTAGAGACTCCCTCCGAACCAACAGTAAAGGTATTCTAATCATTGCATTTAAATAGTAGTATTGAAACGGTACTTTTCGAGTAGTAGCAGTTCAATAATAATATTCGAGTACTCGTACATAAATTCAAATTTTGTCCACATTTTGAGTAATAATATTCGAATAGTAAAATTTTAGTAAAGGTATTCTAATCACTGCATTTCAATAGTATTATTGGAACAGTACTTTTCGAATAGTAGCAGTTCAATAATAATATTCAGATACTTTGTACATAAATTCAAATTTTGTCCACATTTTGAGTAATAATATTCGAATAGTAAAATTTGAGTAACGATATTCCAATCACTGCATTTAAATAGTAGTATTGGAACAGTACTTTTCGAATAGTAGCAGTACAATAATAATATTCAAATACTTTGTACATAAATTCAAATTTTGTCCACATTTTGAGTAATAATATTCGAATAGTAAAATTTGAGTAACGATATTCTAATCGCTGCATTTAAATAGTAGTATTGGAACAGTACTTTTCGAGTAGTAGCAGTTCGATAATAATATTCGAGTACTCGTACATAAATTCAAACTCTGTCCTCGGTATCTACATGTATTCCGGTAGAATATTCTCATAGTCAAGGTCTTAATCTCTTCATGTTTCCCGTCGCCAGCATTCCGTGAAATAGCAAAAGTTTCTCGAGAGGTTTCGACAATCGAAAGAAGATCGTGTCCGCAGCAGCAGAAATGCGATCGGTGCGCTTGGTCCGGAGCGGCACCAGCTCCTCGACTCAGCATTGGCTCGGTGTAATGTGTAACAGCATCGAGCGTGTAACGACCGGGACACAGTTTGTGCCCCCTTCCACCTGGACGGAGCCACGATTCCTTGTTGTGTACCCGCGGACACGCATACGCACGCACGTGCAGGGGGTACCAGACTTACGTAGACGTTGAACACACACGTGGAAGCCAATTGGAGAGACTTGGCCAAGTCTTTATAAGTAGGAGCCATCCGCGTCCTCAGGACTTACTCCCTCTCGAGAACGTGGCGCGATCGGCAACCGATTTCCAGAATAGTTCCTGAAAACACCTCGGCTCGCGTCACTTGCGAGGATCTTGCGGCTCGCGGAGGATCGTGGATCGCCTTGGTGCTTGGAATTCGGATCTAATCGCGACATGAGGATCTATTCGAACTGAAGATTTTCCAGTTCTTCGATTCAAACTCTACGTGCAGGTGAGTGGTGATCACTATCGATACCGTCGATTTTATACTTTCGACGAATCATCGAAATTAACGAATTCTATTAAGTGTTAGAAATTTTTATTAAAAAACAAAAAAAAAAAAAAAAAAAATATTGTGCCGCGAGTGAACGACCCAGAGCTGTCGTTTCAGTGCTTCTCCGAGTGTTTTCATCGTGGACAAGGGCATTCTAAATACGTTGTCTCGCTTTCTCGGGGTGAACGTGCCGAAAATTATCCGGCAATTGCGAAACGTTTCCTAGACCACGAAAATAAACGCCTAACGACAGGCTATATAAAAGATATTAGTATAGATTTAGACTTGGTTGCCGTGGGCAGACGATTCGGGGAGGGTTGTGAACGGGCGCTGTTGACTCTCTAATTACGATACATTAGATAACTGGAGTCGGTTCGAGGACTCGAGGCACGCGTTGACTCACTTGTTTCGTATTTTCTTCGCGTGCCGTAATAATCGGTGTAACGATGACGTCAAAATTTAGTGCGATTAACGAGATACGACGGAGTCATTGCATACATCACCGCGAAATATATTTGGATATCATATACAGGAATTACAGATGACAAAAAGAGTTGGTTTATGTACATATTCCAATTCTCTTATTCGTACATTGGCTTGTATGTACCAATAAATAATTTGTAAAAAATTGAAACAGTAAAATATTTTACAAATGGAGCGATGTTTCGTCCTATTCTGCAAATGTGTATTTCTATTTACCATTTGACTTACGTTTACGATTTACTCTTTGTACATTTTTAATTCGTTTAGGATTATTGATAGCCCAATAATCAATTTTACATTTTTCCCGATATACAAAACTGTTTTCTTAGAAATTAGTAAAGATATCGATTTCATTTGTACTACTGTTAAATGATACAAGGGGACTAGTGTTTTAATGCGCAACAAATTTTGTTGAAGTAACTGTTCGGCAGGAAAAGGGGGCCCGCTGAATTTTTTAAATCGTACGTGATGCTCATTTGATTGTTATTTGGATAGCTCCTATAAAACTGAATAACATTTGATTAAACAGTCTTTTTAAATTATACATAGTCACGGAGTAATGGAGAGAAAATGTGTCAAAAGAAAACTATTAAAACAAGGTTAATTTTTTATATGATCAAAATCATTCTCTTCGACTTACAAACACTTATTTAATTTTTTACAAATATTCTCTCAAACAGATGATAACATGGATAAAATAACCGATGCACGAGCAGAATGTACTTTTTCATATTTTCCTTAGATATAGAAGCAATTTCCATACCTTTGTCTTCTGCGTAACTTCGAAAGAATCGAAATAGCTTACGATACTTGTCTGCTTTCATTTGAACAGCTAATTTTTCTTTTTCGTTATAACTCTGTAACTAAGCGTAATAAAGAAAGTGTTATTTAGTTGTAAAAGCGTCATCCAAACAATACAAAATTAACATCACTTTGGATTAAAACAAATTTAAGGACTCCCCCCCCCCCTTTTTTATCCAACAGTTACTCTACAAAGATGAATTGCGCGCCAAAGGATTAACCTCCTGTTTCATTTAGTTGTACGAAAACTGAAATCGATATCTTCATTATTCTCTGAAACATACAGCTTGTAACACTTTATACGGGACACCCTGTATATGAGGAAGGAGGATAACTTTGCAAGTAACTGTATACACTACCTACTAAACTAACATTACATACCATACAGGTAAAAATTAATTAATTAACCACCTAGTGTCTCTTTCGTGTATCTTTAAATAACACGAAAATCGATTAAATAATGCGTCTCATACTGATTTGGACAGCAGAACAAATTCGAAGAAATCAAATTTACACGACTTTTGATATTAGAATATCAATAGTTGAACAACGATATATAACGATATGGCAATATTCGAACAATAAAATTCAAATAGCGATATTCGAACAATGACGATTAGTACGATTCGAACAGATTCTAAAACTGACACGATTTTTTTCACAAGCCGAAGAGGCCAGCGTCACGTAACTGTTTTACCGGGTTACAGACACGATTTACAAAGGCTACAGCGTGTCGATGACGGACGTGCGTCGGCCGAAAATCCCCCGGGTCGATTGTCGATTCGTGTCGCATCGACAGCGCGCCGAAAATCGCGGAGCTGTATTTGGATCGGCATTCCGGATCGGGTGGTCGAATCGATTCGCCGATCTCGGCATTGAATCGATTCATACAGGAGCCACACGCGATGCAACTGGCTTGTCCTCGACATTGCGTCGTCACGATCTCCGTCTACCGTAAATGGAGCCCTTTCTTAAGGCCGTCTAAAAGTATTTTTGGAGATAGAGTAATCATGATAGTACACACCGCGGAATACTAATCGGAAACTACTTATTCATCCTCTTGCAGTTGAAAGATTAGGACGCTCGTTTCGCTGCACGTTCGTTCATTTATTGAAACGACTGATAACCCTCTTATTACGAACATTCCAATGCAGTGGGACGCGTGGAAACAAACTGACGCATTATTATTAAAAAGTACCGAAAATAAGTTGAAATGGGTTTTCGAGAAGAGTCTGTAGGATTTTGTGTTTTAACCCTTTGACGCGTACGGACGCACCGATGCGTTCTGGTACTGGTGTGTCATAGAAATTGCGTCACTTTGAAAATACCAATTTTGTTGTTTAATTCTCACATGAGCATCGACTATCTATATTAACATGTAATTATCTATCTATCTATCTATCTATCTATATATATATACTGTATAGCTGACATTTTTCACAGAGGTTTCCTTTATGATGTATACAAGAAATAAGAAAGGATATTTCGAAATTCAACCCCTAATGGGGTAAAAAGGGGTTGCAACGTTTGTATGAGGAATATCTTATTCGTGGTCGGATTTGCTCGATACTTGGTCTTAATGCTCTTTGATTGAATTAATCAACCACCGATTTCGGCATTTTAAAAAATTCAACGCTTGAGGGGGTGAAAAGGGGTTGTATATAAGGGGCACACCTAGTTCACAATAAAATAGTTTAGTATAGTCACCATATTTGCAACGCATTCGCATATTTAACAAACTATATTTCTGTGAAATGGCACAATTACTATACCCAGCCCTGTATTTTGCTCGTAAATGCAACAAAGCTTACATCATTATTCTTCAGCTATCGTTCTTTAATCATTATTCTTCAGCTGGGAAAGCACACTTTTCAAGGGGAGATCGTACGTTGAAAGCCTCAAGATTTCCAAAAAAGAAATAGAGAGACGTGTTTCCTCGTCGCACCTCGTATAATGGTCGGCGCTGTTGCTTCGTTGATTAATCGATGCAAAAATATTATACACATGTAACTTTTAATGGAATACCGAGATGCGGACTAACGTGGATCGGGTGAGATGCATTATGCACAAGGCGCGGATGCACACGGTGGTTTTTCACTTCCTTTAACGAGCCATTCTTCCCGTGTTTGCGATAAAAACTGGAAATCCTCGAAGGACATTCCATCCGTTCGTGCAGTTCGCGGGCAGGTCGATCGAAGACCGATGTTTTTCTGACGCTGACAGATTTATATCATTGTCCGTGGCGAAAATCGCGATCCACGGATGCCTTTTAGGTCAAAGTACTCTGAAAAGTTATAGATAATCTTTACGAGAATCGTATTTTAGAATACTATCAGCGAAACTAACGAACCACACGGTAAAATAGAATTTATGCCTTGAAGTTGTGAGACATTTTTGACACCAATCATTTATCTTTGAAAATTATTCTCTTCTTCGAACGACTTCAAATTTATCAAGGCAAATGCTGAGTTAATTACCAGGATTTATTTTCTCTTCTTCGATAGGTATATTTCTTTTCTTCGGATAGAATGACTTCCTACTACGAATTTATTTAATTAATTGATATTTATTAGATATAAAAATTTATCATTCTTCTCTATATCCATTTATCTACAATTATTCTAATCAGTTGGTAATTGAAACAATAAAAAATTCACACAACCCTAAGGGAGAGCTGTCAAATCAGTTACGAAAATCGTGATTTTTGGTCATTCTTTGTGGTTAGAAATCACACTAAAATATAGCAATCTATAAAGCATGGAGTAATGAACATATTCAGACAATTTTATTTAGACAAAAACATTGTCTTTTTATTTTTATTATTCAAAATAAAAGACACAAGAAATCTGAATACTGTCCTGTATTTCATCGAAGAATTTATCAATTTTTGTTTACTGGTGTCAAAATAATATAACACAAGAAAAAACTAAAGTGATCCAAATCGAAGCACCTTATAGCTACTCAGATATTATTTTATTCATATAAATTTTGGAATTGATTCAAGCCAATACACATTTAAATCAAATTACACAATCATGTCTTTCCCCTTAATACAAAATTTTTTGTTAAGTTACTAATCGTAAGATTTGATTAACAGTTTTATCTGTAAAAAACCCAACTGACCGATTTGAAAATATTTTACGCTTGGAGAGTTTAAATATACAAATATAAAGTTTCGTAATAGATAGGCATGGTTATCCATAAATGTGCAGACATCCGTAAGTCACACTTTAGCCTATGCCACTTCGTTAACGAATCGTTCTATGACCTTGCAACTCTTTTCTGCTGCTTCGTTTTCTATGCACGTGGATACTGACGCAGGTGTGACACGCAGAAAAAATGCAAAGTGAACAAAAGAATAACGATATCTCGTTATAGAGAAATCTATCACGGAAAACTCTCCGTTATTGACGAGACATGAAAGATCCGGTTTAATTGAGGCAGAACCTTGACGGATTCCAGAATTCGACGGAAAAACTCGGCGATTTTCCACGGTAAAAGAAAAATCTCGCATTGAGTCAGGTTATTATTATATGATTCTTCGCCTTGTTGGACAAAACCACGCGGTGACACGATTATATCGTTATTACTCTCACCGTGCGTGATTATCGTTCCATCCAACGATCCTCGTTATAACGCCATCATTTTTCTCGTTCCTCTCACCTAGCTAGTAATTGCCATCTAATGCGATCAAATTAATCGTTCGATAACTTTACTCGCGCTGTTAAACCTGTTCCAAACTCGAATCTAAATTAGAACCAGTAGGTAAAGTTACATTCAAAAAACATGGTTAGAAAATAAATAGTATCATAGATGTCTCTTTTTACTTTTTTTCGCTTTTTAATATTTGGGACATCTAAATACACGCGTGTCTTTTAGCGGTTAAAAACACCACCAAATTTTGGTAAGAATTTTCATTGTTAGGAAACACCAATGGTTCGACTAATTGTGAGTCTTATTCAGGAATATTTTAATCATTGATTTGAATACACGATATTGTACTCTACATGATTTTCGTGTCTATGAACTGAAATAATTGTAAAATACCAAATATAGAATGCGTATAAAAAATTATACACAGAACGCAAAATGAATGAATTCGAAACGCAAGGTTCCCGAACTATTTTAAATATTTCTTTCTACTTTGTTTTACTGACTTGTCACTTTTTAAAATTACATAGACCGTTCTAGTTGTGCATTACATAGTCACACGAAGCACGCATTATTTTAATATTGATTCTATGAAAGGAATAAAAATCCAAGAATCGAAATTGAAGCATCAAATAGCTACAAAATTCATAAATACTATTTTACCTACATCATCTTCGAAACTGGCCGAAGACGGTACATATGTATTCAAATCAAAATACACAACCACATCTTTCTTTCAATAAAAAATGTATTGTTGCCTTATGTACGTTCGACATAAACTATTTGCAGAGACACTTGCAAAGATCAAGTGCTCAAATATAAAATTTCGTGACAAACAGGCATGATTATCCATGCTGATCGACAAATGTAATTAACCAAACATTATACATTTTTCTTATAGATAAATGTATCGCGTATAGCGTCAGATGGAACACACTATACGTTAATTCGACATTGATGGGCCTGTGATAAATAGTCGGGAGACCGTGCCCCCCTTTGGGCATCAATCACGATTCATCGCACATTTTTCTATGGCCTAATAACGTTCGGAACAACGCTCGAAGATGGAAAATTCAATTTCCTATCGCGCCGAAACCGCAGCAGACATTCTTTTCTCGCGTATATAATCGGGGCCCGGCGATCTATCTCGACCAGGCCCCGTTATTAATAGCGCCAAACAAGGCCCACTTACGCGGACCCAGAGTCTCCCCTTATTGATTCACCGGTTGGTAATTACGCTCTATTTGCGTCGACGTCGAGTCCCCTATGGGATTTCTCATTTTCTCGAGCGTGATGCACGAGCATCGGGGGGCCTTGAACCTCGGTGGAACCGAGCCCGCATGCGATGTATGATAAATCTACGGTTAACGTTGCACGTTGGATCGCGGTCGTTGGCAAGGGAGATAATAAAAAAAAACGAGGGAGACGGAGTTAGCTGGACCGAGCTGAGACGGCTTGCACGTGCAATTTGCAAGTATCCCTTTAATTGCGAGCCGCCGAGGATACGATTACCGCGGGGTAAGGACACGTTACCGTGGACGCGACTTGGAAAATGCCCTGCTCGACCGTGTTGGTCAACGACGTCGACAACGGTGGGCTGCCGGATCGAAGACGATCGATTGCACGCTTCAGGCCAATGGATTTATGCGGGCTAGTGTAAAACGTTTTTTCTTTCTTTATTTACAGGCTGTTCAGGCTATTACTAGCCAGCGTTTTTCTCGTAAATGGTACGTATGACATAAAAAATGAAAGAGGAAAAATTTATATGTTTTTTGTGTGCAATGTAACCAGGTATATAGATCTTTCATATTTGTACTATTTTCGATGAAATGAAGGTAACCTTCAGTTTTTTTAAATGGAATGGTATATTTTTTGTAGAAAAATATGGTAGAGTATCGAATTCTAAATAAAAAAGTGTTCACCTTTATTAGCCTTAAATCTAATAAGTAACGAGTAATTTCAGTTTATTACTTGAAAATGTTCTTAACGTAATGTCAAGATGGAGATTCAAACAACTGTACTACGAATTCTTCGTAAAGAAAAACATCATCCCTGTCACGTAGCACTTCATCAGGAACTCCATGCCTGTACACATCCCTTTCCTGCGGAAATTTGTGGCAAGGTTGAATCTCCATCTTGATATTACGTTAAGCAAATTTCCAAGTAATAAACTGAAATTATTCGTTATCTATGAGGTTTGGGACTAATAAAGGTGAATACTTTTTTATTTAGAATTCGATACTCTACCATACTTTTGTATAAAAAATATACCATTCCATTTAAAAAACTGAAGGTCACCTTCATTTCTCAGAAAAGGGTATAAATACTGTAAGGATATCTATTTCGAGGTTCGGCGTAAAACTGTCAAAATTCAAAGACAACCGACAACATACCACAGACAAAATCAAATCGCGATACATAATACAAAATGAATGACTAATCAATAAATTAACATAATTAATCAAACATAACTGACAACTATAAAACGTATAAACATACCTAGTGGTTTTAAATATTAACATTCGTCCAACATTCACATTACAATGCATTACAACACGAAAGATTTATCTACCTGGTTACATTGCACATAAAAAACAGTATCACTTTTCCCTTTTTCAGTTTTTTGCCATATGTACCATTTACGAGAAAAACGCTGGCTAGTAATAGCCTGAACACCCTGTATATTAAGGGGTCTTTCTGCGGCACGGACAGTCAAATTTTGTTTTATTTTACGAAAGTAAATATATTTAACCCTTTGCACTCGAGGCCTTTTTTTCTGGCATCTGTCAGCCACTCGAGATGCTTTCTTAGCATTTATATTGTCACGAATGCTAAGCTTAGATTTACTTCGAAAATGAGATCTCTAATTTGAGATTTTACTGCACCTTTTACTGACCTTTACTGCACTGACAATCATTTTATTGGCACACTTCGAGTTCCAATGAAATTAAACCTAAAGGAAACCTAGTGGCACTTATTGGCACTTCGAGTTCCAAAGAAATGAAACCTAAAGGAAACCTAGTGGTGACTGAGAGTCACCTCACGAGTGCAAACGGTTAAAAGTGTACTGTTAAAATTTGAGGAGGATATTCGAATTATTTCGACTTTCACAGCTGACCTAAAGCGATAGACGTAGTAACGAAATAAAATACGTGTAAAAGCTTTGAACACCTTTTTGCTTGAGACATCATCTGGTTGCCAAGATTTAAAAAAATGTATCGAACCGATCTTTCTGAAATTTAAATATATCATTCTGTAACACGATGAGAAATATCTGTTTGCATATCGTAAACTGTCTACGCAGGTGTAGAAATTCTCTTTTTCTGTAGGCGCACCTTCCAATTTTAGAAACCATTGGCATTGACCTACGGCTGCACCCGTAGCCACGGGTGCAGGGAACTGTGTTAAGTAGATTTCCACGTTGTAGGTCAGACGCAATAGAGATCAAACGATGCCTGTTCATTCCTATGGATACCTGTAATGGAATCTACAACGATGTACCCAGTCGTGGTTCAATCGACTTTTCCAATCCCACGCCATCGTGCATCGCACCGGCTAAGAAAGAGAGGGGAAAAGTGGATTCAGTGGGAGAAGAAACGACCTTGCAACTTTCAACGGCAAGGCTGCGCTTATTGCAGTTGGCATACCATCATAACGATCTCGGTACACTGCACCGGATGCCATCGTAACTGCTTCTTCGTTGGGGTGGAACCTCACCTTTCCTCTCTTACCAACCACTTTGCTAGTTAAGAGAATGGTCGTTTTATACGTTGACCGAAAAGAAAGCACTTTTAGGAATTCATTCCAAGTAAACGATGCAGTCAACCTGTTCGAGGTTTTTACTATGAAATTATTATCTATTTAGAACGCGAAACTACTTCGCTTTTAGTGGACGAAGCGAATAATGCCAGCGATGTTGTTATTTGGAGAAGAAATAGTGCCTTTGTGGTGGAAAGAATGTAAGTACATTTCAAATTGAGCTACAGTGGTTATAGAAAATATTCGTACACCGATCATTTTTCGAAAAAAACTATGCGAAATTGTAATTTATTAACTTTTTTTTTATAAGCAACGATAATTTGTATTTTAAGTATTCCAAATCTATGAATATAATGATGCTACAGTGTCCTCTAATAATCTTATATGTTTATAAATATTCTACGTATTCTAGGAAATCTTTAGAATAGATACAGTGTAAAAAAAATTAGTTATTTATATAAGTAGCGAAATTAACAAGAAAAAAACAATAAATCGATAGAAATATAAAAGCAATAAGTATTCGTACAATTGTTAAATTTTTAAAACTTCGTAAACAGAAAGGAATTTATATTAATTTATAAATAATTAATACTTCGTGGGATTTCCTTTTTTCAAGGAAAGGAAAATTCATTTTTTGTCCGAGCAATTAGGCATGCACTTCCCTCGAGGATTGATTTTTCATTCTTCGAACTGTAGCATGAAAAATGTGATAAATATCGAAAAAAAAACCGTTTATTTCATTTGTTTATTACTAGACACACGGTTTGTTATCTTCTTCTCGACTTCCTCTTCAATTGCCTTGCTATCGTCTGATTTTCTGCTTGTAACGAGAGGTAAGCTGTATCAAAGATATCACCTATAAAGTAATCTGACACCGAGAGCTTCTCTATCGAGCTGCTTTTATAGTTTCAGGGAATAGCCAGTCGTTATTTTGCGCTCATAACCAAAACTGGTTCGATTAAAGTGGCCGTTGCAAGAGCGCCAAGGTCCTCCCTTCGTTCTCTCGTCTTGCAAAGATGAGGCACCTTGGATCGATCAACTTCGACTCTGCTTCGTAATGTACAATGAGATTTTATCTTTTTTTTCACTATGAGATTTATGACATCTCGATTGGAATAGATGACACGATTGACTGTGTTTGAATACAGCAGTCTCATCACGAGATACTGTATCTCATCTTCAAAGTGTATTGGCAATATATAAGATCAATAAAGGACATTGTAGCATCATTATCTTTATAAATTTGGAATATTTAAAATGTAAATCGAATTAATTTTATTAGAAACACATAGATTCAGAAAATATATTATGATATTTCTTGTGGGCCACAACGTGAGACATTCCCTTCGCCTTCCTAATTAAAAGTACCGTATATATAAATAGAACACAGGAGAGCATTCCAAATCTCCAACAAATAAGATACATTTAACCAGATAAAAACCTCGTGCAAAAATAATACTTCAAAAAACAAAAAAAAAACTCGTGGACCATTCTAGCAATAGTGAAGTTTCTCATCGTCGGAGATCTTGCAAAATATAACCAACAAATGATATAGACTTACAATTAGGACGCCATTAAGGCAGGATTCCTCTATGATACTTTGATTGGAATAAATGGCTTTCGACGACGTTTCGAACGATCATCTCACTTTCTCCACAGTTTTTCTATTCTTGATCACTACATACGAGGATGACAAACTGTGTAGTTAGTACACGACGCCTAACTGTGCACTCCGATTTCCTGAATCGTAGATAGCGATTCCCCGAACAATTGATTTTAATTCGAGGCCACGCGTTTCAAGCATACAGTTACACGCCTGTCTTCCTTTTTTGCTGTCAATCTTCCTTGTCTCTCGCCAAGAAAAGCGAATTTGTCGCGTTTTCTATCCAAAAAGAAACGCTATTGCTAACAGAAAGAAAGTACAAGAATTAGAACCGTTCATTCCAAATTAACCCACGCCTATCTCATATAAAAATAGTCCAGTTCCCTCAAGCGACGAACGTAACAAAAAAATTACAACAGATTGTCTATTATTTGACTGCACCGAAGATAATACATTTCGTACAATATACAAGACGAAGCTTCTTAAAGACAGCCTTGAGATCGACAAAGTACAAGATTTACCGAATTTTATGAATGAAACCAACTTGGCTATCAAAGTTTGATGCACTACCTGCTACTAACTTCAACGAGTCGAACTACTTTTATTTTTTTATCAATTTAATTTTTGAAACCTTGTACAAAGTTTATATCAGCTATACAATTACCACGTTTTATACATTAATAATATAACTGAATATTGATACCATACAATAGAAACACTTGAGTATACGTACAAATGTACAAACACTCATGCAGTCAATCCCATAAATATTCGTGAGAAATAAGCTTATGCGATCGATACTTAATTAAATAGCACTCAAGTGAAGTTTTGTTAAAATCCTCCACCAAATAAATCCACGGAACAACTAACTTAAGTAAATCACCAAATCCAATTATTTAAAACCCTGTCAATGAAGTCAAATATGATTACTCCACTTAACAAAATATGGATCTATAAAAAAATAGCTTTTCTACGACAAAATAGATTTTTCACCTCGAAAAAAATCAGAAATATGAGGTTGTATTGAAATTAATGACGATAGTTTAAAGTGATTATTTCATCGTGCGTATTTGTAATACTCTTCTAGTTTTTCCAATAATCAAATAGTCGATGCGACGTTAAGCTCATATTAGAAAAAGGGAAGAAAATGAAAAAAAAAGGAAAATGATCGAAGTCATAATAATTGACGTGTACAGCGAACGCTGATGCCGATGATTCACGTACTCATTGAACGCATTATAGCTGAGCGAGTCAATGCCGTTTACGGAGATGATCGTTACTTTAATCTTATAGACGATGAACTGGCTCCATCGAGTATAATGAGCGGTTCCTCGAGGTCGTTGTACCGACTTTACGATTGTTGAACTCGATACAAGCTGACATTAATTAAATCCTTAGTTTGGCGGCTGGACCCGGACGCCGAATTCGACTTCCGGGTGCCAGCGGACTACAGAACCGTTAAATCACAGGTTTCACGCGTGGATGTACAATTATCGGCGATTTTAAAGGTGTATTCGCCGCCACCCAGTGTTTTGTTTTTAAGAACGTCAAAATAGAGTACACGAATCCGGTTGATGTCATAACTTAGATCTCTGTTGACAGGTATGCTTTCGTGGTATTTGATTGTTTCAGTTTTTCTTAACACATTCGCGACCGCTTATGTCAATTCACGTCGCTTCAAATGCTATTCCTGGTTACGAAAAAATTGTGAAAATCTTTTTATTTTATACATTATATGTTTACAGCATCCATATCTCAAAACATATTTTGTAACGAGTTAACCGTGTTTTTTCCTTGATCCTGTATTACTTTTAACTTCTCAGCCTTCTAATAGATCCTTATTCTCAAAACTCCTGTTAACCCATTCACTGCCAGGCAAATTTAAAACTTTTTGCCTTGGACGCCAAGATTTAATACAGATGTTCAATCTCGGTTAATATTTTGATAATAAAAAGTGATATTAAATTTGTCGTTGTAAAAAGAAATTTTACGATCTTCTTTTACAATAATTCGTGACTAAAAAGGCTACGGACTTATCCCTTGAGTAATTGCAATCAATTTGAACTACGAGACGTCTCATAGTTGGTAATGAATGGGTTGAAGTTTCGCTTATGGAAGAAAGATGATTTTCTGAGAAAACCACAAGGTTTGCAACGAAGTCCTTGAAAGGTCCCAAGACTCTCGTGGCTTCTTTAGGCTGTCTCGTTCCCTACTCGACTAAGGTAGACGGCAGAGTAGTCTGCATCGGCTTGCAAATAAGTCGTGTAACTTCTTAATGGCCTGTCGTTACCTCCGCGGTCTTTCTCAACGCCTCAGCGTTGACGCGTTTACGTCGCGTTTCGGACATCCAATTACACTTGTGTTTGCCTGCTAAATACTTGCGATTGTTGATCGTCGGCGGTCTCGAGCAAAACGACCATAAATTGTCGGCGACGCGCTGCTGGCGGTAAATTATCACTCAAACTAACGAGGTATCATGCATTGCCTTCATGAAATAAGTAGAAGGACTCTTTGGAAATTATATTTAACGAAGGTCAGCAGAGTTTGATTATAAGACATTATTTTCAAGAATCCACTATTATCGAAATGCTTTAGATTTCGGACGTGACACGAAGTATATTTTTACTTGTTTGACATTCAACTTTACCGATTTGTACTTGGGTTGAGTGAAAAGTAATGTATTTGACATTTTTAACTTTGACCAAAATCAAGGTATTCGAGTGAGAAACAAAAATAATGCTTCAAACTTACTGATTTATTTAATGTATTTATTCAACGACTAATTATTACTATTATTACCACTATTTAATGACTTGAGATTTCAGATTGAAAACGTATTTTTATTAAACTAGAATATAGTCCGATTCAGTAGTTCCAGAGATTACCTCTTACATATAAACTTCGAGAAATTCTCGCCCTCGAGAAATGGACTCAGAGAAATGTTCGTGTTCGTTAAATCGATTTTTTAAAAATACCAGATGATTCTGTACGACGAGACGAAACTTTTTTATATTTACAATTTATTCATAGGTCGCTTAGTTTCGAAAATAAAAACTGAAAAGTTAGAAGTTTGTTGCAAAAATTGAATTGAATTTCAGGAAGAAGGTCTTTTAAGTTTTCAATTTTTATCTCTGAAACTGAACGCCTTATGAATAAACTGTAAATATAAAAAAGTTCTATTTTGTCATTCTCCATAAGCTGATGTTTTTTTACATTCATTTGTTCGACTGTTGTTGTTTTTTTTTTTTCTTAAAGACAACAGCAATAGAATACGACCAGTACGGGATCTCAAGAAAAAGGTCTTTGAAGGTTTTAATTTTTATCTCTGAAACTAAACGTCGTATGAATAAACTGTACATATAAAAAAGTTTCGTTTTATCATTCTCTACAAGTTGATATTTTTTTTAAAGTTACACCTTCGCGCCTCTTAGAATTTCCAGCAAAAATCGTCCCGTAGTCAAAGGGTTAACATAATTAATTTGTATCGGTTTTTTGAATAATAACGTCACGTCTTCGATCTGTTTGGGTAATTTTAATCGCAGAAAATATCACTAACAGTAATCTCCGAAGAAGTTTTCCTCGTCGATTCTAGAGCAGTTTGGCTTCCGACAGAGTTGCTTGGAATGCAACCTGCGAAGCGTATCCTGCTGTTTTTCGCGCGATCCCCGGTGAATCGGGAACATCGTCAGCGGGATAAGATCGATTTGTATTCAAAGAACGGACCTTATGCGAACGGGGTCTGTACCTTCGCCGTACGAAATGTTTCATTCAACGGGGAAAGGTGCTTCACCCAAATCGTGAGGACCGTTTGCGTTAAACCGAGCATCGCAGACACAGGCTAATTTCCACAAAATCGTGGTTAAAAGCCTCAATAAAGAACACAATATCTGCATTCACGTTTTTCTATTTATAAATGTGTTTCATTTGTTTTGTAAAATAACCCCTATTTTTCTTTAAAGCTCAATCATTTCAAGAATTTTCGATATTTCTGTTTGATTCTAGCCTGCGCCATAGTTACACTCATTATGAATACGAAACTATGTCACTAGTTTGCTTGGTTTTTTTTAAGCGCGTAACTGTCACTTCAGTTATTGCACTGAATCCATACATCACGATACAATTATTTCTATTCTTCTTGACGTAACTTGACCTCGCGTAACTACTTAATTTTCGTTTAGTTCGCGTTATCGTAATTCTGTACGTTCATTAGATATACGTTAGTCTTATCTTTTGTACACGTCTGCTGGGCCCTACTGGCCCCCATCTAGTTAGGGTACCCCGGGGTTGCTAAGCCCGTACTGTAGCATCAAACACCGCTACAGCCCTTGAGGCCTATTAGACCATCTAAAGTAGCCTGTCTTGCCAAAGAATCGTTTAATATTTCCAAAATGATAAACGGTTATAAAGGAAATTGAATTTAAAATATATCATTAATAATTTGAAAAATAGAAAAAAATCCTCCTACAAATTTATTAATTGTAACATAATTTTGTATGTTTATCAATTTATGTTAAAAAGCTATTTTCTGAGACGCGGCTTGCGATTTGAAATCTCTGAAAGTCGACATTAATCATTCCAGAGATGTATTTTGTTAAGATGCGGTTCAGTGTGGAAAGACGAAACGTGAAAGTTAGGGTATAGAAACTGAAATTGAACGCCGCGTAAGATTAGAAAGGCAATGGTATTCCTACGCTTCTTTATAGAACAAACAGGAGTCTGGTAATTGATGGTAAACGCACCATAAAAAGCGCGGAACGTCTTCTAGCTGACTTAGCGCTACCCGATACCCACGTACTCGCGTGTACTTCGCAGACCTACTCTCCATTCAATAAATTCGCGTCCTCGTTTGAACACGAGCCGATTCACTCCAATGTCACGATCGCCGACACTGACATTGACTCTACTCGCTGAAGTTATGTCACAGCGCTCTCTCTTTCTCTTTAGCTGGAGTCGCAAGCGCGAGTCCAGTGAAGCCGCATTCCCAGGTTATGTCACCATTCATGCAATCCTCTTTTCACTCCAACAAGGAGGAGAAGGATCGTGGAAGCGTGCCCTGTGGTCCGGGTAGTTCAACTTTTCAACTTTGAAGTCAGCTATTTTCCTCTCTCGAACCAGGGACGCATCTACCATGAATTTAATCAAGCTTCGTCTTCGGGATCCCGTATAGAAACAACCTAAAGCGCTCTCATTTACTGATTTTTTAATTTATCTAGTTCAACAGTATAAAACAATAATTTCTTTCATTTTGAGATTTGGTATAGTTCGCGTAGTTAGCTTCAATTCGTCATAATTTTATTTTAACATGCAAGTCAAACTGCTTAGTTGGTGTCAGACCTAAGCATAAAATATTTGATTTTATGGAACAGTCGGTACGTTGATTTTCTTAACGTAACTAGCGTTACGAACCGTGGAATATAAATATTTTGTTGTGAAGAGATAGCGAGTTTGTGTAAATTACTTTCTAATTTTCTGAGAATTTTATAATAACTTTATTTTCAAACGCGAATCACAATCCTGGAATCGTGTCAGACCTGAGCTTACAATATTTGTTTTGTTGATTTTTTTTTTTTTAAGTACTACTCCTCAAAAGCATAGAAGACAGTTTTAGTTGTTTTTGAAAAATGACGTGGTTCGTGGAGATAACCATCTCATTTTGTCATAATTTTATTTAAAACTTCATTCAGAAGTACACATTGAACTACTGGAATCGTGACTGATCGGATAACGAGCATAAAGTATTTAATTTTGTGAATTAATCTATTTGTATATTTTAAAATTTATCTACTATTTAAAAGCATAGAAAATAAATTTGTGTATCTGTGAAAAATGATTCGTACAAATGGGTTTCTCGTATTGAACATTTAACCACCAATTTTTAAACATTCTATGCAATTTGTAAAATAATGTTTAAAATAAAAGAAGTTTGACAATAGTTGGCACACTCTATATTTCCAAATATACAGGGTAATTTTCTGTTTAGCAATTGGGTAATAATTCGAGCAGGATTATCCAATAAAAGTGGCAAAATTTCTGTAAAAATCTGTGCATACTTGCGACTATTTGATACTCCATCAATAAAATGAGAACCAATTGTTTTATTACTAAGAATACCGGCCTAGACGTTTAGCGACCAATGAAGTTCATCAGTGCAGTGTTATTTGCTTATAATATCGTAACAAAGCGTTTATAAAGAAACTTCGTGTATCATTTTTTTCTTGTTCCTACTTGTAGATCATGCTCCTACAATCTTGTCGGAAAAGTAGGAAACACCCTTTACATAAAATAACCTAAACAAATAAGAAGAAAATTTCGCACCTCGTACACGCCTCGTCTCCATGAACTTAATCAAGCTTAAGAGCTTCAGTAAGAGTTCAAAATGCTCTAATTTTTTAATTTATTTAGTTCAGAAGGATTGAAGAGAAATCTTTTTTTTTTCTCGAGTAATGGTGTGGTGGACGGTAATTCGATGTCGGTCTCGATAATTTCAGATTCACCACTGTCTCGAACACCCGTTTGCACGTATTCGAGTCCTGCGTCCTTTCGGCTCGTCAGGATTTATCGTTCCATCTTTCGACGGCTGTGTACGCGAGTCTCGAGCAGTCGTAAGTCGTGGACGGTGCAATTCGTTACGTGGTTGCGCAGCATCTCCGTCGACGATAGTATTTATGGCACTGGATCGAGTGCACCACGTTGTATCGCATATTGCGCATAGGCGGAGGTCCTGCGAGAGTAATAGAGGCGCGCGTATCCCGTGGCTGATTAATAGGCAGAGACTTACAGGACTTTATGTCGCCGACGATCCGCAACCTAGTGAATCATTTCGATTCGAATCGAACTGCCGAGCACGAATATTATACATGCAAAAGGAAAAATGATGTTTGAAATAATAAATCATTTTGACCACTGCCTTAATTGTGCTTTAAAAGCAACTTGGAGATGGCAATCGGATAAGTGTTCTCTTCTAAAGCATAGCAAATGACTAACATTCAAAAAATCATTTTTATATTTCTATTTACTGATATTGAAAGTTTTATGAAATTTCTGTACACATTAAATTTGTTTTTGTAAAATCTGTGGCAATTTTCATTCAACAAGTTCCGTATTAACCTGAAAAATGTGTTCAATCTTTTCAAGGATACGAATACATGTATGTATGTGTAGTTTTCAACCAAATTTAAATAATTAAATTCAAATATTAACCTGATTTATACAACTTTTATTTCAATAATTTTTTATTTAAATACCGTAACGTAGTTGTACCCACTAAAATTTTCAACAAGTATTCATAATTAAATTCACGAATGAAGTGACTTGGCAACATAATTAGAAAATGGATAAATATTGGTTTGCATATTTATTTATTTTCAACAAAATAATCTACTTTAAGAACGCTCTAATGAAATTAACGTAAAAGAATCGATGAAGACCTCTATTTTATGTGAAAACCAATCAAATTATTTCAAAGTAATTCCTCGTTTGGACAAACTGTTCTAAATAGGATAATCTTGACTGTCAATCATAAAGCGTAATATTGCAAAGTAAAATTGTGATGCAGTATTTTTGTCTTCAAGTACAACAAGACTACAGTAATCGTTGAAAATGACGCTCTATCATATTTAGCACTTTGACGAAGAAAAAAAGAATGAATTCTGAAGGCGAGATGCTAGTGATACTGCGAAAATAAATATTACCACAAATGTTTCAGCCTCGTGACAATTTTCACGACTATTAATTATATTAGCCTGACGATCAACGTAAGGCATGCACGCAAAAAATCAACTTCTAACAGTTTCCGAAGCAGAATTGTTAAAACTTCTAAATTTGATGGTGCGAAAGTTATTTTCGAAATAAATTGTTCGATCATTTTGAAGAAAACATTAAGAAAATGCGTCGAAGATCCTTACGTGTGAATACGTATTGCAAGCGAAGGTGTGGGAGAAAGGATTCCTCGATTGTGTCGTTTTTCTACGCTTCATCTCGATAAACCGCAGGAATTGTGGACTCGCACCAGACCTTAGGAGATACGGTCTCTGATGTGCAACGAGATAAACACACGGAATAATATCTTCTGACAGGGGTCAACGTTCCGCAGGAATCGATACTCACGATTGCACTTCTAGAAATTCTCGTCTCTACCGTATCACCGAAGGTTGTAAGCTACCGTCGTTAGCGAGGGTCATTCCACTTTTGCACTCGATGACCGAGGTTATGTTGAAACTACGATAAAATGGTTTACACTACGTATGAAAATAGGGGAGGTTTAAGCCATCATTTTGTTGCTTCTGAAAGTGTTTAAAAGCCGCAACTTGTCAAAGATGGCAGCTTTATAAACTGACAAGTTGTATTATCGAAAAAATACGAATATTTCTAATGTTTTTACGTATCGAATCTAAAGTTGGTTGAAGAGAAGTTTTTTACTATTAAAACAAAAATAAATTAGAGCTCGTGCTTTTAACAATTATGGAGACAATAATTCTACTAAAAATTTAAAAAAAAAAAACTTCTTTTTTAATAAACGTCTTTCGTAAAAGTAAATAGAGCAGTCAGTTTGAAAAGTTTGTTTTTTTAAACGCAATTTAAATATTTAAAATGTTAAAAATAGCAAAATGATGACTCGAATTTCCCCCGTTTCTATTTGGACTGCAACCTGGTTTAATTTTAACAAAATCCACTCAGAGAATTATGTTTCAGCAACATAATTGAATAGAAAAAGGTTACCTGAAAGCATCAAGTCTTTTCAATTAAAACAGAAAAGTCAAGGTTCGTATATGAAACTTTATAAATTGTTGGACGTTCTTTACTCAAAGGAATATGATGGAACCCAGGCACTGGAATAAAGAACAATTCGCAGTTTATTTAACGAAAGTTGGTTACATGATGATGGAAAATTATAACAGATTGAGCGCCCCTATATCGCCAGTAATTTTTTTAATGCTTTTTTAATTATTAAATATGTTGCTCAAATTGATGACATCCAAGTCGGAGACAAACATTGCACTTATCGATGACAGAATGAGTGGCTGGTCGACATTGAACGTCTGTAACGTCTTCACATGCGTGCACTATCTTTCGTTTGAATGATTGAAGATCATTAATAGGCGCATCATACACTTCTTGTTTGAATGTACCCCACACAAGGAAGTCTGACGGCATTAAATCTGGCGTATCATTTACTGTATGCTTCTCTTTACAAACAAAAGCGTATCAATGATCTTCAAACCAAGGAAAGGGACATTTCGACATTATTCATTCTTACAATTCTGTAACTTTCGAAGTTACCCTTGAACGAAATGTTTGCGAGCATATTTCTAGAGGAAATTTTTCTTTGTTCTGGAATCCTAAATTCATCTTTCGAGTTTGGCCATTTAATCCAGGAACACCCTGTAGAATGCGAATATATATATTTGCAAAAATAATAGTCTGTCGAAAACTTAGTGTTCCTAACGATCAATGAAAACTGCCAACTTTATTTCAAGCGTCTAAAACATCAGAAATCGCAAAATGATGACTCAAATCTTCCCTATTATCACTTGTATCGCAACATATTCTAATTTTGCGCAAAACGGCCCGTAACTGTTCCGAAGACAACGAAATCTCACGAGGCACGAGAAGACATATGCGAAAGACGGAACGTTAGAAGCTTGTTCATTCACCGAACACATCGAATTCGATTTCCTTATTCCGCTCACGATAACGTTGATTTACGGTTTCGCTAAAAGAATCGATCGGCTTGGATCATTAAAGGCGTGTCGGAAATCAATGCTGTCGTAACTGTACACGCGGATAACCCGAGCTCGTGGGTATTCAAATCGTCATTCCGACACGTGTAACATCTAGCGAATGACCGCGGCCGCCGATCAAAAAAATCGAGGCCACGGATCGGTCTCGCGGGAAGGGCACGGCCAACGTGGAAATGGTTTTGATCCTGAACCATCGATGATGTGAGAATTATTCCAAGCAAGGTCAGGGGATTCGATAGTTAAGTCCTGCGACAGCCAACGACGGGGAAGGTTGGACGTGTGCCAACCAGGACGTAGGAGTAACTGTGCGGTTGCTTATCTTTGCCCGTTTATGCGAAATTCTCGACTGAGGAAATCCACGCCTCTCGTCCCAGAAAACGATGCGGATTACGTCACGCTGTATTATCCCGTTAAGATGAGAGGGCTCTCACGTGCCACCGGATACCGGTTCGCGATCGTTATTGGTTCGCCGTTTGGAAATCGAGGAATCGAACAGGGTCCTCTCCCTCATCCTCTGGTTAATTAGCCCCTTGTCATGCCGTTTATTCCGAGATAAAGACCAACGTTCGCTAAACGTATAAAAAACCACGATTGTAACAGTACTTTCATTGGGCACATTACCGCCGAGATTGTTTAGGGTTTAGCCATTATTTCTGTTAGCTGCTAACTTGAAACTTGACACCGCGTGCTCACCAGCGAGATTTATGTTTGGCCTGAAACTGTGACCACCGGACCAACTCGTGACATTCGTGTTTAATCCGGATGCGTGACCACGCGTGAGACTCGTTGAACTATAGCAAGGGGTTAAGCGCAATTGGCACCGCGTGTCAAACCTAGGCGGACAAACAACTCCAAACGATTTCATGATTATTTGATATACAGTACAGCTAATATAAAACGATTTAATACACAAATTGATATATGAAAATATCGTGTTTTAATATTTGACGTATCTTCGCATTTTAAAATACTTTTTTTTATAAAATAGTCTAACTTTGGAAATGCGTCTTTTTTTGTATTATTAGACTTGATTATAAATTCTTATAGCTTTCTTGAAGCGTTGACACCGCTGCAAACATGGAGGATATATTCCTGAAAATTGTTATACTAGAGAACAAAATATGTTTCTTACTATCAGAGGGAAGCAGAAAACCTCGTCGTTGAAACGTCTCATGAAAGCGTACGAGCATAAATTCTTTTTATTTTAATCATTGAACGATAATAGCTACCCACTACTTTCTTAACAAAAATGGAACCATTGAAAAATGCAGTTTAAAGCGTTAACATAGAACTTCATTACAACTTCAACGTCATCTATTCATGCCCTTTGTTAATATAGACTTAATGAGTATTATTTAAACATACCGTGTTTTTATTACTCACATTATAGTAATATAGAAATTCAAATAACGTCATGTTCTGTGAATAACGAAATGAATACCATAAACAATCATTGTCGCCTTTCAGTCGTCGCTAAGTTTTCGTGGCGACTGAAAGTTACGCCTCGAGTACAAAGGGGTACAATGTTTCCTTGTATGTTACAGACGAGCTAGACGCGAAACATGTGGATAGACCTGCGAACACTTGGCTTACTGGTAACACTGATTTCGACAACGTTCACGGACGCTGGTAAGAGGCTCGTTCGCTCGAGAACCTTAACATCCAATCGCTTCGGAATATTCATGGCCCGAGGTGGACTCTGCGCGAAAAATGCGCAACGAAGTCTTTTCATTTTAAAAAGCGCGCGAGCAATCTATTTTCTTGACACGTTCATTTACAGCCCTGCTCAGGGAAGCGCGTGACGCGCCTGCTGATCTTACGGAGCGTTGCTAGTATTTTTTACTTTCCTACGTCCCCGTCAAGAGTATGTTGTTGTTGTTGTTGCTGCCGACGTCGTCAAACTGGTTTCGCGCGGGTTGCACAGCCTTGAATGCATCGGTGGACGGTTCGGTGGCGAAAAAGTTAACGCGTTTGCTAATCTTGGTGGATAAATCTCTGCCCGGAGCATTCCGCTGTCAATTTCACCCGAGAAGAAAATAGATATGATCGTTACTTTGATCAAACGGCCACGATTTATGTTACATCGACACATCGAACTAGCCATGCTTACGCACATCGTAATTCGTCGAACCTTTTATGATTTTTAGGTCACCTCGACTATTATGGAAATCAACATAGTCAACGGCAAAATGATTTCGTGTGCACGGAGGAAGGATTTCATCCCGATCCTCGTGACTGTAGAGCGTATTACAGATGCGTCGATTGGGGCAACGGGAGTCCATTAACGACGTTTAAATTTGAGTGCGGCTACAATACGGTGTTCTCAAAGGACAGCGGCAACGTCTGTACTCACCCGAATGACAGCGGACGACCAGAGTGCGGGGGATACGATAACGAAATCGATTCGAATCTCCCCGACTCGCCGCAGACATCCTCCACACAATGGACAACGGAGGCAGTCGTTACCACCGCGCATTCAACGGCGCCGCCCACGACTACGACTCGGATTACAACCACAACCGGACGACCGCAAACATCGTACCAAACGACTACCAGCGGTACATCGACAACGCGCAGGCCTCCAGGAACAAGTGAGAATTCGGAGGATGCTGTTGGACAGGATACAGTTCAGTGCACCCGCGAAGGATTCCTCTCCGATCCGAATGACTGCAGGAAGTTCTACAGATGCGTCGACGAGGGATCCGGGAAATTTATAAAGTACGAGTTTACGTGCGGAACTGGAACGGTCTGGGATCCAGAAATTCAAGGGTGCAATCATGCTTGGGCGGTAACCCGAGAAGATTGCAGGGAAGGCTTAGAGCCGGGCGCCGGCGGTGTCGATAACAGTGGACAATGGAACGGAGATAACGGTGGACAATGGAATGGAGATACAGGAGATAACGGCGGACAATGGGATGGTGATACGGGTGATAACGGCGGACAATGGAACGGTGGTACAGGCAGCTCTGGTCAACCTGGAGATCCTAATGGTCAGCCTGGACAACCTGGTGATCCTAATGGCCAGCCAGGACAACCTGGTGATCCTAATGGACAATCTGGTAGACCTGGAACACCTGGAACACCTGGCACGCCTGGAACACCTGGCACACCAGGCACGCCTGGAACACCTGGAAGTCCAGGTAGCTCAGGTACATCTGGCACGCCTGCCACTTCTGGAACACCTGGTACTCCTGGAACACCTGGAACACCTGGAACACCTGGAACTCCGGGCACACCCGGTACAACAGGCACACCCGGTACTCCTGGTACGCCTGGTACACCCGGTACTCCTGGCACACCCGGTACTCCTGGCACACCCGGTACTTCGGGAACTCCTGGCACATCTGGCACTTCTGGCACGCCTGGCACCCCAGGAACTTCCGGCACACCCGGTACTTCTGGAACTCCTGGTACTCCTGGCACACCTGGCAGCCCGGGAATACCCGGAACATCAGGAACTCCTGGCACTCCTGGCACACCCGGTACTCCTAGTACGCCTGGTACTTCTGGAACTCCCGGCACTCCTGGCACACCCGGTACTCCTGGTACGCCTGGTACTTCTGGAACTCCCGGCACTCCTGGCACACCAGGGACCCCAGGAACACCCGGAACATCAGGAACTCCTGGTACTTCTGGTACTCCTGGTACACCTGGCACACCGGGTACTTCTGGCACACCTGGTACTTCTGGTACGCCAGGTACGCCTGGTACTCCTGGAACTCCCGGCACTCCTGGCACACCAGGCACTCCAGCAACACCCGGTACACCTGGAACATCAGGAACTCCTGGATCTCCTGGTACTCCTGGTACACCTGGAACATCAGGAACTCCTGGATCTCCTGGTACTCCTGGTACACCTGGAACATCAGGAACTCCTGGATCTCCTGGATCTCCTGGTACTCCTGGTACACCTGGTACACCTGGTACACCTGGTACTCCTGGTACACCCGGCACTCCTAGCACACCCGGTACTCCTGGTACGCCAGGTACTCCTGGCACTCCTGGCACTCCTGGTACTCCAGGTACGCCTGGTACTTCTGGAACTCCCGGCACTCCTGGCACACCAGGCACCCCAGCAACACCCGGTACACCTGGAACATCAGGAACTTCTGGTACACCCGGTACACCTGGCACATCCGGTACTCCTGGTACACCCGGTACTCCTGGTACACCCGGTACTCCTGGTACACCCGGTACTCCTAGCACACCCGGTACTCCTGGTACGCCAGGTACACCCGGTACATCAGGAACTCCTGGGACACCGGGCTCCCCAGGCACCCCAGCAACACCCGGTACACCTGGAACATCAGGAACTTCTGGATCTTCTGGTACTCCTGGTACACCTGGCACACCCGGTACTCCTGGTACACCCGGTACTCCTGGTACGCCAGGTACTCCTGGCACTCCTGGTACAGCCGGTACTCCAGGTACGCCTGGTACGTCTGGAACTCCCGGCACTCCTGGCACACCAGGCACCCCAGGAACTCCCGGTACACCCGGTACATCAGGAACTCCTGGGACACCGGGCTCTCCAGGCACTTCTGGAACTCCAGGCAGTCCTGGAACCCCAGGTTCTCCTGGATCTCCAGGAACCCCTGGTTCTTCAGGAACTCCTGGGAGTCCTGGAACCCCTGGTTCTCCAGGAACATCCGGGAGTCCTGGAACCCCTGGTTCTCCAGGAACATCCGGGAGTCCTGGAACCCCTGGTTCTCCAGGAACTCCAGGGAGTCCTGGAACCCCTGGATCTTCTGGAACCTCTGGCTCTCCTGGATCTCCAGGAACCCCTGGTTCCCCAGGATCTCCTGGAACGCCTGGTTCTCTGGGAAGTCCAGGCAGTCCTGGAACCCCTGGGTCTCCTGGATCTTCTGGAACCTCTGGCTCTCCTGGATCTGCAGGAACCCCTGGTTCTCCAGGAACACCTGGGTCCCCTGGTTCTCCAGGAACACCTGGGACTCCTGGTACTCCTGGTACTCCTGGTATTCCTGGCACGCCTGACTCCACCGAAAGTCCTGACAGTCCTAGCATTCCCAGTAGTCCTGGCACGCCTGGTACTCCAGGTACTCCTGGAACGCCTGGCTCTCCTGGCACATCTGGTACTTCAGGTACTCCTGGCACGCCTAATACCCCAGGCACTCCTGGCACACCCAGTAGACCTAGCACTCCTCCAGGTATTGTTGTTACAATCACTGCATGCAACACATTGAATATTGCTGACACTACAGATTTAATGTATGGTTTCAGCACCCGCCGACTCGACTCCAGGAACTTGTTCAGAGGAAGGATTCTTCCCTGATCCTAGAAATTGCCGTAAATTTTATCGTTGCGTTGGCAGCGATTCCAAATTTATCAAATACGAATTCGAATGCGGTGCCGGAACCGCTTGGGATTCAACCATTCAAAGTTGTAATCATGAATCGGAAGTGCCGAGTTGTAGGGGTGGTTCCAGCTCACCTGGTTCGCCGGACTCGAATGATCCATCTAGCAATGAAGTTGATGGCTCTACTAGTCAACCAGGTAGACCTCAAACAGAAACTAGCACTTCATCGTCGTCATCAGCACCGTCTTCGAGTAGCCCTGCACCTTCGACATCAACTGATCGTCCATCGACTGACGCATCTACAACCAGTTCAACAACTGTCACATCATCAAGTTCCCCAGCACAATCCTCAACAACTGATAGTCCGTCAACTGTTACATCTAGTACAACTACCACAACAAATCGTCCATCAAGTAGTCCAACAACGATCGGTTCGACAAACCCAATCACATCTAACTACCCTTCTGCGGATCAATCCAGCACAACTAGTCCTCAACCTACATCGTCTGATGTTACAGAACCCTCTAATACTGTTCCGTCTACTAATACTCCTGCATCAAACGAACAAACAAGACCGTCTCCTGGAACAACGCAATGCACGCAAGAAGGATTCTTCCCTGATCCTGAAAACTGCCACAAATTTTATCGCTGCGTTGGCGGCAACTCATCCTTTATCAAATACGAATTCGAGTGCGGTGCTGGAACTGCTTGGGATTCGACTGTCGAAAGCTGCAATCATGAATCTGCAGTGCCAAATTGTAGGAACAGTAGTCAGGATCCACCTAGTACTGAAATCGACGGCACTACCAGTCAACCAGCGACACCTCAAACCGAAACGAGCGCACCTTCATCGGCACCATCGTCGAGTAGTTCTGCACCTTCCACGTCAACTAGTCGTCCACAAACTACATCTACAACCAGTTCAACAACTGTCACACCATTAACTTCCCCAGCGCAATCCTCGTCAACTAGTCGTCCATCGACTAGCACATCGCCAACCAGTCCAGTAACTACTGCACCCTCCGACAGTTCCACGGCAATCACATCACCTCCTTCATCCACGGTTCAACAGACTACAGACAGTTCACAACCTACATCTTCGGATGTTTCAGAATCAATCTCCGATTCGCCTACCACAAGTAGCCCTGCTACCAGCCCACAAACGACCACCCAAAGTAATTCGCCTCCTGCCACGTCGCAATGTCCAGGAGAGGGTTTCCATCCGAATCCAAGCGACTGCACGAAGTTCTATCGTTGCGTGCGCGGTGAAAATGGTCTCCAAAGATACGACTTCGCATGCGGAGCCGGTACAGGTTGGGATCAGACTCTTCAGACCTGCAATTATATAAGCCAGGTGCCTTCCTGCTCGATGGAAAGCAACGAAATCGATCACGGACCCAGCTCGAGCACATCTTCCTCTGATTCAACATCGCCGATCACCAGCTCTCGTCCAGACGCTGCAACTAACACCGCATCAGATACTACGCAATCGACAGAGAGTTCAGGAACTTCGTCGACAACGGGTCCAGCTTCGAGTAGTTCGGGAAGACCAGCAGAAATACAAGAACCTGAATCCTCGAGTACAGAAAGTTCATCTCCTGCGCCTACGACCTCTGAATCGAGCGGTTCTTCGTCACCTTCCTCCACCGAGTCCAGTGTTCCTGACTGCACCACGAAGGCACCCAATAACACGATAGTATGCGATAACGAGGGTTTCTATCCGCATCCAACTCAGTGCGACAAATTCTATCGTTGCGTCGATAATGGAAACGGGTTCAACGTGTACCACTTCGATTGCCCACCTGGAACCATATTCGACCCCAGTATCAGCGTGTGCAACTACCCTGAGTCAGTTTACCCTGCCAGAGACTGCGCGATGCCTACATCTACACCTGCCAGCACTAGCCAGGATTCTGGGGAGTCCACGACTGAACAAATCTCCACTACCACCGGAAGCAGCGCGGAGTCCACCACAGAGTCTAGAGACACCGAACCTACGTCTACTGCAACTTCGACTACGGACTCCACATCCGAAGCTACCACAGAGCCAGTATCCGAAACAATTACCGAATCAGTCGCGACCACGGAGTCCACTACTGAAGCGACTACAGAGGTCACGTCCGAGGGGACTACAGAGTCTACGACCGAAGCGACTACCGAGTCTACCTCTGAAGCGACTACCGAATCTACGACTGAAGCAACTACCGAGTCTACGTCCGAGGCGACTACGGAATCCACGACTGAAGCAACAACCGAATCAACGTCTGAAGCAACTACCGAGTCTACGTCCGAGGCGACTACGGAATCCACGACTGAAGCGACGACAGAAACTACATCTGAAGCGTCTACAGAGACCACGTCTGAAGCCACGACCGAAGGAACCACGGAGTCCAGTACCGAGCAAACTACGGAATCCACTGAGACGACCTCCTCCACGAGTACTACCGAAGCAGCGGCAACGACAGAAGAAACATCAACAGCCAGTGCAGAGACATCGACTCCGTGTCCAATCGGAAACTTGACCGACGAGCAACTAGTCTTGGTCTGCCCCACTGGCTTCAGAAGGCATCCAAAGTATTGCAACCTGTTCTATCAATGCACCAACGAGGGTAACATGGAGATCAAGGTACTCGTGCTGAGTTGTCCAGAGGGTACGATCTTCGACGAACAGAAGATACAATGTTTGCCTGAGAACGAGAGCAGTCAGGCTTGCATGGGTACCAGAGCCGTTGGAAGGTTTTATAGAAGATTGGAGGAGAGTCCTGTAGCTCCTGTAAGTACCAACGATGCGTAAACGTAGATATCGAGTATACCTTTCGAGAAAATGAAAAAGAACGAAGATTGTTGATATTATTTTTTTTCTCCGTGAAAAAATACATACATGTGCCAAGTTTCGTGTTGACCGGTCAAACAGTTTCAATGTATCAATCATATACATATAAATATATATACAAACATCCATGTTTATATATATATGGATAGATAGATATACAAAAATTGAACATAAATAAAAATTTTTTTTGCTCTGTAAATATTATAATATGACCTTTACTTTCGTCGTTTTTTTTTTTATTCTTGCATATTGCATTTAGTAGTTCCTTGCACATTAAAATTTCCTATAAATGCATGAAGATCCGCAGGCTACCGATAACTTATGAAACTCGTCAGAATGCATGCGCTGATCAAATATATATTCTTTCGAGCTGATTTCACTGTAAAAATCCATTTCTCGCTAACGTCTATTTGATTCCAGGTGAAAGTGACGACTGAGAAGCTCTGTCCAGGAGAGGGACACTATCCTTACAGGCAAGGTTGCAGCAATGGGTTCTATAAATGCAAACGCGACTCGAGGAACAGCCTTCAAGGGTATTTGTACAAGTGTCCGCAGAACTTCTTATACTGGTCAGTTTCGAGGAGGTGCGAGCGCGCGACGCGTCTGCCAATGTGCACGCATCTGGCATACAGAACCAATAATTTTTGGGACAATCGATGGCAGATACCGGTCGAAGACTACAATCTGTCCGCCAGGAGTCTCCGCCTCTTCTGATCGATAAATCGTACTCATTTCGAATACGCTAAGAATTCTTCCAAAAGTTTGAAAGGACAGTGCAGCTCTCAGGTCAATTTCCGATGCTTGTCTTATTATTCTCGGAAACGGTAAGGGTGGAAGCGAGAGAAGCAAAGACAGTAGCTATCTTCTTTGGTAATTCAATTTCACGTGACTTGGGGCTATTGTACTTGATTTACTTAATTACCGGGTTATTTAAATACTGTCTACACCTTAGAAGAGGATTTTCTACATTGCTATGAATTAATCTGATATTAATTTCTACATACTAGGTTTACCGTAAGGCCTTATCTATTTCCTCAAATTGAACATTTTAAGTAGACAATTAATAGGTCACAGTTAATAGATCCTCGAAGATAAATACTGGAATTGAAAAACCTACGAATAGACTCCTGGTGGATAAAGTGTTAACACATTCATAACCATTGACATGAATTCACGTAATTTTGAATTCTATTCCTGGTTGCCGCTAATGTTAACTTTGCAAGTTCTGTTAGCTGCAGTGATACGTGTTACCATGGCATACTACAAAATTACTAATAAAAGAAAAGGAATAAGAGAGTGAAAGATAATTGCAATAATTTCGTTATTGTTTTACTTGAATGGCAAAAATTAATATAAAAGATATAATAGTTATATTTTGATATTTCAGTAGTTCCACATTTGAACTTTCAAATGATTGTAAAATTTACAAAATTACTGATTTGATATACTCACCTTGAAGGTAGAAGTTTATGGCAACCAGAGTTTCGGAATTTCTTTATTTTCGCTGATCGTGAATGTGTCAATTGTTAGTTGGTAAACAAATCTATCCGCAACATGGCTGCCAAAAATCCCGCGAAAAGAAGACACGTACGGATCTTCGGCAGCTATCTTGTCGTGCTTCACGATCGATCGAAATGGCAACGACAGTTACTATGTCGATTGCTTAAGCTCGATCGATTTACATGTAAAAAGTCGTTGACAACTGATCGGGGAATTGGTCTTTTCCGTGATTTTTCTAAGCGTAAGCGACAAAAATCGCTGGAAAACCATATATCGCGAACATTGGGGATTTTGGTTGCGGGACTCGTATGCAATATGCAACTGTATTCAATAATTTATATCGTGTATGTATTTATTGAGCTAGCCACGCTCGGCGTCTGCGTGCTCGTGTAACTTTTTTGTTACTCTTAAAGGGTTTCCTTTTCAAATATTTTGTGTCGTATTGAATTGTGCGTGCATGTATAGAATTCGACGAATGCAAAGTAATCGTTCACGTGGATTAGAAAATTACAAGTATACAGATGGGAAATTTACGAACGTACAGAAGTTGATCGAAAGTACGACCTTGATTTTATTAACATTAGAACTACCAATCAAGTTCATTAGGCCTATGTTGTCGAACTTCTTTTTAAAATTACTCAGTTATCGACAATACTTTTGCAACTCTTCAAATTATATCGAAACGTTGATTTGCTACTTCTCTCTCTCTAATTTTAAAGATACAGTTATATGCTTAACAACTATAGCTCGTCCTCGGTAGTTCTAGTGTTAAATTTAATTATGCTCAAAGTTTGCGTTAGAAGAGTATTATACAGCCTCAGCGCCACATTCTGAATACAGTACAAAGTATCAGTAGCCTTTGACATGATAATCGTGTACATAATTGCAATCTAATGATTCTAATCGATGCTTCTTTTATGTAAGACGCTACCATTAATATAGTTTAATGCTTAATGGCGTATTATATCGTTTAAGATGTTTTTCTTTTAAAAAAAGAAAAACTATTCGTTCGAAACGTTCTTAAATAACTTAGGATAGTTGCGGAATACTATTAGTATAATCATCGAATATGTATAAATACCGAGTGTGTTTGTATTAGATCTCTGTGCGAACTGATATTAATAAACGATAAGATCCTCGATGAAGAGTATTTAAAATCTATCCATACATCCTCGCGACGGTTTTGAAGAATACGATCCTACACAAAGAACATCTTTGAAAATGAGATACATTGAAATATTACAAATTTTTTAATTTTAAATTGAAGTATTAATAGAAAAAAAATATTTAAATTAATATTTCAGTTATCTATAATATATCAAGTAATATTTTATAAAGTTATTATTGCCCTCTTGGTACTGTTATTTATTGTAAAATAATTAAATAAATAAAAATACCGAAACATGTGGCGCCATCTCTCGGCGAATCGCTCAAGTTTATCGAGAAATAGTTCCCACTCTGAGCCGCTAGATGTCGCAACCGACATGAAACTATTCGAAACATAAATTTTCTACTTTCTCTGCATATAAATGTTACATTATAACATAATTAACATAATTCAACATGTAATTGTTGATTTGTACACTAATAATTGTCTAAGAACTAGTTTCTTTAATAAATACTAATACCGAAACATGTGACGACATCTAGTAGCCTGAGGTGGGAACTATTTCACTACAAACTTGAGAGGTTCACCAGAGATGGCGCAACATTTTTTGATATTTTTATTTATTTAAAAAACTTAATATCAATCAATTATTAGTGTTCAAATCAACAATTTGATGTTAATTCTGATAGCTACGATGTAAAATTATATGAATCTGCAGAAAAAAGTGTGTAATTATTAACAATTATACGGCTGCTCATTCCTCTGGAGCAATGATGCATTTCATTCATTAGTAATCTTTTGATATTGTCGAGTCAAAAAGAAAAATGCTTCGTGTGTAAACAGTTAAATAAATAGTATTCCACGCATTCGTAACAACAAAGAATAAAACAAAGAATCGTATTAATTATACATTTATAAAAAATAAAGAATAATTAATTAAATGATATCAGTGGAGCTATGTTACCGTAAAGGTTGGAACTATTTTCACTACAAACTTGGGCGTTCTCCCACCGATGGCGCCACTAACCGAGTCGTAACTTATGGCAGCATTGAATAATTATTTATAAAAATGATACATTTGATATATTAACTAATATATTGTAGTGCTATAAAGCAAAGAATATTGTATCATATTAAATAGTATGCAACTGATAATGCCATTTGGTCTTACTGGTGACGTGCAGTTACCAATTACATACTTAAATAATATAGAGGGTCCAGGTCTCACCACGTGGAGGTTACTGCATATGGAGACCCAAAAAAATTGCATACTATTTAATATGAGCTAATGACTGTAAGTTAGGATCGCGCGTTAATTAACACAGGTGCACGTAATTTTATTTAGAGTTGCGAATAATAAAAAGCGCCCCGTGTGGCTGCTCTTGTGAGTAATGTGAGTTTTTCCATTTTGTATTTTACAAATCGATGTTGCTAATGCACCTCGCGATCGTTTCTCAATATTTGTTCAATTAACATTCTTTAAAATTAACATTGCGAATAATGAAGTGTGATGTCTACTAGCGCCGCGTGGATTTATCTCTTCAACTAAAAACGTGGTTTCCATTTCCCCACATCTGCGCTTGGTCTCCCTGGTTTGGAGTAGTAATGGTGGTACCTATCTATTGATGGTTGTCAAACTTAATTTCAAGACCTAATTGTCAAGAACGAGACATTATAAAAAGTCCAAGTAAGCAGAAATACTATAAATAAGAGGGGATTGTTGTCGGTGGAGCAAAATGTTTCGTAGCACGGGTAACTTTGACAAATTATTAGGTAGGTTTTACTAACAATACCCGACAGTCAAAATGTCCGACTTTCAGGAATCAGAATTTTGATTAAATTTCTTACAGATAAAGCGACGAGTCATTTTCAGCTTGAACCTGATTGGGTTGCGATTCTCCAGATTTGTGATTTAATACGTCAGGGGGATGTACAGTGAGTGCATAGTATCATTTGAGTTGAAACTAACCTCTTTGTTTCTCAGTAATTATGAAAAGATTGACGTTTCTATAGTGCTTGTACTCGTTTGTACTCATTGATTAATTTTATGCGTCTTCCTTATGTTTAGTAAAACTTCACTAGCATTTGTTAACTCTTTACTGGTTTACCTCTTAATTCCTACTCCTTAATTATAATAAAAAATGAATTTGAACAATGTTTCACAATTACATAATTAGTTTTAATTTTTAAATGACTCAAATATTATGTTTTGTGTGTATATAGACCTAAAGCAGCACTTGCAGCAATAAAGAAGAAAGTGACCAATCCTAATCCGCACGTGGCTTTATATGCGCTATTGGTGAGAAATAATAACTAATTATTTTAATAAATAACTTATTATTAAGATTACCTATCCCAAATGAAGACATTTTTTCGATATAGGTTTTAGAATCTTGTGTTAAAAATTGTGGTGCATTTATTCACGATGAAATTGGTACGAAACAATATATGGAACAACTTAAAGACCTAGTGAAGACAACAACGCATGACAACGTTAAACTCAAAACCTTAGAATTAATTCAAACCTGGGCACATGCATTTCGAAATAGTCCTAAGTATAGAGCAGTGCAAGTATGTCTATTAATTCTTCTCTATTTTTATTAATGCTATACGTTAATATTGATTAAAACTGTATATTTTAGGATACACTTAATATTATGAAAGCAGAAGGACATAAATTTCCTGCTTTGAAAGAAAGCGATGCAATGTTTATTGCTGATACTGCTCCAGAGTGGGCGGATGGTGATGTATGTCATCGCTGTAGAGTGCAGTTTGGAGTTATGCAAAGAAAACATCACTGTAGAGCTTGTGGCCAAGTATTTTGTCAAATGTGTTCAAGTAAAGTATCTACTTTACCTAAGTTTGGGATTGAAAAGGGAGTTCGAGTTTGTGAAACATGTTATGATCAGCTCAATAAGTAAGTACGAATTTGTTTCTATCCTACATTGTTCTTAAGTTTATTTTTCATTTGTACAATTTATTTCTATAGACCATCAACAATACAAAATAAAGAAGTAGATTTACCAGCTGAATATTTGAACAGTTCGTTAGCACAACAACAGCAGGTAGACAATCTTTATAAAGAATGTTAACTGTAAAATTAAACATTAATATGTACAAAAACTACGAATTTTTTATTTCATCTTTTATTAGGTGCCACCTAGGAAAACTGCAGCAGAACTTCAAGAAGAAGAAGAATTAAACCTTGCTATCGCTTTAAGTCAAAGTGAAGCAGAACACAAAGAAAAGGAAAAGAAACGGGTCACTAGCAGTGTTTTAAAATCAAATACAAACACTATGAATAGAACAACATATTCTCCGCCACCATCTCCTGTTAGTATTTAGAAAATTTTACATTTCATTGAGATATTAGTTCATTTTCACTTTACAGGGCCCTAGTCCATCAAAATTACAAGAAGAAGAAGAGATTGAACCTGAACTCGCAAAGTATTTAAATCGCAAATATTGGGAACAGAGACAAACTGTGATAGAAGAACATGCTTCTAGAGCAGATGTTACCAGCCCTTCGGCTCCTAACATTAGTAGTCCAATGCCAGGAAAAATTATAGTTGCAAAACAGCAAAATGGAGAAGTTGACAGCCAAATGGAAGAGTTTGTTAATGCATTGCGTTCTCAAGTTGAAATATTTGTGAATAGAATGAAGAGCAATTCATCGAGAGGAAGATCAATTGCCAATGATAGTTCTGTTCAAACTCTATTTTTAAATATCACTGCTATGCATTCAAGGTTAGTTCTGAACTACATTCAAAATTGATGTGAAATGTGTAAAATATATGTACTCAATTAAAACTTGCGAATTTTCTATAGATTATTAAGATACATTCAAGAACAAGATGACAGTAGGGTATATTACGAAGGTCTTCAAGATAAATTGACACAAATGAAGGATGCCAGGGCTGCCTTAGATGCTTTACGAGATGAACATAGAGAAAAATTAAGGCGACAAGCAGAAGAAGCTGAAAGGAAAAAGCAAATGTTGATGGCTCAAAAGTTGGCAATTATGAGGAAGAAAAAACAAGAATATTTGCAATACCAACGTCAGCTTGCTTTACAAAAAATTCAAGAACAAGAGAGAGAAATGCAAATGAGACAAGAGCAACAAAAGCAGCAGTACATAATGGGTAAGCAGTACATATGTCTGATATGATATTTCAAGATGATTTTCGTTCTATTACATCAATTTTAGGTGGTTATCAAGCAGTTTCTGGCTTTATTGGTCCATCTCAAGGTTCCCCTGTTCGTCATGTTCAATATCAAGGACCTGGATCTAACTATAATCCTATGTCTCCTACGAATCAAGGATACATGTATGGGCAACCTTCTGTGAAACAGTATCCTATGCAAGGCTATAGTATGCCACAGATGAATGCAATACCGCCACATATGATGGGTCCATTACCTAATCAAGAGCAACAGCCAACTGATCCATCTGTTCAAGGACACGAAGCCATGGGAAGAGTTACTGTTTCTGGTCCCGGAATGGTGAATGCATTAAACAAATTTGTATATATGCTTCATGCTAGTATTTCTTAACTATTTTTTACATCATTTAAAACATTACGGTGTATATATTACATTTTATTTTATTATTTTTTGTTTACATTACTTTCAAAGATGTCTCAAATGACAAATCCCATGCCGCAACTGCAACAGACAGGTGGACATCAAATGGGACCGCCGCCACCTCAGCAAGGTCCACCAAGTCATATGACGCAATCACAGCCTACATCAGGACATATACCACCGCAGCAAGGAGTGCCTCCGCAAATGCCGCAGCAGGGACCACCAGGTCAAATAGGTATACTTCAAAGCCACATGGGTCCTCCGCCTGCTCAAGTCGGACCTGGAGCACATGGTCCACCAGGTCAAGTCGTTGGCCTTCCACATCAAATAGGACCACAACAACCATCTACGTTACCAGGCCCCCAGGGACCTTCAATTCAGCCTCACGTTTCAAACACTCCTATTTCGTCCCAAGGTTCAGGAACCATTCCACCATCTTCAAGAACTGTTGGACCAATTTTGACATCAAATCAGACGATGCAAGGTCCTCAGGGACCTGCTGGTTTACCAACGATGGAAGGCATGCCTCAAATCCCAGTGTCTCAGGGACAACAGTTACAATTCCAACCAGCAGCATCTCTGCCACCTACATCAAATGAATCTGTACAAGTTAAAGAAGATTCTAAGCCTGAAACAGCAGAGCTTATTTCCTTTGATTGAAAAAAATTATATGCGGATAAATATTAATCGGTAATTAAAAGTGCATTTAATGCTAGTTTTTTAATTATAAATTTTCATTTTATATTGGCATTGATTATTTTAATTTTACTCGTAGAATTTGTTATAAGCTTTATCTAATCGACAAAAACTCATTTTTTAAATTTATTAATATAGTTAAAAAGAAATTAATTATATTGGTGATATCTAATGTATTTAGTACACATTCGTTAGGGCAAATTTCATATACGTTGTGCAATTTTCTAATAAGCAATAAAATATTATTTAGATTACGTTATTAATTTCAGAGTAAATACATATACATATATTTTATAGTGTCCAGTGTAGGAGTCCTAATTATCGTAAAACGATAAACCCGAAGCGTTAACAGAAAGGAGACAGTGTTGATATTTATTTTAAGTTCTAGAAATTGCTAATACACGTAATGTACAAAGTGAAGTAGCTAACATGTTATAAAACAATAATGCTCAAATATTTGTCGATACAAATAAATGTTTCAAGTAAAAGTTAAAAGATCCGAAGGGGAAAACGAAGGAAAACTCCTATTTAAAGCTTTTTATTACCATAAATGACGTTGTATGACAGCCTATTAAACTCGTCTCAACGTCAGCATTCCTAATGTGGAAAAAATCCTATGGTTACATTTAAACAAAAACGGTGACCCTGACACAGCCTCAGCACCTGTATCAAAACAAAAAATAGCAATCTCGTTTGATAATTCTCTTCGAATCTTCTAACTTTTACCTGCAAAGTTTTTTTTGTATCGACGATTGTTTGAGCATTATTGCTTTGTAACGCGTTAGTTGCTCCATCCTGTATACACATTTTAAATACAGGATTTTTTTGCATAATTGCTAATGAAAGTTCTTTGTAATGTTTAACTAACAGAAACAAACTTCCACTACATATAGATATGTATGTTAGATGAAAATGTATATACAAAATACTTATACGTTACATAGTATAGAGGAACAAAAGAAAATTAGTTTCGCCAATACCTGACCTTTTGTCAAATATAATGTACCTTGTTTTCTCACAAGATTAATTATAAGATGTTAACTCCTCTATTAAAAGTATCATGAAACATGAGATTTTTTCGGGGGATTGTTTATAAAGTAACCTGTAGTAAAATCCTTTATTACACAGATCAAAGACGTTTTCCATTAACTCAATACCGCATATACATTCCCAGATTTTTTAAATTGTCTAAACAAAATTTGTATTTGAACTATGTGTTCTTATTTTTAAAATCTGTCCCCAACAATCATACTGTTTCCACTTGACCCTTCCTACGCGGTTTCACTTCTTGTGGGCAGGTAAACGATGTCTCTTCAGAATGTTTTCTGATCACAGTTGATGGTTCGCCATTAGTTGAACAAGCAGAAATTTGACCTTCTTGCTTCTCCTGACATATGTGTGATGCGGTCAATCCATTGGATGTTAAAGATGCTTTTCGAAGTCGCATGTCTTCCAACGGAATTTCTTCGCTCCGTGGCCTTGGCATCTTTGGTGAACTATCTCGGGATTGCAAACCATTTTCTTGACTCTTCTCATTTGGGCTATTATCACCACGTTTGGAAGTTGACGACAGATCAACGGCGGTAGGTCTTACGTTTTCTCTACGCATTTGTGCCGCGAATCCAGGTACTTTGTTTACTGTAAACATTGGCCGTGGTTGATCTTTCTGTCTTTGACCACGACCAATTCCTAGAATGAAATAGACAAGCGTTATCAATGTCATGTTCCTTCAATGCAAAATCGACATTTTTCGTCATTTTTTTTTACGTTTTTTTACTTTTTACAACTTGAATTTTCAATTGAAAAAATCTGAACAAATTTTGAAACATGTGCCTCGGTAACTAAAATGTCTGATCTTTTTCAAAAATTGTCATGGTATAGGATGAGAGAAATTGGTCGAAACGGTGATTTCCACTTTTTCCTATTTACTACCCACCAGCTGAGATAGGGACATGAAACTTGGCACAGATAATTTAATTAGTCTTTCTTGATAAGCTATTGAATCGAAAATCGCAAATCGAAATCAGTCAAAGGATACTTTTAAACCTCCTAACTGGCTATAACCTTTCGTAATGTTACTTACGTTCATGTCGTAAACCGCGTAGAGCATAATTTGGTGGCGTGGAAGAGTGAGGCATGCTTGTTGGAATGTCAAGTAGTCTTGCGATTTGATTCATTTTTTTCTGCCGTGCTTTTATTCTTCCTTTGGTTAGCCTTCGATCAAAAAGAAATTTAATAACTGATACATAATAATTATCTCGCGACAACTTACCTTTGTTTTGCAGCCATACATCTAATGTGATCGTCAAAGATAAATTTTGTTGATAACAAAGGAACTCGGTTGCCAATGCTACTACTTAAAGGTTTGTAAATTGTTAAATGTAGACATCTAGAATCATCTTTATCACCCGCGACCTCGATATCTTGTAAAAAACCAACCAATTTTGCCACTCCCCAACCGAGTTTACTAGTATCAGGTTCCACCAGAATTAATTGCACAACATCGATAACTAAGAAACGCCGAATCTTTTGACCGTCTTTCCACACAACCGTACACGCGATCAAGTCGCTATTATCTATTCGAAAGTGCAATACAAATTAAGTATTTGTAAATACCTAGGTATCTTATATATAATTAAATAATATGCTAAAATAGAATAACTTTTACTTAGATCAAGGACATTGTCAACTTGAACACAATTAGCTGGATTTGTAAGGGGCAATTGTGTTTCCACTTCCATGTTAAGCGTCAGAGAGAGTTCTCTTATTAAAAAAAATACTCTTATAGCGCGTCGTACCCTTTCCACCTGTGCAACCATTAATTTTACGTTCTGTTAGTTAGTTTAACAAATTATATTCTTTTAATAGCACAAGTTATACAATAGAGAAATTTGTATATTATGTACTTACTCCACCACATGGTAACCTTTTAGTAAATTCAATTCCAGTCATCGGTGTTCCCGTTGGTGGTAATAAAATATTACTGTCCATCATTAACCATTCAACGTTTAAAGGTCGTTTTTGAATTTCACTGTATTCATCCTCAAACATATCTAAGAATATGTCTTCGCTCTAAAAGTATGATAAAACTAACTTTCTTTATCATCAAGTTTCTTTACTCCTAATGTAGACAGAATTAGAGAAAGAAGCTCTAATGTAGAAATTATTTCTCCTAACACACCTTATAAAAACTTTTTAACAACCACGTGCTTTGCTCTTTAACCGCTTCGATCGCTTCCAAATGTGAATCTTTTAACATGGAATGTCCTTCCGACATTGCCAATTGTGTTAATAATTTAATTGCCAATTCCAATGTAATGAGCCTTACTTTCGAATCTAATCAAAATATAATTCGTATTAACGTTTATTATTATTTGGAAAATTAAAGGAGTAATTCTAGAAACTGACTTACATGTATGACAACTTAACGTTATGATATTAATTAGTCTATCTATTAAAATTCCATTATATAAACTTGTAGTATTTCGTGAATTGAATAAAATTGGGTCCAAGGTTTTACGTTCTACACCCTTAAAAAATGACTCAATTAGAATAAATGCATCGTGTCATAGTATCCAGTATTTCCAAAGTATGCTGCTTACCTGATTGTTAGCTAGAGCATAAAGTAAACACAATCCAAATAATGCAGCATAATCGTTTTCTGTGCAAAATAAAGAATTTAGGATTGTTTCTAAAAATGGCTTATTCGTCAATGATTCATTTACAGTTTGTTGTATCTGAGGTGCTAAGGGGCTTTCCAGTGCCAATCTTTGTTCTTTTTCTTCATCAGTTATATTTAAATGTTTCATTTCTTCCAAATCTTCATTTGGAATGCTATTTTCCTGTTGTTCTGGACTCGATAGTATGGTAGAATTTCCCATTGAAGCAGTATCAAATGATGTACTGGGATGGTTTATTTCTGATGTTTCTTTAGCCTCACTTTCAGTATTATCCGTTCTTTCATCTAAATTACTTTCTTCTCCTTTTTCTTCTTCTTCTTCTTCATCATCATCTTGTTCTTCTACTTCTTCTTCGCAAAGTTCATCCAACACGCTTAAGGTCTCACTTAAATTTTCAAGAGACTTTTCTAAACTCTCTCTTGGTGGTGAAAACGCAATAGGTTTATTTGGTATAATGTCACCATATATTTCAAGCACTTTGCTTGCTCCTGTTTGAATTGTTTCTAAGTCTGACAGTAGCATTACTGCTGCTAGTGTATGTACAAGTGGTCCATGAGAAACTATTAGAAATACTTGAGAGAGTAGAAATAAAGCTACTACTACGCTTATATGTTTTCTCTCTTCCTATCAATAAAAAAAAATTACTATTACATGAAATAACCAGAAATGTATTAATCGAAAACGTACCTGATTTTGGCACAAAAGATCTTTATGTCTCATGAGCGAATAAACATATAGTGGAACTAATAATTTGTGAAGTAGATGATCCGATAAAACTTTATTCAAATCAGATATATTTAAACACAGTATATCGTTTAAATAGTGTAAATGATCTAAGTGCTCTGCTACTAGATCTGATAATCTGTTTTGACTTTGATGACTGAAACATATACATATATACAGAGAAAAATTTATTTTTAAAATAGTTATTGTATTTAAATGTCTTAGTAACATTTTACTTACTCTGCATCATTTCTGACACAAGTGTCAAGCTCTATAATGTGATTACCAATAAACCATACAAGATTACTGAAATAAGGTGCAGCAGTGCGATCTCTTATAAATGCTAACATGGAGGCATCTTCTACACGATACACATTTAAAGTTAAGGTTCGCACTGCTATACGAACCATACCTTCGGAGTGGTTAAAAAATTTAATTGCTTCCGTATACAATGGAAAATCATTGGTGTGCTGATAAAAAAAAACCAAATTAAACAATATCCTTTTTTGTACGTGTGTTTTGTGCAAAATTCAAGTAATGACGATGAAACAATGATCACAGTAAGAAGCGTATTATGAATCAATTGAATTATACATACATTCAAAGCTTATAATATTAGATTACAATAACAAACATTAGGCAGTATTGTTAAAATTAATGAGCATGAAATTAGCTAAAGTGAAAAAATAGACACAGAAGATTATTACGTGTACCTCGTTTACCTCATTATAGAAGAAATGAATGGTGTGTGCATTTAACTTCAAACTTAATGTCTTTAAGAAACTGATATAATATGCCATCACTTCTTCATCACTGAAGTCAAATTTGTGCACTATTATACTGTTTACATGATTATTACTAAGTAAGTAATCTAAAAAAAAAGACATTATAATTGAATTACTATACTAAACACCAGAAGCTGAAATATAACATTGTGCTACTTGGGAACTTACACAAAGAAGTCTCATTACGTATATTCTCAAACAATATGTTTAGGGTCTGTAGCAATTGAACACATACATAGCTTCCACATTTTTGTTTCATAATACGTAGAAAGAATGAAAGCATATTTTTCTCCAAGAAAAAACTAAGAATAGAAGATAATGCTGTTAATAGTTGATCCTCACTAGCATTAAAAAGATGTTCATTGCTTAGTCAATGCTTGTGCTATATTCAAAACACATTAAGCAGAATGTTTTCTTCAATTTCTTCAATTCATGTTTAAAACTATGTTATAATATTTCCTGTTAAACACAAGCATTGCTTAAGTGTTGCATCCACTAACTGCTAATGGTAATCGAATTTGATCACTACATAAAATTTAAAATTGACTAGATAATTACTATATTAATTATGCTTACTCAAATACGCTACTATCATTTTGGTCACCCCATATTAAAATTTCAGCTATAGAACGCAGAGTTTCTACCAATAAGCCCCTATTATTTTCAGACACAGTCTGATTCTTCGATAAGACATTGTACAGATACCTGTATATAACAAGAAAGAATATAGAAAATTTAATGGTGTTAAATATGTATATATACATACTTAAGGTGCTCCAAAGAATGAGGATTTTTGGGTTTCCAGAGCCCTCCTCCAAACCAGCTTCGACTTCGAAACATTGTTTAATATTGCGACTTCATTTGGGTGGTGCCTTGCATCAAACTCATGTTTAGTTTCCTTTTTATCGTTATAGAAATATAAACGACATTTGTTATTGTTATTAAAATTACAGGAAATTCCTTGTATTAGTTCGTATTTATTGATACTTTTGTCAACGTTTAAAAAAATGTCCGAAATAGTAATAAAAGTCAACACATCGTTCAGGTTAGATTTCTTGTTTGTACACGGTTCGCTCGTATCATTGTTCTAACTATTAAACATCGTATTGCACGTAAACCCGTGTTTACTTTTTGTACATGTTCTTCGAATCGCACCATGTATCAATTTTTGTTGCAGTGTTTGATCACATATTACGTACATAGAATTTTACACGACGCAAAACGATACCTACGCTCCATTACTGAACGGACTATGGAATCACATGTTAGGTTAGTTCATTGTCGTTTATTGTCAATATTTATATTTTACGAAAGCTTTGTATTAAAAAATGTATCATTCTTAAAAAAACATTTGCATTTGTAAATCGATAGATTTCGTGGATTTACGTATACGTACGAACGAAGATCGAAGGCAAATAAGGAACGCATTCCAATAGGATTGGAAGATAGATTAGTGTGTTGACAACTAAGAAGTACATGCCAGACTAATTATATTTAGGAAATCTCAAATGAATCATTAATGATGAGAGTATTAGAATTATATAGTGGTATCGGCGGAATGCATTGTGCACTTCAAGGTGAGATATCGCAATATTACTCATTGCTTTTGTATTGTTTAAGTAAGCTTAACCTATATATTCTAGTATAGCTTTTTTTATTAATTATGAAATAAAATATAAAATTGTAATACTAGAAGTTTTGTATTTTCAGAAAGTGGGGTTAATGGTAGCGTTGTTGCAGCAGTCGAAATAAATCCTATCGCGAATGATGTATACAAGAGCAATTTTCCAAATGTTTTACTTATGAATCGCAATGTTCAGTCATTTTCAGTGAAAGAGATAAACAAGTTGAATATAGATACTATACTAATGAGTCCTCCATGTCAACCTTATACAAGAGTAGGACTTCAAAAAGATGTGTTGGATAACAGGTCGTCTTCATTATTTCATGTTCTTGAACTTATACCTCAAATAAAAACATTAAAGTTTATATTACTTGAAAATGTTAAAGGATTTGAGAAGTCTGAAATGAGAAATGCAGTATTAAAATGTATCAACAACTGTGATTTTAATTATAAAGAATTAATCGTAAGCCCATGTCAATTTGGTATTCCAAATACTAGACACAGATATTATTTATTAGCTAAAAAAAACAATCTTCAATTTTGTTTCAATAATGTTGCAATAAATTTTAATTTACCTGAAGATGCTCTAAAATTCTTATCAACAAGTAAACACGCTTTGTCAGCAGAAAAAAGTTGTAAAGAAAATATTGTAACACATCAGAAGTGTTATAAAATAGAGAATATTTTGGAAAACACTGAGGAGACGCAATACCTAATACCAAAAAACTTGTTGCAAAAGAGAGCTTGGTTATTAGATATAAGGACACGACAAAGTAATGGTTCTTGCTGCTTTACGAAAGCCTATGGTCATTATGTAGAAGGTACAGGATCTGTATATTGTCCATTTTCGGAAGAAAAAATCAAAGAAACATTTTTAGAAGCAAGTAAATACAATCAAGAATCGCTAGAAAGATCAGAAACTCTAGAAAAATTAAGATTACGATATTTTACACCTAGAGAAGTGTGCAGATTAATGTGCTTTCCAGAAAATTTCACATTTCCAGAGCATATAACACGTAAACAGAAATATAGATTATTAGGTAATTCAATTAATGTACATGTAGTTAGCAGGCTAATATTTTTATTACATATTGAGAAATAAATGATATAACTTATTTATAAATGTCTGTTTCATCGTTTTTGAAATATATATATTTTTTATCCAATACTCATTTATCATATAATGTCTAATATCTCAGTAAAAATACTTGTAGAATATGATAAATATATTTCATAACTGATTATCAAATATAAAAACGATCAACTTTTAACAGAAGTAAAAAGCATTCATACACATATATTACACAATATTACATATTAGCAATGATATCATTCTTTTTGCATCTTACATTTGTAATGTACCATTTCCTCTGTATTCCAAACATTTAGAGATACTAATAATCTACTTTTAGATTCTGTAACTTTCACACAATATTGTTTGAAATCCAATTCTTTTTGTTTTTTATCCATGCAATACTGGCATGTTTTAATTACTTTACATTGTTTCCAATTCAGGTGGAATGTGAATCTTTTTCTCTGCTGCAAATTTCTTCAATGCTTGATACTTAGAATGCCAAGATTCTATTTCTTCCCTCATGCGATTATTATCTTCTTGCATAGCTTCCATATCACGGTATTCCTGAGTTTTTTCTGATTCCAACTCATCCTTCTGTTCTATTCTTTTGATGCGACAACTAGCTGCATATCCTCTGTTTTTTAATGTGCGTCTGCGTTGCTTCATACGAACTATTTCTTCTCTTGAAAGCCCACGTAGTTTTAATTGTCTGTTCAGATCTCTGACTGATATTGTGACCAGTTCATCGTCGCTAATATCTAGACAAGGGCCAGGCGATAGTGGATCCTATAAATAAAAGTTGTAAACTCGCTTTTATTGAAATTTCATTTAAAAAAAATTATATTCTTCTCAATTCGATTAACCAAAAACGGAATGCAATTATTATTCTAAGTAAATATCTTATGATGCAGCCAATTAAATAAAAAACATTTTAATTTATATATATATTTATGTAAGTTATTGGTATATACTTCGTAACTATCCATTATTTTCGATGTGAATTGTAATTGACAGTTAAGCTTTTAATGCGTCCGGTTTGTAGTATCTTTCAAAAAGATATGCAACGTATCGCCGTATCGGTGAAAACAGTGATGATAGTGTTTATGGCGGAGGGGGCAATAACGTACCATTTTTATAGACCGCTTCCCTTCCATGAAGCTTTTCCCCGATAGAATTTTTCAAGTTCCTACGTCAAGTAACCACCGAAACTTGGATTTTCTTCTACCTTTCACACTTTCAGGAAAAATTTGCTTAGTCATTGTAGAATCACACCAGTCAGTTCGCCATTAGCCTCACGAGGTGCCTTTCTAAAAACATTGCCTGTTTCTTCCTCAAACAATTCAACATAACCTTGTATGAATTAATTTATTTATCATTTCATTGAACGTATACATGGGACTAATTAACTATTGTAATCTTAGTGCTAGCTTTTATCGTATCTGTAATTATCAATGTTGAACGATTTAATTAAATATTTCAAGCTTTAGTATGTTTCTACTTTAAGTAAGAGATTTTTCAATAGATGGCTACTAAGATATAACATTTCTCGCTAGTTATCCATCTATCAATGGTTTGTATATAAGCATTGTGCATGAATCGTCTGAAAATGTTTACGAGGTGGCATGAAAGTACCGTTTAAGGTGCAATTGTGTCGTTGTTGACCTAACCCAGACCTAACTAAGGTTAATGAAATCTCTGAAGAGTACTGGTTATTTCGCCCTTCACCCAGTCTAAAAATATGTCCAAGGGTATTCTCGTAAACTTTATTTTAATGACGTATTTGATATAATATATCAAAATATATATTATATATTTTATTATAATTGTTGATTTGAACACTAATAATTGATTGATATTAAGTTTTTTTAAATAATTAAAAATTTCGGAAAATGTTGCGCCATCCCTTGGCGAACCGCTTAAGTTTGTAGTGAAATAGTTCTCACCTCGTGCCGCTAGGTGAGGTGACTCTACTTTTCTCTGCATATAAATGTTACGTTACAGCATAATTAACATAATTCAACATCTAATTGTTGGTTTGTACTTTAATAATTGTCTAAAGCCTAGTTTTTTTAATAAATACAAATACCGAAAATTGTGGCGCTATCTAGCGACGTGAAGTAGGAACTATTTCATGACAAACTTTGGCGGTTCGCCGTGAAATTTTTGTCTGTTTGTTTATTGAATTAAAGTGCGTACATTCGGAGTAGTACATTGCACTACTATGCGATGCTCTCTTTTTACATTTTCTCTTTTAAACGTTTTACATTAATGCTTCTTAGTTTCTATTCTTACTGGCTATCCTTCTTATAACTAACCGCAATAAAGAAAGACATGATAATAAACTTTTTAATTTGTAAGTCGAGGTTGTCCGAGGTTGGGACCGAAGGCTCATTGTATTTATCGAGGAAATAATTCGCGAAATTTTTAGTTATTCAAATCAATAGATATAAAAATATACGACAGAAAAATTTCTCACGATTAATGCTGAACATGCGAGAAAACATCGTCTTCATTTAAGACAATTATTTAATATATTTTTACGTGGAATGACAAGAGAATTCAATTAATGCAAACAAAAAATATGCATCCATTTAAAAAAATTAATGCAGCGATCAAATGCACATGCACTATTGCATTTATGAAAGAAGTATGATCTTACAAATATAGTACTCGGTAAACCATTTATCTTTTCCATTTTTCATTTTTCTTTAAAGACACTGATGACGGATTTTACGAATATTTAAAATGTCACTTTTCGTTCTTCTACATTTGTAAAATCATCTTTTAAATTTATTTTACTGGAATGTTTATGATTAATTGTCAACAGTAAGTATAAGAATACATAGTTTATTTTATCGTTATTATTAAAAGATTATAAATTAATGTTATTTGATCATTTTAATATATTTTCTCCATGAATATTTTAGAGTACAGTTTCGAGTAAGTGTGTATGTACTATGTTAGACCATGTGTAGGATGTATTATTTCAATCGATTCACGTGCATATATGTAGTTGAAATTAGTTTAACATTGATTAAGTACAAGTTATTATGTTTACCTTGCTTCGTAAAACGTACTTTTATGATTTCCTCTGAAAAAATAATGACGATACAAATCAAGTTTGAATGCGAATATTTTTGTAATATCACTGACAAATTTGTAATAAAATGGACATACGATATTTATCGAATACAAACAATATGTAATGCGTATATTGCGATTGAAATGTATGAAAAATTCATCCATTTTCGCGTTATCGAATTTTCGTTCGCCGCGTTCGTGGTCCAATGCTATTGTCATTTAATCCACCCATACTGTATAACGTTTATATTGAATTTCAAACGGACACATGCCAACGAGTATATCGCTTGATTCTATTGGTTTAAGTAATTTTCCAGTGAAAATCTACTGATTCAATGTTGGAACGTACAAGGTGGTTTATTTCAAATTGATCACATTTCGCCCTTGCAATTAATCCATGAAAAAGTGTTCCAAGCTAAAATGGAATGCTTTACAACGGTTATCCTTCCAAATAATAAAAAAAACTTTAATATCTCTCTAAATGAACACTTTTCATCACATACGAACATATAAGTGAAATTGTTGAAGAAAGTATTACTCAAAAATATTAAATACCTTGAATAAACTGAATAAGATTGGAAAAGGTTGCGAAGCTATTTTTCTGGAACATTTTTTTATAACTAATCAGAGCAACAAAGATAACGAAAATTCCCATATTCAACGAAGAACTTTGTACGAAACAAAAAGGAGTATTTCGTATTAGTCGATTGCGCATCGAGTTCGTTGTTATGGATGAAAGAACTTCGCTATTCACTGTTCGAAGGAAGATGGGTAACAGTGTCGCGTTGATGTTTACCAACTTGTTTTTCCATTCCAGGGTCCAGAAATGGCTATTATCTCCAATCAGAAACTCAATAGCCAGGAAAGTGGCAGAAATGGAGGAAGATTGAAGGAAGAAGAGGAGCAGCACTACGAGTGACAGGAAGCGAGGACAGAAAAGTACGTGTCAGACGAAAATATAAGCTGGCACGAAAAAACAAGTTCGATGATCTATCTGTGAACGAAATTGGAAGTATATAAATTGTTTGGTACAATTAAGGGATCACGTTTCTGGCATGCGTCAAACATTGGCGATATTTTCACTTTGCTTCTAATCAATGATACTACGAGGGTCGTTCAAGTACAAACCGGATTTTTTTTATAGAGCTTTATTGAGGATAGGTAAAAATACAAATGGATTGGCTTCTTTTTCTACGTAGGTTCTTTCAACAGAAATATGTAAAAGTACAGTTAAACTTGTGAATCGCTTTGAAGGAAAAGGAGAGACTTTTTTGGACCATTATCGCGACCAGTAACGAAATATGGCACTATCACTATAGAAAAACCACTCAGAAAACAACAGACTGAGTATAGGGTGGAGGAAAGTTAAAGATAGAGCACTGATCAAGGTCAAGACTCGACTGTCAGCCAGGAAAGTTGTTCTGGCAACTGTGATTTGGGACTTAAACGGTGGATTCCTGATTGACTACCTACGTAGTCGAAGGACAGTGACTACCACTTCAGTACTTTCGCCTCGTGGATGATGCCAAGACTGCTTATCGCAGCAAACGACGCCAGCAATTAATTCGCGGTGTCTTTCTTCTGAAGGACAACGCACGACCGCATGTAGCAACTTTATTATAAACTCACTAAAATACTAAAATTCCATGTGACTACCATATGGGTGGTACACTGAACGAGACGTTACGAGGGGAGAAACATTTATTCAATTTTATGCAATAGTTCTGAGAAAAAAGTATTGAAAATATGCTTTTTGTTGTACGTTCACAGTGAAATGCTCCCTTAAGGGGTGTGTATCAATACGGAGGATGTATCAATACTCCATTTTTTCAAATTTTCCTCCTTATTACACCACAAAAAAAGAAACGTTTTAAATCCGTTATTGTGTTCTAATCTCAAAACCATACAAAAATGGAGCTGCCTCCTTATTGCAGCACACCCCTCAATTAGTTACTGGAGCAGCCAACTGCTTTTATCCCTACGGGGATTAGAAAGCTTCCTATCTGACGAAGAAAAGTACGTAGAAAAATAAAGCACTCCATTTATATTCGTCCCTATAACCAATAAAGTTGTGTAAAAAAAATTCCGGTTTGTATTTAAATGACCTTCGTATTTAAGGATCTTCTCATAAAGAGCTTCTCGTAGCTTGTTCAAGTAGATAATGACTTAATTAATGGATACCGTGAGTAATAGTAAATTGTCCTGAATATACAGTGTAATGTTTCCGAGGTTATCATAGAGCTATCGACACCACTATTACCTGTTATTTCCATATTTAATATATTCATATGAACACAAGATGAAGAGATTACGGATATCAGATATCATTCACTTCTCTCATAGATTGTCACGAAATTGTATTCATCGTTGTGAGCTATACTTCAATGTATAACACACTCACGCAAGCTTGAGGGATGATAGTGATTAAACGTTGGCATACTTGTCTCACAGGTTGTCGAAGATCTATCGTTGTTACTGTCGGCTGTAATACTACATGTTTGAGGGACACTTGAAGTACCCAAATATTTAAACAGCGAAAAAGATCAGAGATAGATAGATTAAAAAAAAAAAACAATCTTCAGATTCAGATGTGAACAAAGAGAACTATAATATATACTGGCTGAAAGACGAACAAAGGATACGCAGAATATGCGAAAAGGACGGCGGAACAATTCTACATTTAATAAGAGAATTCGAAGGGGTAGGAAACACAGAAATGGAAGTAGAGGCAAGTTTAGTCGAAGAAGGTACATACATACCTGAATCAAGTGGATAAGAATGATGCTAGAGGCAAGAAGAAGAGCAAAGAGAATAAGAGGAACCCCTCTTTGAAGCTCTTTCCACGTAACGCAACATTGAATTTAATTTGAAATTTGTCCCATTGCATTTCATCGGAACAGTATTTTACCAGTGTCTGAAAATATTCGACGTGGACTGGCTACGATAATTTATTTATCCATCCAAGTGACGATAAATGCTTCGTAGCAGCGTCTTAGAATTCAAAGCTGAAGCTCTTCAGCTGGATTTGCCTATGAAAGGGAGCCATTCAAACCGAGACGATTTCCAACCCGTTGTAATTAGATAGTTTGTAGCTTCAGTCCGAGTCCTACGAATTGGCGATAATTAAGCGCCTGATATCGTTGTAATATGCTTAACGTTCGCGTTAATTCGATCCAATTTGCCCGAGTATAATCGCTTTCACTTTGCCGCGATACTTGCGTGGCTTAATTATCGTTGATCGATCGTGCCCCTTGTTTCTTGAAAGATATATTGTAAGTTGATTTAATCCTCGTATAGGGCAGAATAACGAGACTAGTTTTCACCCTCTATGGGTCGAATTTTTTTTCTGTAGACAATTTGCAAGGCATTTACTTTGATACATTCAAATTGATAGGGTTGCTAACCGTCGTTAATATAGTTATTGGTTATCAAAGGCATATAATTAAGACGTATACGTTCTCTTGTGAATAAACTAAAATTATTTGATTAGATGTCATTATATCAGCACAAATCACTTTTTTAACATTAATTTTCGCCTAGTTGAGTTCACGTTGCAACTGAAGAAATTAGAGTGATTGATATACTGGACCGCCCTTCCTCATATAGCATCCTCTTTCTCTAAAATATAATTCAAGGTCGACACCAGTTCTTTGCATTGATCTTTAGACTTTTCGAGGATCCAGCGATTTGTCGCAATGCGGCTGATCGAGTGTCCAGGTACATTCGACTTCGTTCTCAAAAGCGACCACAACGGCGACAATTGATTCACTGCCCGCGAATGCTCTCATTATCGCGCTTCCAGTGAAGCTGGGAAAAGTGCCAGAGCCTTGGACATAGTGATCTATTCTTTCAAGGTATCCGAGAAGAACGCCAGAGACGTACGTGCCGAAAAGATGGATGTAACATCGGATAATCAGCTCCTTGGTAACAAATAATTTTGACCTGATGCATTTTTTCCTATCACCGATAGCAGCCAAGTTATTCTGGTGATCAGTTTTAAGTCCCTCATCCTGTATAACATACATATATATTCAAATGATGACTAGCAACAATCAATGTTTACATTTAGTGACCGAAAAACTGAATTTTCATTGATTCTTGGAACTCATTCTTGTGTGTTCAAATACTTTTGTGGCTTCAGCAATCTCTATGTTTACAAGAAATAATTCAAATCTATTGTTTACATATTTCGATTTGTTTGAAACTTTACCTATATAATCTCCAGAGTCGTACCTCCTTACAGTGTTAATAATATTTCAGTGTTATATAATATACCTATTATAATTAATAAAGTATTTCGTACTAAGTGTTCAAATACTTTCGTGAGTCACTGTATATATATATTTGTATTTATACCCTAAATGTGTTTCGCGGAGTGATCATGCGACTATTCATTACCTAATGCCAATTATGGTCGCTCAATTACGCACTACCTGGCAGGAAAGCCCGCGCTACCGGTGCGTACCTTCAAACTTGTTTACGAAGAAACGATATCTATTTAAAAAAACAGAGTCGACCTTCATATCTTCTCTACGCTTCTACCGATAAAAAATGTATTGGCACCACGTTAGGTACCCCTCGAAATCAAACAACTCTTGTTCGATACTTTTTTCTAACGCTAAAAGTAAGCCAACCATTCAGGTGGTTTGTTTTACATGCCTCACGCTGTAGAAGTGATCCAGCACGATCTTGTTAGAGTTCGACATATAGGAACGAAATTCGAATTGACACAACATTGCAGCAGTTGAATACATGATATAGTGATATAGTAATTCTAAGAACTATATTTAAGTATGAATTAGTATTTGCAATCGTATTTTGTTACGTATTAGATAAAATAGATATTAGTGAAAGTATTCGTTTCAGCTTATGATTGAAAGGGTTAAACGAGTAGTTTCGTTGTTTTCCTGGGTTCGTTGTTGCCAGACTCCCAGCTACGGAAAATCTTTTGATCAACTCGACGCTTTGATCGTTGTTATGCACGTAATCCAATCGATTAAGCAATCATGATTTGGACGAAGCGCTGCCGGTGTAATTGTAACTTCTGTTAGCGGAACCAGATGGGTACATTCGCAATTTGACCTATTTTCGCAATCAGAGGGAATATCGCGATCAGATGCATTGCTATACTATTGGTCGATCGATCTATCCTACCAGTCGTTGATTTTGCAATGAGGTCGCGCAATAGTGAACTTAGGGACTTTACACTTATCGACACCATGCAATGAACAAGTTCTCGTGCAATAATTTTGGCTCTCGTTGAAATACTTTATGCTCTACTGTCCTTGAAAATTGAATGTCTATTTCGTTTGTAACGAATTATTCTACGTCTTAACTCGTAGAATATGGTAATGACTCTAATTAGGACGAGTGACGTGACGCGTATACACTAAAAATTCGATTATTCCAAGAATTTGGGGTTGAAAGGTCATGCAATAATCGGGGTTCTTACAACAATGGAACAAGTAAATCTAGTGAGTAGTAGCTCTACACAGCACACATTCACTATTGTCCCGATTTTAGTTTGATTGTTTAACGACTATACTCTCATTTGTCAACAGGGTACAATGAACGAGACTCCCATGCAATAATCGAAGATACTGAAATATGGCAGGCCGCTAATTACCATTTATACAGCGTGTTCCAATAAGACCAGGAAGATTGTTTTTTAATAACAAAATACAAATATCTGTTTGATCGAAAAAATAAAAACCTAAATCTCCAATTGGAAAACCCGTTAACACATGAACTCTAGCTTTTTTCTAAAATAACATAATAACTAAAAGAATTTTGAATAAATATAAAAGATTAAAATAATATTTACGAAGATGGCTACAACCGCTATAAGTATGACACAAGTGATTCGAGTCAAACATGGAAACAGATACGAAAAACTGACAAAAAATTGATTTAGCAAATGAATTGTTTTTATATCTACGTGTTGATAATAAACGATGAATTTGATAAGACATATTGGGCGATTTAATAGTATACTTAATAAATAAAGCATAACATAATCGCATATTAGAACAACAAGACTGTGCGAAATGAATTAATCTGTCGCTATGATATAATTAATAGATAATCTCTATTGTTCGATTGCCATCTAAATTAAAGTTATTACTGCGCGAGCTTCCAGCATGGCGTCAAAATCATTCATTGTTGGAGGAAGTTCATTAGCAGGTACGAGATATTCCTGACAATATCTTGACGTCCGCCGCGCACCGTTACTCCTGCTTTCATAATCTATCAATTTGTCTCCCTGTCGTAGCGCTTTTCCTCTGTCAATGTTTTATATCTCAATTATACGTTTCGTATATTTCGAGAGTTTCTCGAACCAGCCAACGAAATTCTTTGTTTATAGAGCAACGAGAATTCGTTCATTTATTTGCCCAATTCCAAGGGAAAAGAACCATTATAAGATAAGTCTTATAAAACGACAATTAAAGTTTGTTCTTCAATCTGTCAATTCCTTTTTCCCAATCTGTTGTTTATTTTCAATCGCACGTATCACCAACTCGTTCAAACTCACGAACCAACGAAACGCGGTAATATTCAAATCGAAGAAATTTATTTTCTTTACGCATACATATATTGTTTCTTACATTTTATTTTACCGTGCATTCATTCAAATGACGCAAGCTGACTTGTGTTTTTGTTTTCATAAAGAATAAATAAGAGATGAATGAAAATGACTACGTACACTTTCACTAAATATGGCACATTGTTAGGACACTAATTATCACTAGTAAGGAAATAGATAAGAAACATTTGAATAAAGAAGCCCATTTCGTAGGACATAGTGCAATTTGAAAAATTAAGCAATTTTAAAACAGCAGTCCAAAATAGGGTGATTGTTAACGCATACTGATGATTGTTCCACGCATTATCACGCATTACAAAAATATAAGCTGTTAAATGTTGACTTATCTTCATAAATATGGCTTTCGGCGTAAGTGATTCGTTTAAACTAAATATAAATACTATAAATTACATGGTTCAAAAGTTACACAATGCGATATATGACACGTTACTTCAAGTGGTAAAAGATTTCACAACGCTAATGAAAATAAAATGATGACGATTATTGCTCCCTGATATTTGCGTAGAGGTTAGTCAACCTGGAAAATCAAAGAGAAGTGCTGCTAGTAACCCCACTCGACGATAGTAGATTACGAGACACAAAGACGAGAGTTTCGGATACGCTAGACTCAGTAGACAAAGCGCGAGAGATGGCCAAACTCCGGGCACAACACAATACGTAATCGATTAGGCAGATCACAATGGATTGGGAGAGGAGTTTCCGGATAGAACAGAGCAGATGACGCAACGGATATACGATATTGTGTTGAGTATAAGCATTGCGGCCAGGGTTAAAATCATACGTGTTACAAGAACTGCACGCATTCTACATAAATTTCACTCTTATTCCGTACATTTTTCACATATTCTACATATATTTCACGTACATTTGGCATTCATTTGATACTTCTTTCACACATTCCATGAGGTCATCCCATAAGATTGTGCCACATATTGTTCTTCTATTTAAATTAATATTTAAAACGTACATTATACAGGGCGAGGCATCTAAAGAGGCCACCTGAATAATTCGCTTACTTTTAGCGATAGAAAGAAAAGTGTCGAACAAGAGTTGTTTGATTTCGAGGAGTTATTGGCACCACGTTACGTGTCCCTCGAAATCGAACAACTCTTGTTTGACACTTTTCTTCTATCGTTAAAAGTAAGCGAATTATTCAAGTGGCCTGTTTTAAACGTTTCACTCTGTATTTAAATAATTTCTGGTCCTCCTAAGTGCAGGAGTATAAAATCAAGTATAAAATCAAGTATAGAGAGGACAAATTATGTATATAGCGAGGAATGTCAATTACAAATTCAATTTAGATGTGACTGTACGAACAGAAGTGTATAAAGTACACAAATTGTGGAACAATACTTACAGATGTGTACAGAAAGCGACATTGATTTAATTGTTAAACATTTCTTCTGTCTGTTAGAGTAGACTACGATAGATCGATGAACAGAGAATGATAGATTAATAAATTGATATACTGCGGATTGGTATTGGTATGGATTGATGCACTGATGTACTGGAATATTGATAGACAAACATACTGATGTATTCATACATTGATATATTGACATTTTAGTACATCGATAAATCTATAGATTCATAAATTAATCGATAAAAGGTTGAAAGATTGATAAATTGATAACTCGATAGGTCGATAGATCGACAGATCCATAGATCGTCAAATCGATAGATTGTAGTTTCATAGCTCGTTAGCTCGATAGCTCACTAACTGGATATTTCGATATATTGATCGATCGATAAATTGATAGATTAATAGATCGACGGTTTGGAGGTTGACAGGTTGAAACATGCATTAACAGATAAATTAATAGACAGTAAATCTTTACCAACGGTAAAGCTTATTATACATTTTTCTCGTGTAATACAGTTTGTATTAGTTTGTCCAAGTTCGTGCCAATTTCTAAGAAAAATTCAAAAACACGTTTGAATTTTAATATATATTTATCGAATGACATAGGTGCCATTTTGTTTCACAATCTTTCCACTTTTTAAGGGACGTATACATGTTATTTGTTTTCAACCACTTCGACATATTCAGACCTGTACCACCTACCAAAAATCGACATGGACTTTCCGGATAACTCAATATATGCATATATTACTCGGTATTTGTAGCCATACTACCACGATACGTGAAACACACAAATACTCCTACATACTTGCTACTTCCATACTTGTTTTCCGTTGTAACCGTCGTTATGAGTAAAATCGAATTTAAAGGGTACAAAAAGTTTCAATCCAAAGAGACTTGGCCATAAATGAAAATGTCGTATTTCCCTTATTGTTTCTCTTATGTCACGAAATAGTCCCAATTACGTTACCTCGTATTCCCTTAGATAACACGACGTCCATCGAATAGTTGCCAGCAGAAACAATCCCTCGAAATTAGTCCTGGTCAGTTCGATTCCTCGAAACGGTCTCTTCGGTCGCGGGGAGCCGCGAGAGTTGTCGGTTGCGTCGAGTTTACGCGTCGTTTCGGCGACCTCGGACGTCCTCGGACGTGTTCGGGCATCGCGACGACGTCCCGTCGCGACGCAACCGACAGTCGGTGGCCGAGCATCGCGACGCGCGCATCGTACAAGCGCGCCGCGCGAGACACCTTTGATTATACCGAACACGCGACGTCGCTCCCCTTTTCCGCGATAAAGGGATACCGTCGTTGAAAACGTCGAGCTCCGAGCCGATTTTTAAGCCGATTTTTTTCGCGTTCGAGCCACGTTTCCCGTTTCACGTCCCACGACCACGAACTCCCCTTCGGAAGAAGAGACGCGGACAGTTTAACGCGATTCGGAGCTGCGGAAAATGCACAAGAGCTGCTGTCTGTCACGCGGACGACACTGATGGTCTGTATGGAAAACACATTCGCAGCCCGCTGACGTAGTCTCGCGTCTTTCATTCTCGCAAGTCGAAGTCGGCGCTAGTCCTTCGTGTACAAAAGTTGGGAGAGCTGGTCCCAGAGTTGAGCGTTACCTAAAACCAGAGACCGTTAAAGGGTTAAGATTGCTCATCGAGAGCGCCACGCGGCTTCGCTGAGGCCCAGGGACGACTGCTGGTCTCTTCTCGAGGACACCAGTCGAGAGATTCGAGGCTTTAGCACCGGTTCACTGAATCTGAAACCAGTTAAACATAGTTTATTGATAACGCGACGTATACTCGTGGATATCACTAAAGAATGTCCTTTTACTCAATTCGACATGTATATTTATTTTTTTTCTACAATAAGGTTGCTCTATTGCCTTCACTGTGGAGCTCACGAGTTCCGTTGCGGATACTTTTGGTATTTCTTCTCGATGGAAGTAGAATCATTTCCGAATTCTTCTTCCTTAATTCGAGTAGAGTGATTCGTACTTAGTCAGACAAAAGACGAATCGCCCCGAGTGAACAGAATTGGAACGTTTCATGTTTGGAAAGGATGATTCGAGGGATCGCGGGTGGCTTTCGTCGACGTTTCCGGGTCGGAGATCAAACAGTTCTATGTTTATATCCTGTAAACGATTCACCCAGAATGGTAACATATGGTTACTTTGATCCAGGATTGCCCTCCAAGCTGGTAGAACGTATTCGATCGTACAAGTTTAAGAAAATGTCATGTTATAGGTCAGAGTGTTGCGCAAACACTTTTTTCCCAAGGGAAATTCTCCAACTTTTCCCAATGTTTTAATATTTTCCCGATTAACGTTCTCTCGATGGATACTTTTATTCGCGTATTTGCGAATGATTATTCGATACTTTTGTACGTTGGCACGCTCTATAATTCATTTCGAAGGTTCTTATATTTGATTGCCCTTGGAACTGAAATCCTTGTCGATCCGATGTTCATCGATTATGAAGTTCTTCGCCTCGTTGTCGGAAACTTGCGCGTTTCATTCAGCCGAGGATTTCCGGGGGAGATTTTCTTGTCGGTTCACCCTGCGCGCGTATAATATAAAAGGGGAGATAGGATCGGAGAAGGAGCTACCGATGACGACGAAGAAAGTGCTACCCGATAAGTATCATAACGTAACGTCTGGTACACGGATTACCCGTTCACAGAGCCAGTTAGGTAAATGTCTCAATCATCAACGCATTTTTTGCCAATCGCCACTCTGAGATACCTACATATGTAGTTACCTGGACTGTAACGCAAAAAGGCGAGGCGTTTTACAAGGTTTTATATGCTTCACTTCTTGTACAAAACCAATAGTTAACCCTTTGCACTCGAGGCCTTTTTTTCTGGTATCTGCCAGCAACTCGAGATGTTTCTTAGCATTCTATTGCCACGAATTCTAAGCTATCTAGATTTTAGAATAAGGTCACCTTTACCTCGTCGACAATCATTTTATCAACACTTCGAGCTCCAAAGAAATTAAACCTAAAGAAACATTAGGTATTGTAGATTTGCTGCGTGAAACCTAATGGTGACTGAGTGTCACCTCTCGAGTGCAAAGGGTTAAATTCTGAAAGAGGAAGTTACTAATGTTTGAGTATTCGATTGTAGAACGTTCCTCATGTATTTCACCTGCATTCCACATTGATTGTACACATTTTCTACTTATTCTACATCTATGTTTGACAGTACAACCTCCTCGTGAAGCAAGGCTAATCAAACTGACGGGCATAAATCAAATTATAATGAACGGAGAGAATGCTAGGTTTGATTTGAACCATCATAATTCTGTGAAATGATAAAGCGTAGATCCAATTGGAAAATAACAGAATTAATATGAGAATTTCAAGTTGAATGTTACGTTGACAACGTTAGTGAACAAACCAGTATTGGAGGAATCGGGGAATTTTATGTGATTAGATATTTCAGAGTTATCGCTTTGAAATGATTTAAAAGCTGAGACATTGAGTTTGAAAATGCTTTTTTGAAAATAGTTGTGCCATTATTTTTGGCAAAAATAGAGAACTGCTCCTGTTTCTGTTGCTGTGCTCCATCAATTTTGTTATTCGATGCGATACATTGATTGGTAGTTTGATAAGTGAACATACTGATATTGACAACTAAGAAAGTGGTCATAAAGATTATTATGTAACTTTTGCTACACGGATTACTCCATTACAAATCCAATTGGTTAAATGCCTCAATTATCGACACATGTTTTGACAATAGCTATTTCTGGATAGTAATTGAAAATTTAAAGTATTATTTTTTGCATAGATTCTAATATAAGTTTTATGGAGCGTAAATAATCTGTTTTACTTCTTATATAAAACTAATAGTTTATTTCATTTTTAATGCAATGAAAACATAATAATTCCTTCTTTGACATTATGAAGATCAGTTACGTTGAGTCGTATCAAGCGGATGAATTTAACAAAGAAAAACATGTAACGTTTCGAGCGTCTCTCCTATTCAATTTATAAAAATATTATTTTCTTTAAATTTAAGCTTTCGTTTTTCTTTTGGATTAACTCAAATTCAATCTAATTTTTTCATTAACACAGATATAGTATTATTGTACGTTATCGAAGACGACTTAAAACGGAAGTCGAAAACGTAACGTAGTTTTCATCGTTCAATTTAAATGCTGGAGACTGCTGAACGAAATTACTATTTATTTTATCGTCAAGCACGAACCAACATTCATCTATTTCTAAGATTTCAATCATCAGAAGCACTAGATACATTTCATTGTTCACTTCTGCTACAAATATTACCATTTGTGTACATTGTCTGTTTACTATTATATTTCATTATATTTTCATGCCCCGCGTAATATTTACATTATTATAAATATCGATAAATTTGAAGTGTATAATTTACTTAAAATTGAAAGCACTTTTACTAAACTGTTACTAGTCGTGTTAATGAGATTGATTACAATTGTCGATGATTGAGTTATTGTCTTTATGTCAATTATGTGCATTTACTTTATACCAACAAGAAAATTATGAACATAGTTACGATTTTTAAATAAATGCTACATTGGACTTTAATGGCTTCGCAAAAACGTGAAAGTCAATGTACAGATAAATTCAAATATGCTGAAACCAATACAAGTTCGGTTTTAAAGCATGTCTCTTACCTCCATAACTTCAAAATACATAGATATTCTTTTCAATCTTCATCTTAATTAGCATGTTTTTAATGGTTCTTCATCGAAATTTTTATTTTCTGACCTAAATATAAAGCAGAAACGTAATCCAATTGAGAATTAAAATGAAACTTGAGTTTAATTGAAACTTTACACTGGATTTATGGCGTATGCTGATATGCAAAACATTTGCAGGTCGTTTTCATTAATTAACATTTAACTGTGCATGAGTGCATACATTCGAAATACGTTTAGCACATGTTTTTTTATATTTACATAACTCACAATACAACAATGATTGATGCAAATTATAAGATTATGCATACTTAAATCAAATTATTAAATAACATAAATCGTTAGTGTTTTAATTAATATAGGAATGAAAATATTGTTTTGTTGTAATCATTGTTTTCTTTAATTACAAATACCATAATCATCTCCGGTCAATCTTTGCCCTCAGGGGCTGTAGCGGTGTTTTTGTAAGCTACAGTACGGGTTTAGCAACCCCGAGGTACCCGAGCTAGAGGATATTACGCAATATAGGAGGACCAGTGGGTCCCTACAGAGATGAGAAGTTACGCATAACAATTTAAAGTGGCCAGCCACAGATAAGAAGCCCAGAGTTACGATACGATTGTGAAATATAAACGAATTGTTAAGAAGCTCAATTAGTATAATAACCGCTTAAGGCGGTTCCAACACTTTAATAAATACCTGGTCAATCTCCATCACCGATGGCATAATTCAAGAAAGTCTTCGAACAAGCATTAGACTTTGTCGCGTGTCTTCTTTGTTAATTTGCACGATGATCGTTTTTGGAAAGTACAGTTTCACAGTTCTTTCGCTCATCGTTCAGCAGTCATCGAGATATATTTAACAAGTTTCATAAGAGAAGATTTTCCATCAAAACAAAAATATGGCGAGCGACGGTGTTCATGGACGAAAACTAAATGTGTACAAATACACGTTTTCGCAGTGTTCCCTGGATTATTGCAGGGAATACCTTGGGTGCAATAGCCTTAGTCGTCGTTACAACTAACTTTGATAAGTCATTTGTAATACGTGGTATGGTGCAGAAGTAACAAGTTACCAACAGTCTTCTACTGTTTTCTGAACAACGTGAAGGATTATCGACCGAATGACGTGTTCATGGGTTATAGTAACGAGGGAAAACTTGGAATGCTTCTCATTCATGGGAAGTGCAGGCATAACGTACCAATGACAGAGCATCTAATTCCCCTAGACTTGTTTTATGGTTCATTGATCTCAGCATTAACACGTTGACTGACACTGCTCTTTTGGACAAAAGGATTCCCAACCCAATTTACTGTAAAGGTGTCAGCAACGATAGAATTTTATGTATACGAGGAGAATCTACACTTATCAGCACCTACAATTATCTACACTTTTGACAAAACTCTTCTTACATTGTGCACACTGACTTCCGTCTTCGCTTATTTGATTGTTATGCCGTTCTGGTAATGCTACGAAGGTTTGATCCTAATTCCGCTGTTTTCCTTCATTCTGTTGCGAATAGATCATGCCCGCTCCATTAGAAGTTTGTCTTACAGAGGAACAACGATCAGTGATTGGTTTCCGTTGATCGAAGGGTGTCTAAGGTTCAGAAATTCATCGTAGACTATCATTGCGATATGGGGGAAGTGCATTATCACGTAAAACTGTGTTTCTGTGGATCGAGAAGTTTAAAAGTGGCCGAAAAAGTGTAACGCAAGAAGATTAGACGTGCAAAACGCGGTGCGAAAGTGGCTTCCCGACCAACCGAGAACTTTTATATTTGCAAGGGACACGTACACTTGTTGACCGTTGGGCAAAGTGCATTGATAAGGAGGGAGAGTACGTAGAAAAGTGACGTGCATAGTGAAATCCTAGCTTTATGTAAATAAATTGTAGAATGAAAAGTGGAAATAATTTTTGACTTACCTTCTTACATATGTACGTAGAATGCGGGATCGACGGATTAGGGGGAAGTGAAGTAGTTCTTTACTTTAACCAAGAACAGGAATATAATTGGTATTCGAAAAAGTTCGTGGCGTTTTGTCTCTCGATCGAGGCGAGAATGCTACGCAGACTTACGAAAAAATTTGTGGTTTTTACGGACAAAATGCTCTATCAAAATTTCGAAGTCGATGATGCATCACGCTGTGGTCGACCAATCACAGAACGATGCGATGAAATCATGCAAATGGTTGAGAAACGCCACGAACTTTTTCGAATACCCAATATTTAACCCTTTGCATTCGAGGGGTGACTCTCAGTTACCATTGGGTTTCACGCAGCAAATCTATCAGCGATCATGTTTCTTTAGGTTTAATTTCTTTGGAACTTGAAGTGTCAGTAAATTGATTGTCAGTGAGGTAGAGGTGACCTGATTCTCAAATCTCGATAGATTAACATTCGTGGGAACAGAATGCTAAGAGAGCATTTCGAGTAGCTGATAGATACTAGAAAAAAAGGCCTCGAGTGCAAAGCGTTAATATAGATATGGATGATATATAGGTCTTTACAGGTTGATAGGCTCTCTGTGACTGACTGTTCAACTAAACGAGAGAGATACACTTCTGGGCGCACCTGCGTGTGCCCTTTTGATTTCGGCCGACGGCGTTCGCTGTTTATTTTAAAAGCTATGCCTTATGTATATAATCCGCTATATATTTTTTTTTTTTTTTTATAAAGAAACATTCAGTCATGTAAAACATATTGATTTTAAATATTCTTTCATACGTCCATTATCCATCACTTACTCGGTGGCGTTTTATGACAAATCGTCAGCTACGAGTGGCACTCATCCTTGGCAGTCAACGAGTTAAATGGAAATACTGACATGATTGAACGGTGTATGGATTAATTCATTAGTCGTCTACGCAAAAAGTGGAGAAACTGACAGCTGATATTTCGAACATATACAGCGAATAAGTATGCTTGAAATGTAACAGCAGATACGTCGCACACTATTCAGTTCATACAAATTTACTTACTTCGTACGCATTTATTTTATTCGCCGTATTTTCATACGAATTTTCATACGTATTTTCATATTTTCATACGAAAACGAACTCATCGGGTTCGTTTAATATCGAAGCTTGCTAAATCGTAGGTGGAAAAATTGATATAGCGATTTAATCAAACAAAATTGATGGCAATCATTTTGTTTTTATGTTCGTTTCATTTCTTGTATTATTCGATTTGATTTGATTTTATGCTGTTAGTGCACTGTGCTGGTATTATCGTGAATTTTCTCTTGTATGAATATCGTAAATTCAATCAAAATTTATAAAAAGTTCTTACGTCAAAGGGTCTTCGGAACTTCGTCACCTACGACAGAGAATTTCGATATGCCAATCGACGACGAAAATTATAGGGACGGTCACATTGTGCGGCTCGTCCTTCCCGGCAGAAGATAGTAATCGAGGAACTATATGTGAATGATAAAGTGATGATAATGAATTTTGTACGTACGTGAAATTTGTTTGTGCTACAAAGGAAACGACAATGTGAAGTTATAAAATGACGACAGTGATGCAATTGTTCGCAATAAGTGTGAAATAATTTGTAGTTGGGAATGAGAAAAGTTTATGCCACTTAAGTGACTATTGCCAAGGGAATTAAGTAGAAGAATGTGATTTTTAGTGCAGTTACTCTATTCGTCACTAATTAAAGGGTTTTCCAAGAAGGGCTTCAGGAGTTTGTTCTTTAATGAAACACAACTGGTAGGGAATATATCCAATTTTTCTTTTATTGTAAATAAAAGTACACATGATTACAATTAAACGTGAAAGATGATGTTGTTCGAGTGTCTACTATAACTACGTTGGCTACGCTAATAATATTTTCGGTAAGTTCTTTATATTAACTTTTTGCGAATGAACATTTTGAAACACCAACCAATAATGATATATTAATTCTACCTTTTTTTATATTAAAATAAAAATGCTAAAGCTCCTCCAGGAAAACAGTTTATTTTAAACCTCGGAATACTAAGGCAGAGAGGGGTAAATTCGTACTTCATGCCGATTATATCAATATTTTGGGAATTCTTGTTAAATTAATTATTTCAAAATTTTGAAGAAGTTCGATATTATGCACAAATATCTCTGTATACGAGAATGTAAATATTTGGTTACGTAGAACATTGAAAAAGTTGAAAGTGAACAGTGTCAGAATCGCAATGACAGTTCAAGTGAAGTGACCGATGTGCTTGAAGTTTCAAATATTAAACAGTCCCATATTCTCGTCAAATTTATAAAAACTGTTGATTTACAATCAATTTTTTTCATTTTGATGAAATATTCCATTCTAAGTACTTCGTTCTCAGATATATTAGAAAAATTCGTGTTTATTGTCAAGTATTAACTGTATTCTATTTGGAAGTTTTAACTCAATTCGTTCCATTTTGTCACGTTGTTCATTATGTTTTACGGTACGAAGTACATTACAAGAGTTATACATCGTTGTTTGCGATTTTGTTAAATTACGAAGCAATGTGTTAGGTTTGTGTGGCTAATTCTTAATCTTGTTAATATCGTATTCAATTTTCTTGTTGGTTAAGAGGGAGTAGTATCATTGGTTAACTTTGGACTTGATGTATTTAATTTCGTTGATTGGGAGAAAATTTTTTTTTTTCATACACCCTAATATTGACATATTCACTACTAATATTAATATGTATTTATTGCAAAATATTTTTGATGCATATCTACTTAAAAATAATTGTCATACTTCATTACAGTATAAAATAAATTTGATTTAAAGTTCAACTCTGTGCCAGTCAAATCATATTGTATGTCGTCATAGTTGTACAATGTTTCTAAATAATTGAAACGTTAAATACGAGGAGGTGCAAGCTCTCGAATACTCTTGATTGTTATCGCTAACAATAAATCAGGATCTCGTGGCTTTTTAGTTTTCCTTACTTACTTTCTCTATTTTCCCTTTCTCGTTAAGTTCGTCGATTTGTCATGCCAAGTTTCGTTCCACGCGCTCTCTGCTTCCCTGCGTAGCTATTCGTATTTTTATGGTCGGTGCCATTTTTCAAGATTTGTCGGCCAGAACCTTCCCGTTTTTATCTCTTTATTTCTTTGTTTCCGTTCCATCGGCTTTTACTTCGTTACACGAGACAGGTCGAATCATTTTTTCGCAAACGGTGATCGAACACGTTTATCGAGACAAATCGTTACGGACAGTTCTAATCTCTCGTTTCATTTTTCATATTATTCTTGTTGCATCATCACCGGTATTGTTATCCGCCGCTCGTGTCATTCTTCATTCGTTATATTTTCCACCGTTGTGATGTATTCGTCGAACTATACTTGGCGTTATTATATTTTATGAAAGTTGATTGCAAATGTATGTTTATAATTCGACTTTTACACATTATGCATCATTTTCTAGACTACTTTAGTTGCCGTATTATATGTTAAATATATATTAATTTTCGTAAACATATCATTACAAAATACATGTATGTAAGAAGTTTGAAGTTTCCCAGATTAATAGTTATTATCGTTTTCATAGAAAAAACTACTACTATAAAAAAACACAATAATTAATGTTATGTGGTTAGTAGCGGTGCTAGTAGTAATCTCTCTATTTCGTTATCGTCTCGATATAGAAAAGGTTAGCGCCCCTTATTCATACGATACACTTAATTACATTAACCTTATTTTAGGTGAAAATTTGTATCCTAAATTCTCCTCGGTTATTAATTACTTAATAATTGATATTCTTATTGCTACTACACAGTATTCCTGCACATTTGTATTCTAAATTCTCCTCGGTTATTAATTACTTAACAATTAGCGTTCTTATTCCTACTACACAGTCCTTGTCAACAAATCTTAAATTTCGAATCTCAGGTTATAATTTAAAATTATATTCTTTTATTTATCCCTTCTATTCTCTTTGGTCTTTCTTCTTGCCCCTAAAATCATTTTCATCCACTTAACTCCGGTACCTTTTTCGTCTAAAATTATCTCTACTTCCATTTCTGTGTTTCCTACCCTTTCACATTCTCTTATTAAATGTAGAATTGTTTCGCCGTCCTTTTCGCATATTCTGCGCCATCATTTCCACGTCTTTCAGCCAGTATTTATTATAATTCTCTTCGTTCCCTAATTAATGTTACGTTTATGCATCAATTCCAACTAATGCGTCAATGTGAAACAACTTAATAATTTCAGATATTCGTTCTCTAAACTTAATATCATTTACCGATATTTATTACACGAGTGCTACTAGACACGTGCAAGTTCACTTTTCTCCTTTCTGATTTTTTCTTGTTTTCTTTCTCATTATTATTGTTTTGTCATCACTAGACTGCGGATCTTTATGCAAAATAAAATCTTCGTAAACGTGCCTACAAAAATTGAACCTAAATAGGAATTTATTTTATTCCGCAAATATTGTAACATGAACTTTACTTTCAACCTCTTTTATATTCTTGCATATTGTTTGGATTTTGTAATTTCTTGCACGTTCAAATTTCCTATAAATGCATACAGATCCGCAGTCTAGTCATCACTGTATATTGTAGCATTGAATGCGTGCGTTTCTATTTCGCTTATCGACGCTATTACGAACCCGTTTGATCGTTGTACTCCTATGTTGTGGCCATCTATATTTATCTAAGTTTTGTGCGTTTTAACCGTGAAATTCGACAATTCGTTGGGTGCACTCTTATCCACTTAAAGTTGTTCTGGCCGCGCCTCCACGATAAGCTGCGGAACCGACGGTTTTATTGCCCTCGATACCGCCAGGAATCGTATTCTAGATCAAGCTAATGGAGTCCTTGAAATCGGACGTGTCCTCGTTTCTACGTCGATTCGAGTTCACGAGGATCCTTCGACGACTCCTTCCGCGCGAAAAATTGGAAGAAATTTAAATTGCGATGTAAATTGAGACGTTTCGTAGGGATTCAACTACGTGTAATGTCAGGAACGACATCTATTTTGTAAAATAATTGATATTGAAGGAAGCTCGCCTAACATAGGCCATCGCACACCGGGTTCAAATTACAGAACGAAGGCAACAGTTGAAAAAGAATTTTGAATATTAAGTACTCAAGTCAATATTTCGTTCCCTTCGACGATTTTTTTCTCTTAATCTATAAGGAATTTTTATAAAGAGTTTTGCACACATATTCCTTCACATTTTTAAGGACATACACAATTTTTCGCAGGTAAAAATAATCAAAATTAAACGTAGTACAAGCGATCTTGTACACGATTCCAGGGTTTGTGCTTATTTGAAAGGAAAGAATCAAGAAACATTTTCATTAATATTAGCGTCGCTATGGCCCGAACCAGAATAATTATGAAATAGTAGTAGTAAGTTTATTAATTGATTATAGTTTGATTAATTTCAGCCTTTCACATTACCTTCGTCACACCGCGCGCTTACCCACTCTGTCTTTGCTTCTCTCCTCAGACCGTATGTTACTAATTGTAGTTTGTACTTTTATCCTTCTCGTTTGCTAATTTCCTTATCCAATCTACATTTCTTACATCAAACCTACCCTCTAAAAGCTCTTCTATGCCTATATTAGCATTTTCCTAATTTAAATCCCATTCGTACATGTTTATTTCGACCCACGATGATTGTCGATCTGATTAAAAGTAATGAATGCGTTATCTCGCAGAATCTACAGCGTTATCGAGCAGGATGCAAAGTATGACGCGGTGTGCGTGTACATAACTGGAGCTATTCTGCTATCATCGCGATCGATCTTCTCGATGGTAGAACGAATTTACATCTCTTCCCTGAATTACGAAATTCCCGGTTTAAATAGCATTTATCGTGGGCGTAATTCTACGCACCATCCTAATTGTCCCGCTAATTGATTTTCTCATCTTCACCCTAATCATGAGATAAATACACTTCGTCGCGTGGGACGCACAACATAGAGTAATTACGTAAGCCTGGCTGAAATACTATAATTCAGTCTTTTAATTGTGTTGCCACGTAATTACTTAAAACGAATCCATAGGAACATACGAATATAAAAACGGAGGATCTTAGTCGTTATTGCCTTTTTCAGAAGTTTACTAGCCGGAGTAAATGAACACGAACCATGCAATATCCGGTCTATATTGCAAGTCATTGAATGACGATTCAACTACAAGTATCGAGTCAGCTTCGAAATTCTATGAAGATATAAATAAACTTTGAAAGGAATATATATATAAATACTAGGAATATACAGGGTGAGGCATTTAAAACAGGCCTCCTGAATAATTCCCTTACTTTTAGCGATAGAAAAAAAGAAGTGTCGAACAAGAGTTGTTTGATTTCGAGTTCAATAACTTTTTTATGAGTGGATGCGTAGAGAAGATATGAAAGCCGACTCTGTTTTTCTTTTAAATAGAGCGATACAGTTTCTCATACAAATCCTATAAAATGCACTATTCGGGAAACATTAATAACAAACATTTTTTTTTTTGTGTATTCTCAAATACTTTGTGAATAAATATCAAATACTTTTATTACTGCATGTTGAATGCTTTTCTCGAAAAAAAGTCGCTAACATCGCATTCTCTTTTTCAAAATTTTGATAGGAAGATCCCCTTAATAATCCCTCAGTCGGTTGTCGCGCGGTCAAACGATCGAGTCTCGGGTATGAATGTCTTTGATGTGCCCCTTTCATGTATGACATCAAATGATCTCTGAATCGTCCTTCCCCCAACAGTAATCAAGAGACGAATCGATAGGGAAAAAAAAAAAAATAGAAAAGACCGAATGTAAAAATGTTGCTGCACGCAACATCTGCTGCTGGGTAGTGGGTTTGGGATCGATATGAATTCCGTCGTAACAGCGAAACGAAGTGATCTTTTTTCGTGGATGTAATAATCCCGGCCCAAGGCTGAGACGTTGCAACGATTGCCTGTAATTTGTCGCTCTGTCGCGTCTTTGCCTTTCATTTCGTCCCCAAAGATATCTTCGATCTCGCGAAAAACGTTTCGGTTCCGGATGTTCGAGATAGCCGCTGTGATCACTCTAATTTACTCCGATTCGTCTCCAATCTGGACAGCTTCGTCGCCAACGTCGAAATAATCGCAGGGGTTGGCGATTACTCGTTGCGATATGACCCCAACCTCGAGCAAATAGATGAGGCTTCTCCTATTCAAGCAAAATAAAGAGGTTTTCAAAGGGCTCCCAAGGACAATATTACAAAAAATCAAACAAATTGTTTTCATTCTAATTGCGAGGTTATACGATATGTCAGTAATTCATAATGTACATTTGTTGATGATTATTAGTATATTTTTGTTTGTTAAAAAACAAAATTTGTTACAAAATTCAATTTTGTGAATCATTCTATTGGTTAGTTTTTGAATTTATTGATTGTTCGTTGATTTTTTAATTTGTTTACTATCCAGAAGCGTAAGAGATAAATTCCTTTTTTTTTTAATGGTGTAATTTGTGCAATCCTTCCTAATTTATTAAAATACATTTTATCAACATTTGCTCCGATATCGTTAAATTTTCTAAACAGCGAATTTGTGCGAAAAGGATACTATTTTTGTGTAAACGTATACAATATTCTAAAAAGTTCAATCTATAGGTTCATGTTAATATTTTTATAAATTACAAATAAGTGAATGGAAAGTATTTTCTTACTACATTACAAAGATTTAAATTTGACTATTTGATAAAAAACTAGATTATACTTCAAGTATTCTTCCTTTTTCTTTGGAACATATTTCCTCGACAATTTAAGTCTTCTAAAGTAATGGTTTTGTATAAGAGACACTTTTTCTAGTTTAAAGATCTTCCTTATCAAATGTAGAAGGGATGAATTTTACTCGAAGTATTTTTATAAAAGTAATTCTGAAGTCAGCGTATTCGTGGTAGATACTTAAATGACATCGTCTTTTACAATTAGTTGTAATTACGTGTACTTTCATTTAAAGTATAATATTATAAAGAGGTAAAGTTTCTTTGTTTGTGTGTTTGTATGCAGGGGGTAATCTTCGGAGCTATTGAACCGATTTTAAACATTTTTTCAATAATAGAAAGCTATACTATCCACGAGCAACATAGGCTAGTCTTATTTTGATAAAAATACGTTTTCAACATGAAATCTTAAAATTTGTAAATCAAGTCGGTAGAAAAGCGTTGCTTGGATACTTCATCGGTGTACGCTGATCAAATGGTTGGATATACGTGAAAATGACGTAATAACAAAATATTGGTTATCGATAGATCTAAAAAAAAGTCAGCGGCACAATATACCTAGCTTTTATATTTACACAACAATAACATTTTTTATGTTAAAAATGAATTGAAAACTATAAGGTGAACTTTAAGGGTACTAATTAGGTATGATATAACAATCTTTAAAAAGGAGAATCGTTTTATCATCTGGGAAATTTCATGAAGATAAAATTTGCCTTTTACAGCATGTCATTTGGTCGCATAGTTTAGGAGATAATGAAAAATGAAAATAATTCACAAAGAAATTAATTACAGGTCGTTCATCACACAATCGACTGTGCCGTTAACATTTACAATTCAAAATCTATTTCTGCATTACACCTAGTTAAATACGTTCAGCTGTTACGAAGTACCTAACTACAATACATACGTACATAAACACTGCAGTAATTATTGCACCTACGCGAATAAGACTAGTATTCTACTAGCTAGTTCGAAATAAAGAAATTGGATATATTCGAAACACATTTCTTGTAACATTTCTATACGTTAAATATTAACCGAGCAACAAAAAAACTTGTTGTTATTTTTTTCAAGGAAATTTTATTTCCGCGACTTTTATCATCAGTTTCACGATGGACGCCCGAGGGTGGAAGTTTCACCGAGGGTGGGGCGGATAATGCAAAGTAGGGTCGATTAAGGGTTCCACTCTCGCGATTAATTGGAGTCTTGCACGAGCGTACTTCAAAGCATCTCTGCGGTGACAAGTTCGGCGGGAGGGAGGAGGCGGGAATGCAGAAGGTCCCGGAGAGCTTTATTTTCTTGACACGAATAACTGTGCGGCTTTAAGATAATTTATTTCTCAACGCAAGAAGGAAGTGAAAGCTATCGATCACGAGTATTTGTGACGTTTAGATCGAAAGCAACCCTTCCCGAAATGTAACCCTTGTCAGAAGATTCGATAATTGGGTCAACAACATTTTCGAACTGTTCAAAGAGTATCTACAGCCGTAATACCTACATCACGGATTTATCAGAACAGTGTAAGTGGAAGATTCTCAATGTAACAAATATATTTTGTCTATCGTGACAAATATATCGTTGCTAACAGATAGGAATAAAATATTTTAAAATCAATTTTTGCAATACAACATTCGCGATATTAATCGGCATTTGGTTAAAGGGAATTATTTTCGATGCAGAAATATTTGCTGGAACTATTTACCTCCCTCTTACATCAGACATTAGATGTTTAGTGCACCGAATTCTTGTTACAACCACCTTACAATATACTAACTTTAATATACGCGTGTGATGTCGCTGTCGTTAATTGTAACTATGTATCTTTTACAGCTTGAAAATATTTCAAATGTAGAGTCGAATTCTTGCTTAGCGATAATAAACATATAAATAACATATTTGGTTTTGTTAAACGGCCCTTTTAGTCTAGGACTTCAAAAGACTCTATTTTATTTGTTAATACGTTTTCGTAAACATATACATATTTAAAATTTCAATCTAAAGCGTTAGATTGAAATTTCAAAAGTGATACAAATTAAATGAATTTAAAAGCAACGGCATATGAGTAAAAAGCAGAAGAGTTCAACGAACGCAAGACAGTTACTTATATACGCAGATATACTTTTGTACATTCAAGAAATATGTACAAAAGATAACATGTACATAAAATGGGAAGTAAACAAATACATTTTCGTAATCCCAGACTGACAAAACAAATGTCTGTCTTGGTGTTACTTTTTTACCTCTTTGCTACGAAATATGCTTGCGAATAAACATTCGTTGTCTGGTTATAAGGGTAGATATTCATTGTAAACGATGATTAACGGAATGGCTGTAAACGGAATCATTGTAAACGATGATTAACAATCATCCAGTGCGCCCAAACGGTAAAATGTCACGGATGGACGGACTTTTCAGTCCTCTCTGATTTTCAATTATGCAGAAGTGCAGCGTGTTATGTCATTATCTTCAAGGTTCTCTCCCCGGGTCTTTGTTCTTTCTGTGTCACGGCCTGTCGCCGTGAATTTTTCAATAGCCACCTGTCAGCGGAAAATGAAACAGCCTGTCAAACAAAGAACATCGCTCCCTCCGTTTGGCAACGCGCCAGCGCCTCGATGGAAAGCTAGTTGTTAGTTTTCTTGCCCCCGTGCTTGCACATGCGCCTGGGAAAATGAACCGAGGACACCATAGAGTAAGGGGGCGAACGGAAACGCATCCCCTTTCATTGCCCACAGGCGAAAAAATGCTCTGTGTGAAAGGGTCGTAGAGGTTTTTTTGCGAACACTTCTGGGGAATTCTGGGGCAATGGAGAAGACGAGTATCGATAAGGGTAGTATTTGAACCCGAGCTTTTTTGCGAAAATTTCTTCACTTTCGTACTCGTTGTATTCTACTTACGACAGCTGTGTTTAACCTTACATAGATCACAATTTTTTAAATATTTAAATATAGTTTTAAAAACGATTTTTGAATAAATGCGTTGTGTATTGAGAGAGCGTGGCAGCCAAATCGATTCAAAATCAAATCTTTGGCAATTAAAGAAGTAAAGCTGATCTTAATAATACTAAAAGAAAATGTTTTTCGAATCTTTTTTAATTGCAATGTACAATATCAACATTTGTTAAAATTATTTCTCGTCAGATTATCGCAAGTATAGTCACTGGACCAGTGACTATATTGTCCGTGCAAGTTTCACCCTCCCTCGAGATCCCTGTTTGCCCGTTTTAAGTCTACGAGTATAGTCTACCGGTAGAGATCTTGTAAGGTCGTAAAATCGGTCGGAAATCGATATTTGCAACTTAAGCTGACCGCAATTAGTAATCTGACACCTTTTTAAACAAGGACAGATATATAGAAGTACGATATCGGAATTAGAAGGTTCATATTTCAATAACTTTATTTTTCTTACGTATGTTCGTAAAACTTGTTCGTTTTGTAAAGTTCATTCTGGGAGGGGTGGGGTTGTAATCTAGTCTAAACAAATCGACGCAAATATTTATGTTTCAAAGTAATAATAACGTCAAAAAATATTATCTTTTACTTTCTGATACTTTTCCTTTAAGGAGGCTCAATTCTTTCGCTCTCTTTAATTCTTTTATTTCAGAAGTTTCCTTTTCCTTGGATGGTACATGCTCGTAATAATAGGTTGGGGAATATCTTTGATCAAATTGCAGCATGATTGAATCAGCGGTGTTTATGATCGAGAGCCGTCTACTTATTGAAAATACAGGGTGATCCTTTCGGTAGTAGATACAATGGACAACCACAACAATAGTTGACCGTCATTGTAGACTTTATGACGGGCAACTATTGTTGTGGTTGTCCATTGTATCTACTACCGAAAGGATCATCCTGTACTGTGGTAGGTCGGAACTTAATTAACCAATCATCATCAAGAGTTTCTGGTTTTTCCAGTTTGGAGAAACCCGAAATAAGGTCTATTTACACATATCCGTAACGTGTTAGTTCTGTATCCGTACCGTATCAATAACGTCATGGAGCGGTGTAGGACGTGTGTGAACATGCCCATTCAAAAACAACAGAAGAATACTTAAAATCACTGACACTGATGGAACACTACGGAACCGAACGGATACGGAACTGACACGTTACGGATATGTGTAAATACATGGATATGTTACGGATATGTGTAGATCTATAAGGTCTGTAAGGTCTATTTACACATATAAGGTCCATTACACATAAGCTCTATTTACACATATAAAGTCTATTTACACATATCCGTAATGTGTCAGTTCCGTAATGTTTCATCAGTGTCAGCGATTTTAAATATTCTTCTACTCGTAACAAAAAACATAGTTAGTTTTGGGGCCCCGGAGTGGAACGTGGCCACGTATACCTTAGAGCCGCGACATCCCTGCCATCCTAGGAATCAGTTACCTGTGCCAATAAAGCAATAACTGCTGTTTCGGTTTACGACCTCGCAAGATCCCTACTAGCGACTATACTTGAAAAATCGTTAAAAGTGTTACGTGGGGCACCCTGTATGCGCTCTCCGCAGTCAAAAGGTTAACCGTTGCTATTGTCGATTCTACGTGTCTAGTAGTGGTTTATGGTGAAGCTTAACTTATTGCAACGTTTTCTAAAATTTCCTCTTTTATGGCGCGAGTAAGGACGATTGCTTTTTTACAGAACGCTGAAAACGTGCAAGTTGTAAACAACTCGTCCCAAGACCCAACACTCGTTTTATTCTTCCAGTTCTTATCAATAGATCCTCAACACCGAAAGCCACGTGTACAAGGTATAGTTCGCTAAAGTAGTTTGTCGGATTCATGAGATTTCGATCGGAATACAGGATATTCTCGTCGATTTGTTTTCTTAACCGCACTGCTACAATCAATTTTCATCGAAAGACCCTCGACCCGATTCAGTTTGAATCCTCGCACGCCGTATATTTGCGAAGCACGCTGATCTTCCTGGAATTCTGCGGCGAGGTATAGCAAAGCGGTTTGTCCTACGGTTCCGAACCTGTCTGGATGTGTTCCTAAGCGCCTTAGTTCGGTATTAAAATTTGATGAGGACTTAGTCTGGAACTTTGACGACGTTCAATTCCGGTAAATGCCATGCCAAACATCTGTTTTTAGTTTGACTTAGTTCGTAATCGCAGTAGTCACACAAATTAATTATTTGCGAGTCGGTAAAGACTACGTACACTGCCACTGAAAAGTATGTGAACACTTCCTTGATTGGAATTAGTATCTAAATAAAGTTACGAATCTATTAGTAAAGATCATTTGTGTTGCTATGTTTCATTAGTAATAAGAAAAAAGCAATTCAATTTTCTTTTCGTTAATGTATCCACCGTGTGTTAACATTTCTGTTAGAAATCTTGATAGGTAAGTTATTAATCTACATAACTAGTCATTTCTTCGTTGTATCTGAAATAATATCACTCCCTCTACTTTGTAATATCTCGTCACAAATGTTTTCCAAATGTTGTTTCTAAACGATCCCATAGTTCCTCTGCGAGACTTACCATATCACTCAAAACTTTAATATTATTAAGTGTTATTAAATACACATCCGAATCAGAATATGGTAACAAACAATTTTCTAGGAATTATTCACGGTGTAACTATACATTTAACGTAGAAAGTGTCCACATATTTATGAACGGGGGTGTATTGTTGAGGAATAAATCCTATTATACAGGGTAGACCGTAATCCGCAGTACACTCGAGCTAAATGTGATTCTACGTGAAAAGTAAGACAAAAATTTGGTACATTTTTTCACTTTGTTCAACGATTGGGCCTAAAAATCGCTTGTCGGAAGTCATACCTGCAAATTTCAACTGTTTAAATCTCGATAACGAAGCCGCAGTTCGCAAATTGGTAAAGAACTTTTCGATTCGTATTGGTGTGAAGAAATTACACCCTGAAAAAGGTCCACGTATTAAAAAACGCCCTATATAAGTATTATTATACAGCTTTTAATGTATAAAAAATCAAATAATCATTACAATAAGGTTCGGAAACTTTTTATCGTGTTCACTTCATTTGCTTTATTTTCTGCGTTGGAAAGGTAACCTTTGGATACTAAACAAACGCAAATTCGATGTTTCTTTTCGTTTTATTTGAATTTGTTTGCCATAGAAATTCACTCTCTTTAATTTTTTTATTTCAGAACTTGTGTATTACGCGCGGAAGTTGTTCGACAACCTCCATAAAATGTAAGTTTCTGATTGTCAGATAAAAGTTCAACCCATTCTAGAGGTTTTTTTCTAATCAGAGTCTCTCTTTTTTTTCCATCGAACGAGGACTGTTTTCGCGTTCGTAGTTCGATGTAAAGTAGAGCATGCTAAATTCAATGGTCGTTTGGCTCAATCAACGTGGAATTCTTGGTAAATTGGGTTAGCTTAAAAAGCTCCGCGGTTCCACTTCATTTCGAAGTGGAAGTTGTACGTACGTGAGTCCGAAAATCGCAAGAATAGCGCTTTGGAGCGACGTTAAATAAACGTCTGATACTCTCTCGGTGAGTGAGCACGAAAGGATTCGAACGTAGGGTTGTGAAAATATTCCATGAAATCCACGATGCATTCTAATTCCGTCCGTGGGAATGGACTAATTCGATGTTGTTCGAGAATTTACAGTAGTTTGTTACATTTCTGTCATTCGCGTCACGGACCTTGCTTTTCGATGCGAAGAAAGGAGACAACGACGATCGATTTGAAAAACAAATTCAAAGACTTCAGCTTTTGTGCCCATAATCTTCTAGATCAGGATTTCTCAAACCTCACCTTTCCTCGAATTTCATTGGCACAGAAATACTTCTAGAGAACCACCCCCTCGCCACGAGATTAGAATTAAATTACTAGCTTTTTAGTACAATTGAAAACGAGATTGAAAAAAAATGTGTTTCTATTTTAAACATTCTCATTCGACCTAGAATAGTTTAGATCTTCACGTAGTTTAGTAAATTAATTTACAGCAGCAATGTACTCATTCTGGAATATTTTAATATTATTTCATAATAAATTAATTTTTTTTTTCGTATTGAATGACATTACAAAAGCTTGGTTACTGTGCCAAAAGAACAAAACGAAAAATTCAACAAAGTTTATTACTTTCTATTCCTTTTCTATTTTTATTTTTGATCTCATTACGTGAATAAGTATTTATTGTGTGTTTTTTATAAGAACATTGTTTTTGTTTCTCTATACGTATAATATGTCTTGTTTTCTTTTGGAGAACTCGCGAATCCAGGGATGTGCACACCCCAGTTTGAGAAACTCTGTACTAGACAAATAAAATGCAATTTCGCGTGTTCTTTGTTACTGCGCCACGGGAAAACGGCTAGTGCTGTTTGGAACGACACGTGAGGCGTAGATATTGGATAGGTAGATTAAAATCTGTGCTGCGTGACATCACAATATATTTGCCAAGACCATAGAATTTACCATTTATATCGCTATGTTGTATATACCGTGTAATGTAAAATATCACGGTAATCCGTACATTTTTTTTTTTTTTGTAAAAATGTATATAATAAAAGTTGGTACAAATTAGATTCGTAAAGTTTGTACTATTCAAATTTTCGATAGAAAGAATACTTTGTGTCTTCATTACCTTTTTAAATACGAAAATTGTACAACTTTACGTGTACATTCTGAATTGAATAAACAATTAAAATATGTAAGAAGCATATTTTCAACTTGTTAATTGTTGTACATATACGCCCTCGAGAAATAAGCTCCGAGAAATGTTTGTATTCGTTAAATTAATTTAGAAAAAATATCAGCTTATGGGGGATGATGAGAAGAATCTTTTTTATATTTACAGTTTATTCATAGGACGTTCAGTTTCGAAAATAAAAATTGAAAAGTTAAAAGTTCATTGCAAAAATTGAATTTCAGGAAAAAGGTCTTCTAAGATTTTTCATTCTTATCTCTGGAACTAAACGTCCTATGAACAAACTGTAAATATATAAAAGTTTCGTCTTATCATCCTCTATGAGGTAATATTTTTTAATATGTCGACAAATAAGTAATTGTCAACTGACCATGCTTTCATTTTCTCCATTTCAAATGTAATCGAATTCATAGAAAAATGGTCTTCTACGTTCTTAATTTCTATTTTGGAGACTAAACATCTTACGAATAAACTGTAATTATAAAAAAGTTCCGTCTTATCATTTCCTATAAACTGATACGTTTTTTTTTAAATTCAGACCTCTACGTCACTTGGAATTTCTAGCAAAGATCGTCCTGCAGTCAAAGGGTTAATCAACCGCAGCTATCCTTCTGAGGCGTTTTAACTGTTGGATCCGAGGAGTTAATACTCGTCGTATTTCTGTCCCAGTAAAACGATTGCTGTGCCGAAAATAGATAACAAATAAAGCATTCTCGGTGAACGTATCGGACATATCTGAGTTCTGCAATTTTTAGCATCGGCAGCTGCCTGTAATCCCTACGTCGTCGTTTTTCATGTGTCGGAGTGGATGCTTTTACATTCGTCGACTGTGCGTAAATTTTGATTTCGTCGATTGTTAATGGCTTTTCGAGAGGAGAGAGAAGAGTGGAAAGTGAAATTTCTGAGACTGCTTGGCAGCTGCCCGGATGTGCATGCTTGAGCACGTATGCGCAGAATGAATTCGCTGAATGGCGTTCTGTTTTGTTAGTTAACAGACGTGCTGGGGAAGTCTAACAACCATGTTCGAAAGAGGAGGATATTAATAAAGATTTTAGTATCGTTTTACTCGAGCAAGTATGCAAGATGGCGTGTATTGGTATGATACTACCTTTTTGGGGGAAGTTAACGAGCAAAGCCAATATATAGCCTGTTTACCTTCATGGTAAATATTTTATGAGGTAATTCTATGGACCAAAATGAAGCGAACGTCAAGAATGACAAAATTACGTTTGCGGATTCTGTACTTTTCGGCCTATAAAGAACTGTCATTAAGTATCGTAATCGTAGAACATTTTACGACAATTTATTTACAAAACGATAAGTTTTTAAATCTCCTGGTTACATTTTGTCTGTTATACAAAAATGTTTGTTGAATGTATACGTAAATGTTTTGCATTCATACTTAAAGACCCGATATTATTTGGAGCAAAATCCATCCATGGATAATGACGGTTATCTTACGTAATTAATTTTTTCTGATGCGTATTCGTCATTTATACAAATTTTGAAAAACGCTTTATATAACTCGTAATCCTAAAGAGTAGTAATAATAGTGGCATAAATGAATTTTTTCTCTTTGCTTTTGTAATGAAGAACCATTCAACGAAATTTTTAAGATTTGTCTTGTATATTTAGAGAATAACAACTGTAATAATGAAAAGACTCACATACAGTTTCTTTATTCATGATTTTTGTCTTATTTCGGCCAATAGAATCACTTATTGAAATATTTACCAACAGCGATTGACAAAAAATCATCGCAGAGCCTGTGTCCTGAATGAAAGTAGTACAGATTCGAGGAATCATAATTATATATGTCGTATTATTATCGTGATATTAATACGTTTAATCACTAAATTAAGAACATTTACTGCAAGTCACTTTGTATTTTGTATACTTTGAAAAACTACTATAAGCTATATTATTATTCCTTACTATCATCAAGGTGTTTTGTTTAAATCGGAACCGTTAATTTGAACCTTATAGTTTGAACTAATGTTAATTCAAGGAACGTCATAAATATTAGTATTTCTTCTTCTCGTATATATTTTCATAAACTCTGTATAAATAATATTGTAGATATTCATATGAGCCAAAAATAGTCAGAAACATTCTTTATTTTGTAAAGATTACATTTAATTTACATGTACCATTAATTTTTGTCTATAAAGAAGCTTGATAATCCAATTTTCATTTCTGATGAAATGCAATAATAATCAGTTGGACATATTGGAAATGCAAGGGAAATAATAAAGTTTCATTAAGTACATTAATTAAGATTTCTATTTCAGAATACAATCATGATTGCAGTGTTCTTTAAATATGTACCTTTAAAGAATGCTTACTGTGTTTCAAAATCAAATTGATTTCATATTAACAATTCTTTGACATAGGACATACAGGACTTATAAGACACATCCTAAAATATTGTCATTACTTTCGTTCTAAAAATATTACATACATAGTTTCATCGAAAATAAAAACGGTATTATCAGACTTTTTCCGTATAATCCTGAATAGACCCATTAGTGACAAAACTGATCAAAACAGTCTTGATTCCATATACCTGTTATCTTTGCACAATTTCCTTTATTTTTGCTATATACTGCTTGAACCTCTAGACTAAACATTCGCACGATCTTGTCTGCTCTGTTTCAAACACTTGTCATTCAAAGTGAACTGACTGTACACAATTCAAAGATATCACTCACATTATTTCATGAATTTACTCTGACTGCCTACAAATCTGCACCGTAGTACAGTAGCATAAACTATTACGGTCTTCCTTCGCTCGTCGATTTAATGGAGACCCGAAGTCTATATCGGATAAACTTCTGTCAATCACACGGTACATCCATAAAATACTTCTCCTCCGTTTCAAATACTGATGAAACATTGCAAATTTGTAGAGCGGTAAACAATAAAGGATATTTATTATTTTGGCTATGGTAACTCAAGTTCAACCCACTGCACTCTATTGTTGACATGTATATGATATATGAGGGTCATTTAAATATAAACCGGATTTTTATTTACACAGCTTTATTGAGGATAGCCAAGTCAAAGAAGGACAGTAAAAATCTTAACTATCCATACAACTACGAAATAGCGACGCGACATTTTCAGTTACATTATGTATGTACATCATTTTGTTTCTCAATTGGTCATTAAATAAAAACATCCGATTATGGTTTTGTATAAGTTTTAGATTGTGAATTTTGCAATCGTTTGAGCCATAGCGACGCTAATATTAACGAAGATGTTTCTTGATTTTTTCTTTTCAAATAAGCAGAATCCCTGCAACTGTACAAGATCACTTATACTACGTATAATTTTCATTATTTTTATTTGCAAAAAAATTGTATATGTTCTTAAAAGGTGAATAAGTATGTGTTCACAACCCTTTATAAAAAATTCTTAATATTTAATTAAAAAAACACTCCTCTAAAAGAACTATAAATTGACGCTCTAGACCAGATTAGAGAATTAGAGTTTGTCCACAACTTTAAAGCTAACAAAATTCGATTATTTATATCGATCCTATAATTGTGGAATAATTAAAAATCGCTATTTCGATTGTCTCACGTCGCATATAAGAGCAACTTTGAAAAGATTAATATTAAACGCATTATTTATCGTATCGTTTCAACTCGTACGATTGATCTTTTTTCGTTTCCACTGAAAAGACCGAACGATTTCAAAATATAAGTGGTGCTATAGTTATGCTCCGCAGTGTAGTTATCTGTCGAATCAACGATGTTGCGAATTTTCGTATGAATCAATTTGACTTTTATTCGGGAACGAAGGGTACTTTAGAAAAATAAAGAAAAAAAATCACGGTCGATTACAGATACGAACCAGTCAAATTGGTCACGTTTCTTCCTTTCGGATGTCCAGTAAGGATGATTGATTTCTCAGAAATAAGTTGACGTCTGTGATATCACGCGGAATGTCTCAGCGTATGCCAGCCACTGAGTGCTCTGTCCTGGCAAGTATTCCATTAATTTCCACCCCAGTCCGATATGGTTGCTGGTGAAACTCGTCCTGAATAGTTTCTGCGGTCCACAGTGTTCGAGGACGCGGCAGGGCTTCGACCGGAACGCGAAATTCCCTGAATGATTCGCCGCCGATTAAACGGCATCCCGTGAAACAATTCGATTATTTAAGTCATTCGAGATTCGCGTTGACTTCCTCATCCCGTTGTCACGATATTAGCCAATCCGAGCGCACTTATTAATCGAATTGCGAAAGCGTTCTCTAAACGTCGTATTCCAATCTGTTAAGCATTCGCTGATTATTGTTGGTTCTGTTCAGATACGTCCACAATTTTGCGAAACTATTATCATGAAGTGGTGAAATATTTTTCGAAAAAGGTTTCAGAATTTTATTCTTTAATAATAAATCTTTCACGTTCAGTTGTAATTATATTGTGTACTTTCATCTAATTCTAAGATAAAGAAATGGGATATATATTCCGTGCCATTTGTATTTTATGAAAAAAACATAATCGTAGATCTCATTTTGGAAAACATTTTGCGACCCATTACTTTGATTTTTTTTTTGTCGTCTAGATTCTTGATGATAAAATATTTTGATAATAAAAAATAATAGATAATGAAAGAAACATTCCTGCATCCTATTTCTTTTGTTACATGAAAATAATTCAGTAAGTAAGTCACAAAGATATTTGTGTCCATTATCGACAATTTTGTGAAATTACGATTAATGAAAATTGTAGTACCATAAAACGAATTAGTGCTTCATATTTCGAATAGAAGATTTTATTAATTTTTCTATGAATTTTGTATTGACATTTTTTTACTATATGGATTCCTGGGCAATGGCATAATAACATTAGTTGAATTTTTTCAAAGACTAGAGATTTAAAGATGTGACACCGAAATAACAAAAAAAATACGGTAGATAGGACTAATTATGAATTTAATTAAAACGCAGTATCTTTTATCATTATGGGTAGAACAAAAGAATAATTTATAAGCTAATTTCTTTAATTTAGTTTGCGAGAAGAATAATTTTGACACGCTCAGATCTTTTCAACAAATTATCTGCTGGAAAATAATGAGTCTGTGATTAGATTTATATAATCGTGTCTTCCAGGCTTTCATTTCCCATAATTATTATACATTCTACGTTTTATTTCATTCTTCCTCGTATTATCTTTTTCCTTCTTTTGTAACAAGTTTAATAAAGGCGTTAGATAAAATATATAAATAACAAAAATGAACAAGAATAATCAAATCAAGATTTCGTTTACATTCGATTCATGCAACGCAGCGAAAGTTCTATTCACTATTTAGAATATTTTTCGTCATTATGGGTATATACATGTATAGTTCAAGGGTTGTATACCAAGTATATTAATGTTCAGTTGAATTTTTCATTACGCAGGAAGGACGATTAGGACAGGAATAATTTTACACGATCTAACGTAACCGAGTCGTTCAATTCGATGATCTCACGCCCACGCTGAATCTCCATATCCATTTGCTACGGATCCCCTTTATAAATCCCTTAATAGTCGTTCGAAGTCCACCTATTACGATGTGTCTTTTCTCATCTAAAATTCAAAATCGTGTTTTCGAAGAAAATAAATGCTTTGGCGCTCCGTAGAAAACTTCAGTTTCACCCGTTTACCGATGGTTGTCAGGATATTCGACCCTATAAAGAGTTCTTCCACAGAGACTTTAAGATTTTGTTTTTTAATCAAACACAATTTCATCTTTTTGGATTTATTCCTACGTATCAACAAAAGCTGATTTTCTTTATATATTTCTTATTCATTGAACTTACATTTACGCCAGTTTTTTTCAGATTCTGTAAAATTGTGCTAATTCTATACAAAATCAAGAAATATATCCTCTAGAAAAAAGCTTGAATGAATTGTCGTTTGTGCATTTATATATTATTCTAATTCCTAATTGGAAAAAGACACATGTATTTTAATCTTTTGACCGCGAAGAATGTGTATATACGCCCCTCGAGTAGTACGCTCATACAGCTTGGCTGACCATAGAAAGTCAACATATACATATATATGTATATCGAAATCCAGTAACGAAACCAAGTCCAGAGCCCCGCGCAAGTGGATAAAATTTTTAAATTCGTCGAATGAATTGTTTAAAAATATCCTCTTATACTCGACTCGGCTTCAGGCCAAGCATTGGTCAAATTGTCCTCAACATGTACCCCTCGACTAATAAAAAGGAATTTTCTACAAATAGATGCCGCGTGTGCGTAAAAACTAATATAAGAAGTGAAACAACATGGCAGTGCAAGGAATGTCTAGTTCCTTTACATATTCCAAAATGTTTCGAAATATTTCATACTTTACACAACTATTGAATTATTATTCTGCGATGTTATTTATTTGTTCTTCATTAGCATTATATATCAGCCCGATTAAATGTTATATAAAAATCGAAATTTCAAAATAAAATGTATACTCATTCACAGCTTCCGCATCACTGTTCAGTTGAGCGAAATTAAATAGTATTTTTTGGACGCATCGAGTTCCGTTTTATTTATATGTCAAGGGGTTAAAAATTTGTGAAATTTTTCGTACAGTTTCTGAACTTGTGATCGACTCACAGAGCTTAAAGTTCAGCCCTCTTATAGCGTTGTACGGGAAACGCGATGCGAAGGTAAGACGCGTCTCAAGTTTCCCCTCGCAATAATCCACATCCTTCCGTCGATCCAGCGCGTCCATCTTTCTAATTGTTTACTCGCAAGATGGCTGTCCCGAAGGCGGAAAGCCTGGCGCGCAAGATCTGCAGCACCGTGGCTAGCAAATCCTCGTAAATCAGCCTCTGTTTACATCAGTCGCTCATCCTTAATCCTCGCTTCGTCGGGAACCAAGTCTAGGTAACGTCGCCACGATGAATGTTGACCAAACTATCCCAAGGACCTCCTCCGAACCCCGATTCATGGATATTATTGCGAACTTGCACGTAAATCGCCAGTAGAATCTGAGATTTTATGAGAAAAACTTCGGAGGACTTTTTGGTGTCTGGCGCAGGGCTAAGAAGGATGCTAGTTATTATTTCGTAGAGTATTTTTAACAATACTTGGTTAACCCCTCGACAAACAAATAAAACGGAACTTAATGTGTACAAAAAAATACTATCTAATTTCGCTCAACTGAACAGTGAGTGGAAGCTGAGAAAGTGTACATTTTATTTTGAAACTTGGATTTTTATGTAACATTTAATCGGGTTCATATATAATGCTAACGGAGAACAATTAAATAACATTAAAAGGTAGTAATTTAACAGTTCTGTAAAACATGAAATATTTCGGAACATTTTGGATTTTTTGATTCCAATCTTGGTAAAACTAATGGATATCCGGAGCTTGAGTAAATTATTTTATATTTACAATATTTTCTGTGTAATTCCATTCATCTTCTGCTACATCAGCATCCTCGCTGCTTGATATGGATCTTGCACCTTTACGCACATTTTGCAGAACGGAGCTAGCTTCACTCGAACTTGAACCATCGCTTGAGTAATCAACGGTATGAACACTTTGATGACCGGTGTCAATCCCATTAATAATGGGAATTTTAATATTTATTAGGTACTGGTGTTAGACCTCAGAGGCTGTAGCGGTGTTTTGTAGGTACAGTACGAGATTAGCAATCCCGAGGTACCCGAGCTAGGGGGGAGAGGACAGCGGATCCTAATAGATGAGAAGTAAGAGATACTGCAAATAGTATTAAAACAATGCAGGAGTCGTGTAAGACGATGATAAGAAGAATGGAAATAAGCTAGTAATAAGTAAGCAGTAGTGCAATAACTTTGTATAATAAGTAGACTGCGGATCTTTATGCATTTATAGGAGATTTGAATGCGTAAGAACGTACAAAATGCAAACAATATGCGAGAATATAAAACAGATTGAAGGTAAAATTCATATTATAATAATTGCAGAATAAAATATATTCCTATTTAAGTTCAATTTTTGTAGGCACCTTCGCGAAAATTTTATTTTGCACAAACTTCCGCGGTCTAATAATAAGTTACGCATTTTAAGTAAATGAATTAACGAATTAATGGTACCGATATTAGCCTGTCGCTAATGTAATTTCAATAACGTTGTAGAAAATTGAAATTTTATTCACTTGAAAACGAACCGACTGCAATGGTTGAAATGCTCTTCACGTGTATCTGTTATTTATTTAACATGCATGAATGGAAGTTCTAATTAAGGAACTCAATTATTACCGAGAGACCATACTTCGAAACTGAAACAATCAAAGTTACACAGTTGGAAACAAAGTTCTGGCACTGTTGAACTGGCCAACAACCTACATTCATTAATTAATTCATTAAGTCATCTAATGTTCCTGCTTGTCGTTTTGGTATTGAGCTACGAGGAAGGAAATACTTTTCATACAATAAATTCTCTCTTTTCTTTTATCTTCTAAGTTCTCTTCGGTGTTATTGCATGTAGCTGTTGCGAGTATTGCGATTTCGCTACAAACTCATTCTGATTTTACAAAAAGAAAACAGAAAGCTTGTCTACAAAATGTCAGATTGGTGAAGAATATCGATGACGATGGATATTATATTCCAGATGAAAACTGTGTTAATTCTTAAATAAAATCAAATTTTGTAAGGTATTAAAAACGACATTACGTATGGATACTCTTAATATTGATATTAATTTGCGCATTTCGAAATAATATTGCAATAATGAAATGTCGTTGATTTCAGCAAAGGGTAGAACGAATTTTGCAAAAGTGTTAGCTCGCGATAATTTCGCAACCTCCAGAGACAGCCTGTTACAGCTTTTATTGAAATTCATCGCGACCCGGATTTTTCGCACGAGAGCTCTTTAACGATAGGGTTCAACGTATTTACCAGAACGCTGCGGCAGTCGTACGGAGAAACTGCGATTCTCTGCACCGAGTTTTCAATATTCGCCGCTAAATTGCAATCTCAAGTTTTGTTGCGCGCTACAATTGTTACAGTTTATTCCCTCACAATTGCTCCCGTCCCTTACCCTGGTCGCGTGTTTCCTCGTCGACCTCGTAGTTCGGATTCAAAAGGCAAGGAAAATATTTCTGAATTTATCGTTACTAATATTATAACGCCCTCGTTACCTAAGTGCACTCCTTAACGCCTCCGGTATGAATTATTTTCTTGGAATAGGGAAACATTTTAGGGAATAGGGAATTTTTTCGCGTGTTTCTCGTTATTTGAGATTCAGTAAATGCGATTCAATTAACAAAATAGAAATATATTCGTGAATTTTAATGGCTACGATGATATTAATTAATTTAAATATTTCTAGCTGTTTAAAAAAGACTGGGTGTCGTAAATATTTGTTCGGCTCTGAAAGTTGTTGTACATATTTAGATTACACATAAGCTGCAAATATATATCATATTTTTTATAATGCTTGTATAACATATATATATCCAGTTGCAGTCTGATTTTTGTTCGAAAACCAACAATGATTGATACGATTCAGAATATTTCACCAGAAACAAAATAAATCGTCGATGAGAATGTTAGAAACTAATAAAGACTTTTGATTAAAAGTTGATTCACGCGAATCTCTTCCACAGCTTTACCCACGCAGAAACTACCGCCGTCATGTTACGTCTTCCCGGAAGCCATACAAGTTTCACAAGCAGCACTCCTATTATTTAAAACAGCGAAGACATTACGGTGGCCTGTTTGTAGCGACGAGAACCTGAGCGTCTCGTTTTCAAAGCCCATTAACCGAAGCATCAAGGCTTTCATTGTTCCCCGTTGTTGAAATATTAATATCCCCGTGGTAAAATGTTGCTGGAAATGTCGAACGAGCACGCCATAAACTATTAAATATGAAGAGAACTGTATCGTTGGATCGATGTGAGCTGCACCATCTCTGGAACAGACGATCCAAGGGGCGCGCCTCGGGTAACGTTTTTCAGTCTCGTGTCAGTGTCTCGACACCGCTGTGGTACACGAAAACGTGGCGCGAATCTTTTGATCCTGTTGTTTAATTATTTTGACACGCAATTAAAAACAATGCAAATGTACAGAGACGTTGTGGTGTCGCACAACGCACGCACTAAATTAAAATTGCATAACTGATTCCAACGATCAATTAACTATTAGTCTCGAACGATGGACTATTGTTACGATTGAATGACTATTTGTCTCGAACAATGGATTATTTTCGTATGATTATCTCTGTCGCGAACGATCGACAAAAGATTTCGTTGAACAGTAGCCCTTCGTTTGGGGTAACAATCGAACACACCTCGGAGTGTCACTCTACAAACTTTTTCTTTAGAGAAAACGTTTTTCCCTAAGGAAAAAGTTGCTTCAAATCACTCCCCGAACCATCCCTTTCAAGGACCTCCAACATTTTTGGGACACCCTGTATATATATATATTTACATATAAAAGATTAAAGACTTCCATCTCATGATATTAGTATGTACTTGTAATACACAAATATATAATAATAATATAGATAGATAGAAATCCTTAATATTCTAAAAAGTTTCATTCGTACAAAAGCTCCTGAAGCAGAAAACTAAAAAAATATGCCAATGATCGTATTCATCGTCTAATGTTTTAGTAGTAGTTATTCCATTAGCATATTTTAGTAATGGAATATTTTAGTGTTGTGTTAACTGCAAAACGACTCGAAGAAGGTTAGCCTTCATCTGGTCAGAAAGTTGTCGTTTTTTAAATAAATACACTCCAGTTTACTCAGAAAGAATATTATAACAATCTTATGATTCATACTTACTGACCACAATAGCAGTTCCAGAAGCCATGCTTGTAAAAGTATGCTTTTAAACCTTTTCTTTCGCAATAGAAAAAAAAAAAGAATATATCTCTATTCATTATGTTACATATATTCTATCCTACGTAAATAATTCATGCGATTCTGGAAATGTAGACTAGTATTAAATCAAAATATTAATAAACAAATCGAAAGCCTATAACTTATATATCAATACGTTTACTCGTTAGTAGTCTGAATAATCAAGTTCACGTTAATTACTTGGACACGTTATTTTTTCATTTTTTCGTAACTCGAGGTGACGGCAATTGACAACTGTCCGTTTCTTTTGCTACCACTGCTTAACTCGACAGACTTCACGATACTTTATTTTAATTTTCGTCCAGCTCTCAGCGGCTCGGAAGTGTTTTCTGGATGGAAAGTGAACCGGGCTGAGAAACGACAGCCGTGAGACTCGCGATCTCGTGTTTGTGCAGAGAAATTCCATGTAAATTTCTTAGCGCCTGCGGGTAAACAGCTCCCACGTTCTCGTTCCTCGTAAAAACGTGTCGCGACGAGACGTTTCCGCGAAAACGCTGATCTAAGCTGTTTCTCATTTCCCACGTGTCCTTGGCTGCATTCGCCTTTTTTATTTTTCTTTAAATGCCTCGTCTTTTCGATTTCGCGGCACCGGGTAATAGGATTGGCCCCAAGTTAGTTCGTAGGGAATAACATGTTAGCATGGAGTTGTTATGCAAACCGTCTTACGACACTTCGATCCTGAAGCTTGCGTGCTTCGAAATTGTCCACACCAGAGCTTCTTAAACTTCTGTCACTCGTGACCCTATTTCATACGATAAAATTATTAATGACCGTCAGGTACATAACTTTTGTCAGGCAAACCAGGCTATTTATCATTGAAATCGCTATACAAGCAATAAAATCTGTCATAACACACGGATTGATTTTCATTTAACGTTTCACCATCAGGATTAATTTTGTTGATTCTTTAACGAAAAGTCATGTCTCTTATATGCTGATGACGTAGCTGTCGTAGCGATGATACAGCTACTGCTAAGAGTCGCTTCTTTATAATGTAATGAAACTACCAGAAATTTACTATCTAGATTTTAGATAATTAATCAAAGTTTCACATAACTCAGTAAAAGAAACTTTTTTAAGTCTCCTAAAGGGGAAGTAAGTTCTTATTATATTGAAACTAATAATTGTGATGAATTTTTTTTTTTAATTTACATTTAATATTTTGTTTCCTACGAAATAGAGGTTGATAATACTTTATTATTTATCAATGAGTAATAATTCATTATATCGTAACCTCCAATTTCTTTTATATTGAATTCTTCTTCTCTTTCTTAGTATATTTTAAAATTGCTTTTTGGAAAAATATATTCAGAGATTTGGTCAAGATCCATTTGCGTCTGAGGCAGAACTTGCCTGGTCAGCATTATTGGCAAGTCCACCAATCTTACTTGGACGAACAGCAATTTTTCTTCGTTTAACCTTTTTCATGTCGAAGGCACCATGCCAGAGGGGCAAACGAACAGCTGTTACTACGAGCGTATTTATCTAATGCAAAGTTAATTTTAATCAGTGCAGTATAATTTTTATAGATTTACAATAGATTATATAAAGATTTATAATAAAATTGTGTTAAAAACAGATTATAAATTTGTGAAAATAAATTGTTTACATTATCTATTCAATCTAAAATTCTTGACGAGTGTGTTGGAGGCATAATCGTGTTCCCAATGTGAATACCACTCGCCATTACTCTGTTAATTGGCACTCATCATGGTACTCATCATTTAGAGTTAATTGTTTCCGATGATGTATTATTCAGTTGATTAATGAAATAGCGCCGATCTATTGAAAAATTGCACAAATATTTTGAATGGCTACAACATATCCAAGTTTCGTTTTTTTTTTTCTTAAGTTCTGTTTAAATATGGAAAAATTAGCGTACATGCGTGGGTCTTCTTGACTTTTTTTAAATTACTTTATTCGACGGTGGAAACTGAGTCTCCAGAGAGGTCGTTAAAGCTCGATGAGTTACCGTGGCTTCGAATCGAACGCGTTGCATTTGGAGCCACTTTCGTTCCACTTCAAAGCAACCACGAGAATGTTCGTCTTGAAAGATTTCCACTCTCTCTAAATTCAGAAGAGAAGATAAAATCTGTATGCGATTGCTTTGCAACGATAAAAATAAGCTCAACTTCTTCGATCACCTTCGTTTTCGATTCGTCTCAATTCGAATTTTGACTGCTTTCTGAGAATGATGACGATGTGATGATAATTGTTTTCGCATGATCTGAAATTTTGTAATTTTCCGTAGTTGTGTAATGCGGTCTTTTTTAAGCTGAGTTTTAATTATATAAAGTGTAAACAAAATCATGTATATTTTGATCGTGAATATATTTTCTTTTATTTCTTACTACTATCAATTATTTAGAAAGTTTTATTAGTTTGTAACAAATGTAATAGGAAGCATTACAAATTTCAAGGAAACTGTCAATTGGTTCATTGTTATCTGTACAATAATTTGGAACAATTAAATTTTACTTAATATGAAGTTGCAATTGAATTTCATTACAATTAATTACACATTAATTGCTTAATTGACGTTTGACCGTCAATATAAAAATAAGTATATAGCAATGTGTAATAGCAATTTCTCGGTTAGGAAGAAATTGGTTGACGTACCAAATTGAATCATATTTTTCTAGAAAATTATAAATTCTACATGAATGTAACAGACATATCCAGAATGTGCAAACTGAAGTCTGTTACAAAGGATGTTTACTATGTAAAAGCGACAAGCTGTCTTATATTTACAGTGGAAAATTTTATCTTTCTCCAAAAATGCTCGACATTTCACTAGTTCTCCATGTTGGAAAATTTCTCTTCTCCTTCTCTATATTTTCAGAGGATTTTTCAAAATATTGACATTTCTCGATATTACAGCTAGTTTAAAGAGAGTGCTTACTTTGATTCCAATCGATTAAGATCGTTAAACTAACAACGAAACGGGAATATTTCAATTCCGATATATTTTCTTTAACTACTTTTTCATAATTTGTTTTAAACAAATGTATTTTATTAATAATTCTATTAACACTTTATTTACCGGTCTAATTAGAAACAGTTTACAACTCAGAAACGGATTCTCTATATTAGTATATATTAATCCAGGCTATCATTAATTTCTTGTATAACAAAAAATTGACCCGTTTCCTCAAATTGACCATTCTGCGTAGACAATCAAAAACACAGCTAATTGGTTCCTGAAAATATAATTAAGAAGCCTATAAATTGTGTGCCGGAACATAAATTGTTAAAGAATAATGCTATACTATATTAATTATGTAAACAGCTATTCTTTTGATACGTAATAAATCAATTAAAGTTATCCAATTTATATTGCCCTGAATTTGTTGGCGCAATATCAAAGCTGAGGATTCGAGCAATTTTACAAACGGCCTCGAAGTTTCTTTCCCGATTTATTCGGGGATATCGTGACGAACGGAATGCAGAAGTTTCCAGTCACGTTTAGAAAGTTCGCAAAAGAACTATCGTTTTAAACGATCAGCGTGCAATATCGGGCGCCGAAGTTTGATTCGCTAATAAGCGTGGCCGAGATAAACCGTGACCTTTCCTATTGTGTACCCGGAGAATAGGTGTGGTGTCTATTGATCCTCGAATCGGGGTAAACTTGACGGTGTTCTTGTAACCATTGTACTCGTAGCTGATCGTTTTTCAATAATGGATGCACTTAGCTGCGCTAGTTTTCGGCCCGAAAAGCGTTTATGTCAACCGGTTGTAATTTAATTGTTGCTCGTTGAGGGAATAGAGCGACAGAAAGGTGATCGTTTACGGAGATTGTATAATGCTCATACATCGTCGATCAACTACCAAATACAAACAATAAATATTACGTAACCTTCGGTGGATCTAATATTCCTGTGAATTTTAGTAAAAATATTGACATTGCGCCTACAGTCACAGCTTTGACCCCAATTTTGTAGTAATATAGACGTGTTATTATCGTTATTAAATTTTGTTGCATATATCTTGAATTGATAATTACTAATAAATACTCGTTATTTTTTTAAAGCCCTGTATGTATTTTCTAAGTAGAAACAGCGAGTAATAGTCAGACCCTCGGTAACTTTGATTGCGACAAAATTCGTGGTACGCCTGAAAAGCGGGAAATTCATCCCTTAAAAATGAATAAAAAATATGAAATAGAATTTCGTACAAGTTTTCGTTTTCGAGAAAATTTAATTTAAATGTTATCGAGACAACTTAACGAAGTCGTCTGACTATTATTGATTATTTCTACTCATTCTTGATTGTGTGCATTAATAATGGTACCGAATTATCTATTTTCAGTATCTCCAATAATTTCAAACAAGTTAATTTCAGTTGAAAGAGTTAATACCGTATGATTAATCACATCAACTCAAGTAAAAACTATTAATTTATTTCTATTAATTTTGTTTTAAATGTTTCAACTCAAATATTTGCGTCATCTTCAACGTCAGTAGATATTCTACTTGTATTTAATTTCTTAATAACGTGTTAAGTTAAATGGAATTATTCAAAATTGAGCCATAGTAACAGATTAATTATTCAAAATTGATAATTTCATTTACATAATCCAGCTTGACTTTTCAAATTTTTGTAAGGAGTTAAATGTAATTGTAATATTTACAGGTACTTAAGATGAATCAAACATACGAATCGAAGGATTTATTTATCTTCCTTTTGCAAGTCTTCCTAATACATATAATCTTTTAAGTAGAACTAGTAAGCAATGGTCAGACATGTTAACCACGTTACTTTCACTTTCATATTCCCCATAAGTTTTCAAAATCAATTATCTTGGGAACGAAAGCTGGCACAAAAATGTTTCGTACTACATTTTCGATGTACTTAGGTTTGTTTAAATAATCATGTTCACTCGAGTCCTATCACGAAGTTAAGAGCACCCGTTTTAATTTCTAACTCTTGAATTACATTTCTAATGTACACCGTTAGAAGTAACTGGATTTTTATTAATTCCGCAAATATATTTTCTAAAAAGCAATTAAAAAATATCATGTACTAAAGAAACAATAACGTAATATAAAAGAAATCGAATGTTATTATCAAATTTAATAGATTACGAAATATTACGAGTTCTATCACAATGTTAAGAACACCCGTTTTAATTTCACACTTTTGAATCGAATTTCATTCTTCTTGTTCCTTTTTATTTGTTTCGTGACAGATTAATTTTGCTATTGCTTCTAATTAAATCGATACACTACCTCAAGATAGGAATCGGAATTTTAGTCAACATCATACCTTTCAAGCTGCAGCTTCCTTTCTTCCAACTTTTTTGCGCCAACGCTTGCGCGAAATTTCTCGTTCGTGGCTAAACGAATTAGCGAGAAAGAGTGAGCGCAAAATCCCGCTGAGAAAACGAAGCCACGCCGAGACCAGCTTCATAACTTCGAAGACGGTGGATTAATAAGAGCTTAAAAAGAAGTTCACTTTGAAAGCTGCAATTCAACAAGACCAGCTCGCTTCGCAGCAGTGACTTTCAAAGGCTCCACGGGCACAAAATGAATAGAAAGTGGAATATTATTTATTCATTTTGACCGAATATCAATCTCACTAGTGCTCGAAACTGCATACGACACTTTTCTCTTGGAAAATGTATATTCAGTGAAAGAAGTGTTCTCAGTAAAAAAAAAGTAACATTTTAATTAATTTCTATTCTTTCTTCCTTACTCCAGGTTCTGTCTACTTTAATGGATTAATCTGTACAATTACAGGACCGTGGAATGGGATTCATTAAGAAGTAAATTACAGGAACGTGTACAGCGTTATATAAAAGTATCTAGTTATAACCAGGTACAGAATTCTGCACGGAATTTCCTGACACTTTCATGCCCATAGTATTGTTCCCGATACAAATCACGGTTAAATAATCTATTATTATAGTATTACTTGAGTGTTGTTTTCTTCAGGGAATATTTTGTGAACTTGGTTGACTACTTGTAACCATGTTGAGTGGGGCTTTTAAATGCAATGATTAGAGATTTCGTAGCTAAATAAATAAAATTTATTTTTTTAATGCACTATTTGTCATGAATAGATTATTAAGGAGTAATCACTTGGAAACATCAAATTTTTAATAATATACTGAATATTACAGTTCAACAATTAAGTAAATTTTTTTGTTACGATATTCGTCGGAAATGTAGTACTTTTTATTGGTTCTCCAATATCAATTTTTTTGTGAGAATGCAACTATTTGATATTTTCTTTTACTTATATTCCCCAGCCTTTATGCAATATGATCCATTTTTTCTTGTTATAACGTAAAATTGAAAAAAGACGTAACAGTATCCACATCTCGCAAACCAATTTCCTTACCGGATTAAACTTGATTAGTCGTGAATGAAAAATATTGCAAAATTCCAGGAGAACTTAATTACCTCAGGCTAAATTGAGGATTATGAGCTGGCAAAAAAAAAAAAAAAATGATGAACAAAACGCGTGCGAAATACCGATTTGCTGGTCATCGTTTAAACATCGAATGTTGCATTTTTTGCACATTAATATAACCATTATTCACCTCCGTGTTTCTAGTACGTGAGCAGTACCACGCGGAAAATTACATTACTGCCGATCGGTATTGAATTTTCACTTCCGCGGGTTTCGTTTGCGCCCAGAGAGACAAGTTGTTTAACGTAATAAATTTCAGTTCGCGGAAAATGAAATTTCTCTCGTGCAACGTTTTTTCGAATTAATGTCGAAATGGAAAGAAATTCTTCAGAAGATTATTTATTATTGCGCCTTTGATGCTGGCCAGGTATCTTTTATAAGTACATTCGACGAAAGTACCGTAAACAAGTTTCCTGCAGCACTTGCATTCGCGATTTGTAATATTATTATCTCCGAAGTACATCTCCGCGTACATCTTTTCATTCGTTTGAAAACGTTCGAAGACTCGTTCAAAGAGTCCTTGAGAAATTCAAGCCGCATGCTGCGGACGTATTTCCTTGTCCGAAGCGCCAAGTAATTGCAACAAGCGGGACCATCGAAGATTTAGAGCTCTCGCTGCAGTTGTATTGTTTGTGGTAAATGTTGAATGAAGTTCGAGAGTTACACCGGATACGTTAATTACCGTCACAGAGTAAGATCTAACTATATATGAATCTCGAGTAAGTGTAGCAAAGTCATGGAAATGGTTATTTTACTACGACCAATAGTTCGTTAATGTGAGAATAGGAATTGGTTTATTTTTATTAGCGATACAGTTCACGAACTTCTTTCCCAAAATGGAATTCAAATGGAAAATAAGAAACATGTTCTCGTTTAGTTTAAATTTGTGTTCGTATTAACCACATTTTCCTTTATACATCACTTCGTACTAGTGGTGCTACAACCTTGTCCAGATGAGGCGACTTACGCGCGTCTATGAGGTATTAGAGGTCCATATATTCCGCTCACATGCAGTCGCGCGACTTGCTAGTCGTACGTAAGTCGCACGACAGTCGCGTGGAAAGCCGATTGCACACGGCGCAACCGAACCAGTTTCAAACCACTCTGAAACTAGTTACATATGACCGTGGATCTAGGTAAAATAAAGATAGTGGAGTAGGTAACACTAATGCAACACTAATTTCAAATCGGTTGCGTCGTGTGCGATCGGCCTAAGTCGCGCGACAGTCGCGTGTCGCATGCCGAAACCTCGAGTGGCGCGTAAGTCACGCGACTCGTGTGCGATTCGATTAAATTCTCGGATAGAACCGAGAAAAATGGACTGTGTACTATAGAGTATACTATAGAGCTGTCCACACGTCAAATGTCTAATTTGCAACGGATTCCTTTGGGGTGTTCCTTATATGCCAGTTGCGTGCCCCGATTTGTAGCGGTATGAATTCATCGATGATCATTTGAATCGGGGTCAACGCAAGTACGACGTGGACGTTCGAACCCCATACCGTTGCTATGTTTTGATTTTTTGTCCAGTGCTTGGCCTTAGTGCGTGCGAACGCAGGCACTCGTAAGCGAGATCGGTGTAACGACCGCTCGTTTATTCGTAATTCAGTACGTTGACATTTTTAATTCGTACAGGCATTATTCTCGCCCAAACAGCGGGTAATCTGTTCATTCAATTTCTATTACCGCAGTTGGAACTAATATTATTAAAGAGGAAGAAACACATTAAAATAGATGAACAATAATGAAAGAAGGTAAATGAAAGAAAAAATAAATAAATTAGTGGAAAATTGAATTTAATAATCGTATAATAATTTGTTACGTCGTTGAAAGATAGTTTCGACATTTTTCCACGTGACAATATCGGTCTCGTTTTAACCATACTACGAATCGTTTCGTACCTCGAAGCGCGCAGGTGCTATTAGCAGCAATTAATATCGAATAAAAGCCAGTTGAGCTCCAAATTTCAGGTCACAAAATGCTGTTGCAATTACGCGGCATCAGAGACGCGTTACAGTCGCCAGCTTTGGGACACCGTGTCTCTTAGTCTACAGGTTAATGTTATTTAGCGAGAGCTTTGACAGCAGGGTTAATTAAACGACACGAGCCACAATATTGGGCGGGCATTAATCACTGTCTGTTATCGATCCGAAGCATGAGTCCGCCTTGGAGCTAACAGGACGATCAACTTTGAACCAATCCCTTCTCGACGAGCACAACCGGGAAACGGAAACTATCGAGTGCACTTAAAGATAATATTTGGTAATTTAATACAGGAACACGTATGTTAACAGACGGATAGGAGAGATAGGGCGTGTGGAAACTGACGTTAAGCGCGTGTTTCCTTCGGCTTCGTATCCGCCCTCCAGAAACTTTGCCGCAATTAACCAGTTTCATTCGGGTTACCATCCCGAGAAAAGCTCGTTTCAATGTTTAACTATCATGATTGCCTGGTTATGGCGATAGTTTCATGGCTACGGTAACGAAATCAATTTTTCTTTTGGAGGTTTCGAAGCTCCAACCGACAAAGTTCCACGAATGACAATTAGACTTTTAAGGGGTTAAAATTAAGGTCTTTTTCAGAATCTTTTATTTCTGAGACTATTTATTTAATTACGCGCCTTATTATATCTTATTACAGATTAGTGGCATGCTAGACTACTACCTATCCAAAGAATATGAAATACTCTCTGTTCCTTTTTCGTCTTTTCTTCTCGTGTTGCCACGTGCAATGTGTATAAAACTTATTTCTTTGATTTGCCCATACGTATATTCTTTCGTAGTTATATTTTCGTTTCTTATAGACATTGTAGTTTTATTTCTCTTTAATTAATGTATACAATTTGATAAGAAATGTATGTGGATCTACAATTTATTGATTCGAGATCTAACCACGTTTTTCTACCTCAAAAATTAACTTTAAAACTATTCTTTTCTTCGAAATGGGTGTGTGCACGCTATAAAGTACATATATTCAAATATATATACATTTAAACGTCATTTTCTCCCTAAAATACCACCGTACATTTTTTTTTTTGACAATACCATTCAAAAGCTAAGAGTTAAGTAAGCTACTTCGAGGAAGTTTTTCTCGAAGAGCGCCCGCCAGATAACTATGTCTTTGAAACCGAGAAACGAATACAGAAAAAGTCAAACTTTTCGAAATTTTCACAATGTAAAGTTTGACCTAATTTTTCACGTCAATTTTTCAATCTTCGTAATAAATTTTGGTTTTTCTATCAGGGAGTTGAGAAATTTAACGCTCTTTCGAATGGTATACTTAGTTTTAAGTTTGCACTGTAATTTGGTGGAGTTATGGCTGTTTAAAGAGTGTCAAGTAGAAAACACGTAACAAAAATTAAAAGTGAAAATACTCGAGAATAAGGTGACACAAAGAAAATGTCTAAGAGTAATTTTTTGTTGGAAATTTGTTGTAGAATTCACACTCTGCGTATGTCCGAACTGATACGTAGACATCCTGCATATTTTTCATTTTTAATTGCATAATATTCGTATACATACGCAAAATATTCAGGAGTGTCCCATGATCTCCATGGTAATAACAAGTTTGAAGTTTAGTCGCATCAGAAAACCTTGTACACATAAACTCGGAGAATATTATCCATTCGACCTGTCCGATACCCTCAGGGGCTGTAGCGGTGTTTTTTGAAGCTACAGTACGGGCTTAGCAACCCCGAGGTACCCGAGCTAGAGGGGGGCCAGCGGGCCCCTATAGATGAGAAGTAAGAGACACTGCAAACAGTATTAAAACAATGCAGGAGTCATGTAAGACGCATGCGCGTGTCGAATGAAGAAAGAAAATGTAAATGTAAACGGATAGAGAAAGTGGCAGTGAAATAGCTTTGCCAATTGTAAAAAGTTAAAATTAATAGGCTTTTTAATTGCAATACTTAGTCATTCGAATTTATTTACTGTGATGGTTGTCTACGAACAATGTTCAGTGTTTGGTAACAGACTTGGCTTTCAACCGTACCTAGTAACGGTATAGAGAAATTATTGTCAGCCTAGATTGGCATATGATACCGTAGAAAATTCTTTTTTGAATTAAAGTCTGCTTCTAAATAGCCCGGTAGATAAAGTGTTGATAAACGACTAAACTGACCTGTCTGATGTACTAAAAGATCATTCGACAAACCCATGGTCAACATCGTTCGTATTACGAATTAATTTCTCACAGGAAAAAATACGCAGCAAGGTTCGTCAAGGTCGCTAGATAGAAGTCAAGATGGCTTTACTTAGCACAGTGTCTCTTGCGAATTCAATCGACAACGAAGGATCGAGCGCATTGTCCTTTTAACAAAATGAACCGTTGTTCGCCTCATCGTGTTTACAAATAGGATTTCTCGGGAATAAGCCGAGTCACCCTCGTCGACGTGGCCAGTTGCGTGTCGCATAATTATGCGAACGAGGTAAACAGAAATAGAAAGATCGAGCAATATTTCCATTCCAAGAAAATGAGTTCTTCGTTGCTGTATCGCTCCACGAACGATCGTTCTCTACTCTTCGTGGTAATTATTTCGAAGGTCAGTTCGCCAGGGATGAATCAAGAACTAACCGTGAGGGAAACAAGGACTTTCACCAGAAAGTAGCGTCTGTGAATGAACTTGTGCGTTGAACGTGGCGACAAGATCAATCATCAGATTTAAGTAATTTAATTCAGTTATTGTAATTACCATAATTAACAAACAGTAAGGATTTTCTAAAAGAGAATTTAGAGATAATGGCTTGCTTTTTGATCAAGTAGAAATTGCGTGGAATGTATTTAATTTTTTGATTTTTAATGACAGCACGCATGATTAAAATGGGATGTTTACTGAACAGGAGTATACACAGACCTCCTTTTTCATTTAAATTCTTATATAAAAAAGATAAAAATGATAAAAATATGAATTTTCTTAATGTTCAAAGTTGTTTTATCTGCTATTTCTTCGTTCACTGTGAAATATTTGGTTCTATACTTCTAATCCCAATTTTTATTGAATGCGTAAGAGAAGAATGTCTGTATTTTGTTTCATTTGTTATTTGAACGCGTTATCTGGACAAGTATTGTGACCATCTCTAAACAAAAATTCTTTATGGCGAATCATTCGTTTCAGTGAAAATCTTTTCCCTCGAAAATCCATCGTTAGATTACCATTTATGCAACAGATTTTAGTAGAAATACAATTCAATTTGGTCCCAGGAACAGTTTTGTGCTGAATTCACTGATAAGTACGTTGATAGCATAAAACTGTCAATGTCAAGGGGACAGACGTATTATACGGGATCCTGAGCAATTTCAGAAGGAACGGATCTCACAACGGAGGAAAATGTACACGGAATCAGCAGAATCTCGATAGCAATGTTGATAGCGTCGTTGAGAAGAAGATCCGGGTCCAAATCCTGGAATGAATCTCTAAACGTCCGTGATCCTTTTCGGCAGTCCTTAAACTAACACTGGTGATTCTCTGGATCTGGAGCGAAATAATCGCACGAATATCGTTCCATATCGAGAACATTGAAAATATTATTCTACTATATATGTGAGATGTAACACTTGAAAGATAAAAGAATTAAAAAAATACAAGAGTATATACAGAGGGTGTATATACCTCCGATGTAATTTAATACTGGCATGAATAGTAATTTACTGGATGAAGTATTTAATATTTTCTCTGTAGCTGAATCAACTTATGAAAAACGGTAGAATGGCAATTAGATGTTTATAACACGTCACAGGATTTAATAGGAAAACAAAAGATGTTTCATGGGAGATATTGCACCACCCTGTTACATACACCCTGTGGCATACTCTAGATAATCGGATTAATTTCGAATCGATTGGTCAGTTTTCACAACTAATGTTTACCGTGGCCGTGGCAGAAGGGGATTTCCTTTATCGCATAAGCGCCGGTGTTGCAGTCCGGTGATGTCGCAAGAGATTTCGTAGAATCTTACCGTTAAATGGGATGAAGCTTGGCACAGTTCAGGACGTTAATTTCATCAAACATAGGCGAATCATCGATGCTTTACCTGAAGGATTCGTCGAGTGGGTGATCGGCACGAATTTAATCATTCTGAGAATTTTTATCATGCAAGTTACAGTGGGTGTAGAAAGTATTCGTGCACCGATCAATTTCCAAAAAAACTATGTAAAATTGTAATTTATTAACTTATTTTTTATAAACAATGACATTCTACATATTCTCGGAAATCTCTAGAATAGATAGAGTACAAAAAACAAATACTTATTTATGTAAGTTACGAAATTTACAAAAAAAAAAAAAAAAACAAAAAAAAAGCAATTAATCGATAGAAATGTTGAAGCAATAAGTATTCGCACAACTGTTTAATTGTTAAAACTTCGTTAAAAAAAAAAAGAAATTTACATTAATTTACATGTATATAATACTTCCTTCGTGGGATTTCCTTTTGATTTTATAATTATTGCAACTCTTAAAGCGTTAAATTAACTAAATTACTAATTATTCGAAGTGAGATCTTCTTCAATTCCTCTAATAGCGGAATCGGACCATTTTTAAAAGTACTTTCCTGGAAATGTGATGTTTTCTAATTCGCACGGAGCAATAAACTAATGTGTTTAAGATTCAAACTCTACTGTAAATGGTTCGTCATAAGAATCGTACAAATACTTGGAGACTTCCGAGAATATGTAAAATATCATTGATTACAAAAAAAGAAGTTAAGAAACTATAATTTCACACAAAATTTTTTTGGGAAATCGATAGGTGTATGAATACATTCTCCACCCACTGTACGTTGATATAAGAAATCCAAATTTGAATAATCAAATGCATACATTTTGAAACATATCTTGTAAAGCTTCCATTGGAAAATATTGTAAAAACCAAGTCCAACGATCTCGAATTGACCGCACGTGGGTAGATTCTGCGAAGGAATTCTCTGTTCTTAAAGAGCATTGTCCGCGTAGAAGTAACATTGCGTCGAATCTACAAACGTTGTCAGTCCTAGCATTGACTGTGGAACTAATCGATGTGTCTGGGAACTGTTTGAAGTGTCCGTGTAATTCAAAGAGGAGAAACGAAATTACTCTGACCCGTAACCGACGATAATCCCCTCGCTGACGCGCTGACAATGTATTCTGCTGCACGGTAAATCCACGGTAATTAACAGACAGCTTGATGGAACATCAATGAACGCCAGTTCCGTGGAAATGGAAGCAAATTTCGTAAGCAAATTGACGAGAAAATGTTGACTTGGATAACGCGTGAATTGTATAAAAAAAATAAAAATAATAATAATGATCTCTGGTCGAGGTCACGGAATTATTTTCCACGTCGTGAAATACTTTCAACTGCGAGCGAAAACAGTCCTCTTCGGTGCACTCAGTTGGCTACAATTCAACTTTATTCTTTACTATGCAATATTTCAATACGTTAGAAATTTTAATTAATAGCGGGTTCGTTTCAGATGAGGATCCACTTGAATTCTCTCCAGAAACTTTCCACAATAATTTACGAGCGATTATTTTAGGATCAGGCTAGTAATTGAGGCCAATACTAAATAATCACCTTGATCTCGAGGAATATTCTATATTAATATTTGAAAATTGCTAAGATGAAAATGATAGAATGCAGATACGTAGTATGTTCGAATTTTACTAGACGAAAATATACGCTCGAAGTAATTTGTAGAAATAATTCGCAATCTTCCTTTCCTTCAAACTTTATGTTGAAGAGACAACATTTCCAAACAGTGTTGTAACGTTCCTCAAAATATACATATAATTCCCTTTTAGTATTACAATTAAATGATATATTAAATTGTTTATAGACCATAAATATAAAAGGTTGTAAAGTGAAATAAATCGCTTGAAGAAACAAACATTTAGTACAAACCAACCATTGGTTTGGTTTAACCACTTCAAACTTTAAAGTGTTGCCATTGTTCGAATTTTCAATATTTCGTAATTAATCTGATTCGGACCATAGAAACGCTTCTTGATTTTTTCATTTCGAATAAGCAGACCGTCTAGAATCGCGGAAACCACGAACATAGTTTTTTTAGGAGGAACTACACATACATGAATTTGAAAGGGGTGGTTTGGAGGGTGATTTAAAACAACTTTTTCCTTAGCGAAAATGTGAATAAATATGTGTACAAAACCCGTTATAAATATTCCTTACAGATTAAACAAAATCCTCAAAAACAACTAAAAATTGAGGCTCTAGACTAAAATACTCCCTGAAACTAGCAACCGCGATACGAGGATCACTAGAAGCCAAACTCAGAGTCATTGTCTCGTAACGAATTCTTTGAACCCAATATAATTAATGTAATGAATTATTATAAGATGATGTTTACCTTGTACGTCATTATTATATTCTACAGAAACTGTTATCCTCTTTCATCAAAATTTTATTAGGACATAATTCGTCTTACGCTTTGTAAATTCTCGATTAATCGTTTACTTTGAACGTACGCTCGTACGCTCCGCTGATTTCAGACTCCTTACGTCTGATGAAAATTATATTAAGACATTGCGGAGAAATTACCGAAGATTGCCGTGGGTGGCAGCCATTTTCCTATATTAATTTTACATGAGAGGAATTCTCCAGCTACATCGCTTCACAGACAAAATTCGCTTTAATTATAAATCCAATACTGTACTCGACTAGTGATAATACAGATAATTACCAAAAATAATTGACGATTTTTTAAAGTAAACGTTCTATGCTTAACCAGTAAGAGCAATCGATTCAGAAAATACATAATGAATTCTAAATTTAAAGGGTAGTACATTTATGGAATATTGCGGACGTTTTGGCCAAATGGACATGTGTATGTGTAACTGTCAATAGGATACAGACGTGTTTGAATTGTTCATTGTAAATTAAAAATTGTTGTTTCAAATTTCATTTTATTACTATACCAGGTTGTCCCATAAGTTTCCGGACACTTGATGCTTGAATTTTTGACATTAAAATTCTTTATGACATTTGAATCAAATCGGTTCATGTTTGGTATATGGATGAAAACTATCAGAAGCGATGGCATTTATTCTGAAGAATAATTATTGTTTGATTATAATGTTATTATAAAATTATTTATTGGTAGCGAGTGTTCGGGAACTTATGGGACAACCTATTATATTCTACTACGTACCTATATTAATGTTGATGATTATTGTAATTCCCAAAGATTAACAACTGTGAAACATTATAAAAAGGAGATTACGTTACATAATGTGTTACTGACAACCGACGTCAAAACAGGGCAAAATTGATATAAATTCATAATTAGAGATGGGCAAAACCCTAGGCTTCGAATAAATTTGCAGTTTGTCGATGCGTTTGTCTCGTTTCTTTCTCTGGAAAATATTCAAAAGAGGAAACGAGACAAACACATCGGCAAACTTCAGATTTATTCGAAGCCTAGGGTTTTGCCCATCTCTGTTCATAATTATAAATTACTTACATTCGTGTAAACTGTTACGCATGTAAAAGTCTTGATCAACGAACAAATCTACTCCACCCTTCCCACAAGTGTCAAGTGTCCTTCTTCCGTAATGTTGTTTCGTGGTCGTATGACACAGTTAATAAAGGTCTCCCTTCTGGTCTGTTGCAGGTGTTGGGAGGACTAGGTCGCAGGATGTCGAGCGGCGACAAGGCTTCACCAGGCCTGACCATCGATCGCGCCGCTTTTTTGCTTCTGAGGGTGAAGAAAGCCTTCAAGAAGAAGAAGCAACAGCGGAAAGAGAAAAGGTGAGCGCCTTCCACTGGTTCTCGTTTACTTTCGTTCCACCGTTTAGCGATATCTTGCGATAGGAATCAGTGGATCTAGAGAGACTGCGAGGGAAATGGTTGATTCTTAGGAGGATCTTATTGTACCACTTGGTCCATAGAAGAGAACAAAATTATATGAGAAAAGTCAACGACGGAATTTAGGCTAGTCTTCTGTAATCTATGCTGAGTCGTTTTATTTGAACGCTTTATCATCAGTGGGTGTCGCCTAAAAACCTTTGTTTGAAAAGTTATATAATTAAATCATATACAAGATGTCTTGTTTCATTCAGAATGGTTAAACATCTTCAGAAAATACATCTATCAAATAAATATATTTATAGTAGTTACTTGGCTCAAAGGCGCAAATTATATAAATAGAATAAATGATTTTGTTGTAAGTGAACTAATAGGAGAAACTTAACAAAATAAATTAATTTGTTTAAGTGAAATCTTATTTTTTTTTTTATCTATAATGAAGTGGAATTTGTTTAGACAATTTCATTGATCTATCATACAAGATCATTTATTATAATGTAAAAGTTTAAATTGGGGTTTGAATGTCAATATTAATTTGTTTGTTAATTTCTCTCAACAAAACATTGTTTTGATAGCCTTATCTCCGTATGAAATATTTAACCATTTCGATTTAAACAAAACACCTTGTATGCGTGATTTCTGAAGTACTAAAATTCTTTCTCAGATAATGATTAATAAACAGTGAACTATAACGTAGATATTATTTCTTTTTTATTATATATTATAATACACAATGGTTTCTGAATATTACAGGAATTAGATATTCTTAGAGAATATTTTCATTTCCTACTTAACGAGATTTTTAACATATGTATTATTTGTATTAGGATATTTTTCAGAATTTTTTCAGTAAAAAGTAAAATAGATATATGGGAGTTTTACCATTTTATTTAATAACACTTTAACTTTGAAACAAAATTGTTCTCTTTCCCTTTCATGGTGAAATATGACGTCAGCGCGCCTTTTAGAAGTTTCCCCTTGAAAAATTTACTTTAATCATGTGATGTGTAGCTCATGAGCCGTTGATATGACACAAAATAATGCAATTTATTTACAAGGAACGTAATAACCTAGAAAATAAAGCTCTAAAAAAAAGCATTCCAAATTTGGATTGAAACCTTTTTCCGTTATAAATCTCATAAAGTTCTACAAAGACATACAAGAAGTTTTTCTCTAAAGTAGAAACTCTAGTTTAAAAAAATAAAAGAATAATCTTTTTAAGAATTAGTTAGGCCGTCAATTTTGGTTAAAATCTAGAATCGTCTGTAGAATTTTTTTTTCGCTTCTTCATCAACTATTTATTGTTGTTTACCTATGCAACTTGTCGAGCGAGTTGGATGGTGGAACTCAATCAAACTCACGAGTTTGTGAAATCATTCGGAGAAACCAGTAAGGATCTAAGGGCAGAAATCAGAGTCGCTTTCTTGAGAGGCGACGAATGAATACATCAACCGAGGTAGAAGAAACTTTTCTGTGAAATTCGCGAATACGAGTAGCCGAGAAAATTTAACGTGTTCTCCTTTTGTAGAGAAATTCTGCCCGATGGAACAGGAAATGTTTGGCCACGTTTGGGAAGTTGTCCGTTTCTTGAGAAGAGCTTTGGTAATTCTGTAGCGACTTTGTGATGCGATGCTGTTCCACAAGGTCGGAATTTCCGTTTTTCATCGTTATTATTCTCTTGAGAATGTCTCCGGCGAAAGTAGCAATTTTTCATTGGAAAGGGTAATCTGAACGCGACACTATAGCAGTGGCGAGAGAGCTTCACTTTTTGAATAAATACATTGTTATAAGGTGCAGTCGTTTCTAACACATTTCGTAAATATTAATTTACCGAAACAATTTGGTACAGCATAAAGTGGATTGTACAAAATTCTTCTTTCAACAACAATCTATATTTATGAAATATTTAAGGTAGTATTACAAAAATATTTTAATTAGAGAAAATAGCTTCATATTTACTGGACTGGTATATAAGGAAATAATTGAGATAAAAATGAAAAATTTTCAGGGCTTCTTCCTATTATTATAAGTAACAACTCTGGCAAATTTCAAATTATTTCATCAATTTTATTTTTCAGGAGTTGTAAAATAAAAGGTAACTGATTGAAAAAGCTTTAGCACAAGTAGCTTCCTATTTACTGAACTGATGATAATTTTTATTATAGTTAAAGAAAAAGAAGTAACCGATTGAAAAAAAATTCATCTATTTTCCATTTACAACTTTCGAAGATTTGGGGCATGTGTTAATGTTAAAATTGGGAGCTTAAATTATGCAGGAATTTTGTGGCATGTATTTGCAAAGTATTTAAAGGATGCGTGACGTAAATTTTAAAAATCATTTGAATAAGGACCAGTGTACATATGTCTTAAATGCATAAATATCCGCGATCTGGTGATTACCAACAACTTGTCGACGATATCAATAGTAATTGAGCGATTTAAGTTCAATAATGTGACCTTTCAATTCCAATAAATTATGTATCTTCCAGCCATGTTGCTTGTACACTGGGCGGTGGTAACTTCAACAGTCGACGAACAACTCGAAAGCTTAAACGGAACCCCTAACGAGTCCATGAACTTCAGGTTCAGTTTTCCTCGACTGCCCGTTGCTTCACCCTCCTGAATCACCTGTACGCGATACATCCTAGCGGCGTGGATGAAACCGTAAAAACACTTTAACGTCGAAGTTCGCGAGCCAAAGGGCGATATCTGGCGTGGAATTAATTAAATTTCGCGCAAAATAGTGCCGTAGAATAGTGCGAGAGTGAGTATCCGGGTATTCTGACAATGCGTGTGGGCGACGATGAGCGAGTAGGTGTAGAATTTCGCGTGCGCGGTGTTTGTGGCAGTACTGTCAATACCATTCGATGAATATGTAGTGCGTACGCGTTAAACAAAAAATGGAATTGACGTAGAGAAGTAATAAATTTAGATAGAAACGAATATGTTAGCGAAGCAAGCTAAAACGATACTGTTTCGTACTTTAAGTTTATTGGTATCACAATTCTTCCCAAGATGACGTTTAGAATTCTCATATTTATACCTAATTACGAAAATAATTACTGTAACCATTTACTGGCAAAAAAAGGTTTTGCAAAAGTTTTTGTACGTCCAGTTTTTCCCTCTAATTTGTCGTTTAATTATTGTGATGATACTAAATATTCGAATGATTTTATAGATAGTTAACGAAGCAGTAATCATTAACTGCTTTTGGTTCCATTTTTCTAAGATTCTTTCTGCTAAATTAATCTGTGCGTCTTCCTTTGGGATTCTAATATTACTGAGGTCTATATTTAACGATCTCTCAGTCTCTTCTAAGAATGCATTTTCAGGTTTTTCGGTGATAAGTGATACATGATTATTTTTTTTTATGGAGTTTATATTGCACTTTTTGGATTGTTGAGTTTCTGTTGTAGGGGTTGCAGATTTTTTTAAGGATCTTTTCGTTATCTCTACTAATTTCATAAAGAGTATTTGTATTCTTCTCTGTGCTCTCTATGCTTTCTGAAGCTAGTAAAATAATATAAATTTCAAAGCAACTATTTAATTTCTCTTTTCCCTGTTATTATTGTTCCTAGGTATGCATTATTCTCTTTCTTAACATTAGTATGGATTTGTATAACTACTGTTCAATTTATTTGGTTTCTCTCTTTATTTAGGTTAAATATTGTTTGAGATGGCAGCTGTATCGATTCTAGATCGATTTGTGGACGTGATATATTTAATTTTTCTAGAATCCTGTCTAATCTTATTCCAAAGGAAGTTTCTGTACTTTGTTAAAAACATTTTTGTTTTCAATGAAAAATATATCATTACGTACTGGATTTTTTGTTATCGCTGCTATTTTGCATGCATAGCTAACTGCCAATTTCATTTTGAAGTCTTTCAAGCACAAAACGGATTTATCGTTCGTTTCGGGAATTTCGTTATAATTTTAGCAGCTCTGAACATTAACCCTAAGAGTAATTCATTTCACGAACGAAACGATGATTTAGTTTGAATAGCATCATTCGAATTTTGAAATTTTTTATTCGTATTCGCGACGCACTGCGTTCTACTTATAAAATTAGTAAACAATGCAGGTAGCCGACATTTTCTGTTCGCTGATGACATTAATAATTCCTGGCCCGAGCATCGTGAATATTCATGAATTCTTGTACACAGACGGACGCGTGAGGACTCTCTAATTTTACTTAATTAAATGAATTCACCCGAAGACAAGCGGAAAATGGCAAAAAAACATACTAGACAAATTTATTCGTGTTATTAATTTGAATATAGAGTTCAGCTGTGACGTGTTAATTATCAAAATATGTAAAAGAAAGTTGCCCAAGTTCTACTGGTTTCGATCATTTCTATAATCGTAACATTCCTCACAAAATAATCTAAAATAATTCTATCAATTGTTGGGGTTGGAAGAAAAGATCGTAACATCTTTCATTAGATTGCGATTAGCCCATTCACTGCCAGGTAAATTAAAAGCATTCTGCCTTGGGCGCCAAGATTTAATACAGATGTGTAATCTAGGTTATTATTTTGATAATAAAAAGTGATATTAAATTTGTTGTTTTAAAAGGATAATTTACGATCTTCTTCTGCAATAATTCGTGACTTAAAGGATTATACACTTAACCCTTGAGTAATTACAATCAATTTGAGCTACGAGACATTCGTAGTTGGCAGTGAATGGTCTAATCTTGTAAAGCTCTCCTGCTAAAATAACACATCGCAGCGATCCAAATAATATAAAATTTTTCTGAGTGTGCCAAGCATTTTAGATGTTAATAGGTTGCAAATACAATCTATGTAGTAGACGGCAATGATATCACGGAATTACCAATATTGTTGATCAACATCATTAATTATCCATCGCGAATGATCCATTGCGTAACGGTAGAGTGGGAGTTTTCATTCCGTTAATCAGGCAGTGGATTAAGTGTTTCGTTCTACATATAACTGGAGTAGCACCAAGCGTCGCATTTCTCTCGGTCCAGTATGGAAATTTCTGCTAACGTGGAACACACGTCAGCGGTGCATGCACACACGTTAATCTAAACTTCGAAATCTAATCAACGCCGAGAAACGACGAACGATTTCCATCCGATTCTTGAAACGCTCTGCTTTTACAGACTGCATTGAATTCTCGACGCTGGGTTGAGCCGCGTTCTCTGCGCGAGTCTGTCAGGAATTTTGATAAGCTGAGACGTCAATGGTTCACGCAAGGAATCGACGTACATGACAGAAGCTCCAAAAAGTTAACTTTGACGAATACGTCACTGTATTTCTCAACGCACCATTTCGAACATTTTGCTCGACAGAGTTAGAAGAGAACAAAAAGTATAAAATGTTCAGGATACTTCAGTGAGCATAGAAATTGTTATAAATGGATAAAGAGATGTATATATTTTATGTTTTCGATGGCATTCTGACACATTTACACATAAATTCGAAATTTTATTTTGTAAAACGTCTAATTGGATCGGAGCAATGCAATCGAAAATAAGAATCAATAAACAGTAATAAGAGATAATTATAGATAGAATATTTAAAGAACGCCAAAAGATATACAAGCAATTACGTGTGCAAACTGTGACATAGCGAAATATTACTAATGTATAAAATACATACATTTTGAAATGTACATTCATAATTGCTTAATTATACATATTTTAGTATTTTTTAAACATTTTAGCTACAGCTTACTTTTATATATGCATATATATTTGTTATATACATATATAAAGATTTTTAATAATTTATACATTTTTAACACGTGTAACATAATAATAAAAAAAAACTTTTTCATATGATTGATTTTATTACAGCAGTTACTGTTGTAGGTTGCAGTTGATCAATTAATTTTTTAAACCCATTTTTGAGAACTACAAGAACAATATACGTAGTACCCAGAAAAGTAATGCCACGTTATATGTACCTGTTCTTTGCTTCTATTATAGTCGTAATAGTGGGAAAGCACAGACATTCAATGGCCATCTTTTACGAGTAACTGGTGATATACCTATACTAAAATAAAACATTTTATCGGTTGTTATACTTTGATAGTTGTTTTGAATCTGCTATTTAAGTTTTACAGACGATTTTTATGTTGCTATTAGCGGATTTAGTGTTATCAATAAAATCCATTACCTACATGCTTGTCTTGTTACACGATCAAAGTTCAATCATCCATTTTTATATTTTCCTCTCATTTTGACAAGCTCTCATCATTAGGGGGATTAGGCAATCGTTTTTGGCGGAAAAAACTTCTCTTTTTTAGTTTAGTTGTAAACAGAATGGAGGCAAGTGCAGACCTGTGCTTCTAACCAATGTTTATTGTTTTATTATATATATGAAAAATGTTGGTATGGTGCATCTATATGGTTTAAAAATGGCAGCACAAGACCGGTAAATACTTTCGTATTTTTTCGAACCATTTTTTATCATTATCGCGTGAAGAGCTTTACTACGAAGGCGTAGCATCGAAAGTACTCTATCTTGAATGTTTTCTACCGAATATCGATAATCAGATCGTTCCTATGTGGACTCGATAGCGTAGTTAGCCATTATTGTATGAAAGGTCGAAAGATGGTAGTCCAGAGGGACGGATTCAGACACTCGTGACTCCAATCCGTGAAACGACATTGCGATTTTCTTTTATCGCGATAATGCCACTTTCGTGGTAATTCAGATCTTGATATTTCCAACAGAAAGCAGACTATAGGTTTCGTGGCGTTGCCATACTTCAAATAATACCGGAACTTTATGTATTTTTATTCATTACTTCATCTGAATTTCTGCAAAGTGGAAAATAAAGGGAACGACAGAGATCTATCGTGACATTTTTTAACAAGAAGAATGAATCTTACAGAAAGGTTTAGGAAAAATTTAGAGGCTGGTTTACATCTTTTAATATCGGAAATGTTCCTATAAAGATTGCATACTTACACAGCTTAGATGTTGGGAAGTAACTGCTAGAGTCAAATTAGTGTTTAGTACCTACTTCGTTTCTAAAATGTACACGACTGGAATGTTAAAAACGATAAAAATGCTTGGAATGGACTTTAGCTTATGAAAATAATCGGAAAAGAGAAACTGAGAAGAAAATGGTCGTTTCTAGAAGACTGCTGTATGCAGGAAAAGGAGGTTACATCTGCGCGATGCAGAAATACAGAGCTTCTTCGCAGTCATGCATGAAAACGAAAAGTTGCGTTTCTTCCGGAATATTCCAAGCTATCTGTCACGGGATAGATACCACTAAAAGTATCGGTTTGTATCTCGGTACAACCGAATACTCCAGAATTCACGTTGCACAATTTCTCGCGGCACTTCAAGATGTATGTATAAAAATCCACGAGGGATTTTTAAGTGAAAAATAAAACGAACTGTTACCATCTTAATTACGAGGTTACATTATATTTCGAAGGCTTACAGTACAGAACATATAACGTTTCTATTTTTTATTGAACTTACGCTTTCATATTTCTCTAATAGCTTTTGTTATATTAATCGTTTCCGATTTTTGCACTTCATCTAAAAGGACAAAACAGTATCGGATATAGAGGAATATACAAAATAGTAAAAGTGTTTATGAGAATCTGCCTGATGGATAAAGTATTATTATTATTATTTGGTTGGTTTTTGTTTTATAAGTATTGTATCTTCATTTCTCGTATAAAGTTATATTAATCGTTTTCGATTTTTGTATGTTTGCATAAACATTATGTGTCATTATATTGATGATACCAATTATGTGACATTATATTGATGATACCAATTAAATTATGAGTCTATATTGATGATACTAATCAAATTATGCGCGAACCATAGCAAAATAGTAAATTAATTATTGCGCATTATAAATACAATATAGCAGACGCTGTTTCTTGAAATCAAAATTTCTACTTCTGAAAGACTCTCTCAGAATTACATATAAATGGCTCCATTGAAACTGTTACGAAACCTACCGATTTCCTTTGTGGACTGCATTTGAATAATCTAGCGTGAGAATAGTACGGTCAGCCAAGCGTGGGTTGGTTACGTGAAGTGGGTTGCACCGCGACTGTTAATGGCTCGTTATAATGTTAATTATAAAATACCTACTTTAGATGTAACCTTACTTTGCAGAGGAAGCTTTGAGAAATACGCTCATATCCTTTATACGTATAGATATGAGCATTTGGATTTGAATTTTGCAGAATAAGATTTTTTTAATGAAAATAAAAAACATGCATTCAATAATATTGGAGGTAAAAATTACTTTGTTATAGAATAGTGAATTGGTGAAACTTATAATTTTCAAAATAAATTTATAATACTCAAAACGATGACTTACTAATTTGGCATGCGCTACATCATATTTTAATCTCACCAAAATCCCTGTTAATAAGCACAAAAAGTGATCAAATTGACGTGCAATGATCCATAAATGATTCGACCTTAGACATTGTGTCTTCTGGGGTACAAAGGAATTTACTAAATATGTATCATTATCAACTATATTTAACAAAAAGTCAGTAATTAAATTGCATACAAAATTTTGTGGATTACCACTGAAATTAATTTAGATAGAAAATTTACTTCTTTACGATTATTGATTCAACATAGTTTTCAATAATTTTGTCTAATCAGAATAGTTTAATAAAGAATACAAATAATATATTGTAATTAATGAGAAATTCGTTCAAAATTGGAACGGCTCTCTATCATAAAGATAAATTAAAGTTTAGTAACAATTTGCATATTGTCTAGCACATCCAAGATATCGTTAATTTAATTACCTCCTTTATTGACTTAGTACCGAAATGCTAAATTTTCCATTTGCTACGTTGTGCAAGTATTTAACTTCGAGAAGTTGAATAAATTATACGGAAAGTGCTTTGAATAAATCGACAAAATTTCGACGGTGAATTTCCCTTGCGTCATACAGGAGCGAGAAAATAGACTTTAGTTTACATATGCTTCAAACGTTAATTCTTCCACCGGATTTTATGAATATTATTCAGTTGACGAAATGTTAGTATAGCTAGAGTAATCGAATATTCTCGACAGTATACAGAAGTGGTGTCCAAACTGTTTGGAAAACGCTTCCTTATGAAAAAAAGAGCATTTCTGCCGTCGAGATATACAGACAAAAAATGTTTATTTTAATTCGATCAATCTTTTTACTCTTCAAATAAAAAAACAATTATTTACAAAAAGCCTCTAGCTAAATTAAACGTTAAATGCTTGTAAAATCCGTTGCATTAAGAAATAAATGATATTCAACTCAGTCTAAATTGCACATAGCTTGCTGTAAAACAAAAAATCGTAGAAATTCGTAAAACACGTTGGTATAATTTTCTGAAAGTAAAATTTGGATAAATGGAATATTTATGATAATAGTACCTACAGTACTATTTAATTAGTTTGTGAAATTATATTTGCTACGGCATTAATATTCATTTTGTTTTTCTTTCAATAGACTTTGATATTAACTTAATCGAAAACTGATTAATTAAACTATTTGCAATAAAGACTATAGTATTTGGTTCTCTTTTTTTTTTTAATTAAAATGACCTTCTGCGTACCGTGTTCTGGAATTAAATTTGACGATTTTTAATGTATGATATTTTTAACTCCGATTTTAAAAATATTCTTCAGACTTTTTGCTCCCAATGTTAAGTTTCCTTCGACTTGGTTGAGTAATTGGAGTCTCTTCCCAGGTTTTCCTTCGAACAGAAGTGTCATTCTAGTGTTCTACATAGTGTTCTACTTCACAAAGGCACGTCTTCAAATGTATATAGTTAACGCAATTATTCTTGACGGCTTGTAATTCTAGAAGTTTCTTTCCCTGGGAAACGTAGATTGTCCCAGGTATACCGAGAAACGAATTGCTGCCATTTGACTTTTCCTCAAGATTATCGCCAAAGCCGGCTAGCCCTGATTGCCATTGTCGCAGGATTGTCACAGCCAAAAGAGCGTCTCACAGATAGAAATCCTTCTCATGGATTTATGATGCTATCATCTCACAATTTTTCTTGTATTATCGTGCAATTTCGTTTCTTAAGGTACTACTTAAAAGCCTTACACCCGATGCAATCTCTGAGACTATTGCTATATTGCTTAATACATTTGACATAAGTTTTATTTTATGATCACTTGAATCAAGTAAATTTCTGCTCTGTCATATTTCAATATACTATCGTATTTTTAGTTTTTTAAGATTTATTTACAAAGAAAATCAACTGTGACCAAATTCCAATCTAACACATACATAACTGCTAATAATTAGACCTAATTCATTCGCTTGTTTCAGAACAAATTTATTCATATTATATTATTTTAATGTACAAATAAGACCAAGTACTTTGTGTTAACCCTCTGATATACGATAAATTGTATCACGTACAAACCTATATAACGCTATATAATTTTCACTATTAGAGTTCGCTAGAAGCTTAAATAAAGAAAAAAAAAACCGATATAGCAAATACAGTTGATGGACGATAGGTTACTCTCGAAGAAATTTCTTAGGGAGTTTCGTTCTTCTTAAACAATACAACAGGTGTTGCCGATTAAGATAAAGACTCTGATTGATGATTTCTGATCTCGCCTGTACTGGTAATTTTTTTCCACAGCGTCAGCGGGCGTCGAATTCATTTTCACCCAGTCATTTTCAACCCTCGAATTGCCAGACTACGGGATTATTTTCGCCTCGAGTAACGTCAATATAAACGACCACCGGAAATATAGTGAGTTCAATCCTCGAGATGAAATGTTCCTTTTCCGTAACCTACTTTCTTCCTCGCGTTGCATCTCCATATCAGTGGATTTTTTTCCATATGACAGGATACTTTTGCATGCTTCTCGCTGCGATAAAAGAGTTTTCCAAAAACGGTTTTGCGATTACGGTTTTTAATGAAACACAAATGAACGTACACAAAAATTAATTTTTTGAGTCATCCAACCCTATCTCCCCCCTCAATTCGCGTCACGCGCATTTCACACACCGAGTTAATTTTGTGTGAATAAATTGAAATTTCGTTTAAGATAAACTATATCAGAAATGAACGAAATATTCGAAATATTTCTGTTTATATTTCTTTTAAATATTTTTTTCTGACTTCGTATGACCTTGAAAGTCTTTGTAGTTAGTTAGTTACTTATAGTTTATTCCCTTTGCGGAGTATTGAAAGTCTTTGTACACTTTAGTATTATATACAAAAATATTCATCGTTTGATTAAAAAAATTAAAGATCACGAGATTAAAGATAAAAAATTGATATTCGCCATCTGTGTTGGTCGTACGAGACTACTACGCTTCCCCCTTTTTCATTGCGTTCTAATACTCCCTGATAATAGTCTTTTAATAAAGTAAAAATCATAGTTATTCTACGCAAGAGTATTTGTGCACGCTTTTCGTTAGCAGTGTTATAGAACGGAAACTGTGGCCGTATCGGAAGAAGGAGGTCCTCGATGGAGCTCTTCGTGGAGTCATAAATTTGAGAAAAGAACGCAAACTCCTTCGTATCCTGTTACCATGGAGATGATCATAAGAATGAAGCGATGACGTTGATCTATTAGAAACGATTAAAAAACTTTTCGCTTCTTGACACTCCGTTGGCTCCCTTGGAGATCGTAAATATTACTTCGTGACGTCCAATCCACGTTAAGAAATTTTCCGTGAGACGTACTTTCGTTATTTCGCGAACGAAGTGTGAGAATATTGCGCCTCGTAAATATCGGAGATTGGATGCTTTCACTTCGAGAGCACCAGGTATATTAAACTGCAGAAAATATTGTATTTGATTCTACAGAAAATTGAAGAAAAGAAATAGCCAAGGTATACCATAATTTTTTCGAAATGGACGTATTTGCAACTTTTACATGTTACGTACACAGGACGAGGCACTTATGACAGACGACTTGAATAAATCGCTTACTTTCAGCGATAGAAGAAACAATGTCGAACAAGAATTGCTTGATTTCGAGGAGCACGTAACGAGGTGCCAATAACTTTTTTATCGGTAGGAGCGTAGAGGAGATACTACGGAGATCGACTCTGTTGTTTTTAAATAGAATGATATAATTTATTATACACATTCCGTTAGAGCGGTAAACCTTACGTTTAGAAGAGGCACCTCCGATGACCTTGACCTTGACATATGTTGTCAAGGTCAACCCCCTGAATGACGTTCAATCTGAAGGTCATGGTCCAAGCATCGTCGAATGTATTTTTCATCCGCTATAAGATGCAGAACAACAGAAATGATGGTTTTCTAGTAGAAACAGATAATGATCTTGTAATAATTCGACAAAAATAAAGTTTACATAAAGAACAAATAATAAATAAATAAATCGTTAAACGTAATTTCTTATTTATTATTTGAAGGAATTATTTATATAATATATCTATTATATATATAATATATAATATATATAAATATTAATATATATATAAATATATATTAATATATCGATACTTAATGACAGTGAAGTTATCATGATTCAGTTACTATTCTAAAGGTACAGTTTTGAAAACACTCGAATCTATGCAGTATCGAGTACCATGTAAAGAGTCTTTTACAAAATGGAATCATTTTTATTTTAAATAAAAAAATACCAAATTTGTTCCACGGTGCGGTTGTATTTTTATGTAAAAACAAAGTGTTATTCCCTTTTCTGAAAAACTCTTTATATATAATTTTAAACTAGACATGGCTGGAAATATTCATACTCGAAGGAAACTTAAAACTAACGGAGAACGTTACTTAGAGCGTCTTAGATTTCACTAATGGCGCGATTCAATCAGCGTTCGTGTTCTTCCTAACTTCAACCGCGATGAAATAAATAACGACGTAGTAAGGCTACGTTCATACTTGGACCGAAGTTCGTTGGTTCGATTACATATAACCTTAGCGCACGTAATTATGGGGTCGAGAAGTTGCGTCAACTTTGCTACAAGCTCCCGGCGTGGCATGCAAATTGGACGGCTATTTACCAAAGAAATAAGCAATCAGGAAGGACGCCGTTTCACAAGATTATGCATATTTTCGAGATATACTGGCGACTGGATCGTATGCTCTATTCATCGTTGAATTTGCAACAATCATGTTGAAATCTGTGAGCGAAATTTATGAACCGCTTATACGCGTACAGTCTGATATACAGGGTGGGGCATTTTAAACAGGTCACCTAACTAACTCGTTTGTTTTTAATGATAGAAGAAAATGCATTAGACCAAACTTACTTGGTATCGAGGGGTTCATAATCTGGTGTTACCAATTTTTCTGTAGGTAGAGGTGTCGAGGAGATATGATGATCAATTCTGTTTTTTCAAATCAGGTGGTATGGTTTCTTACTTACAGCCTGATAGAGTGTTTCAAGACGAATACAATGACCTACTATGAAGGTCATTTGAGGTCACCCAAAGTCAACTTCGATAGAAAACAAATTGTCTTAGAGTACTTTTCGAATACTAGGACGTCTATTTGCTTACTTACATCTATTCGCTCCTTGAACCATACCATACCATAATTTTGCTTCTCTTCCTCCCTATCTTACTTCGTAAACCGAAAGTTCTATTACACGTTATGCAATGTAATTATGTAGCAATGAATGAGAAATGTCGATCGATGGGCAATAAATCCACGCCCAACATTTTGTGACCGATAATGGAACTTTCTCCTATCGGTTGATTGCGAACAATTTTTCAAGTGCAACTGTCCTTCGTTTACCTTTACCCTTAAAAGACGCGTTCGGCTCTGCCAAAAGATTGAAATTATTCGGCGTAAACGGTTTTCCGCTTGACATATAACGACGATCACAACGACAGCGTGAATAATGAATAAAGGCTGGCTCGATCGTAATTTCGATGAATATTCATAGTTCCGTAGCATTCATTTCCTGGGATAATAAATTACGTCATTGGGTTGAATTATGCCATGGTAGATAAAGGACATTAAAATCGCGCGAGGGTAAAAAAGTTTTGTCACACGTGTAAGAGATTCGTGTGCTTTTCCAGACAGGCTACTACGTCCCGTGAGTCGGAAAAAATAAACTGCACTGATGAGTGTTGTTTTCAATTATAATAATTAACCCTTTGACCGCGAAGAGCGTATACATGCCCTCGAGTAGTAGGCTCAGACAGCTTGGCTTAAATTCGCCGAATGAATGTTTTAAAAATATTTGCTTACAGAGAATGACAAGATGAATTTTGTTTATCTTTACAGTTTATTCATACGACGTTTAGTTTCAAAAATAAAAATGTTAAACTTAAAAGTCTGACACTCTATATCAGTCAATTGTGTACGAATCGATTTGCAAATTTCTGAAAAACTTCTTCGAACATTAAGGAAGAATTGTCTCACTGAAAGTTGTTTCGAACGCAAACTTCGCACGATACTTTTTAACGGTGAAAATGCAAAGCATCGTTAGCTGGCAGTTACTCATTTGCAATTGAATATTTATAAACAGTAATGTGTCTGCGCAAAAATTCGTAAATTGTCTATGACATTCGCCCAAGTTACATTTATATTTTAAAATATAATTGAGTTTCGGGAAAAAGTTAAATTATATTTTAAAATATAAATCGCTGTAATTTGGTTGAATGTCATCGAGAATCTTCCAAAATTTTGTACAAATACGTAGTAGAATCCAGCGATACCTACCAATTCACGAAAAAGTTAATGAGATTAATTGGAATGGTTTTAAATAGGTTGGCAATTTTATATTTATAAGAAAAGTGTTTTTCCGGAGAAATGTATTAATACAAAAACGAATAGATTTGATTTATTTATTTGTGTACATTTAATGAAAGCAATCGATGCGAAAATGGATACGGAAACCTCGACTTTCATACAATGTTCGGCAAAATTCGTATGACAATAATTCGAAAATAGGAAATCAAATTTCTCCATGAAAGCTTTGTTTTTGAGAGAATCGAGTTGAATATTCTGTGGGGAGGGCGTGCAATTAGATATGACTTGACCAGCATGGCGAACCATTAATCGCTGAATCTACTTATACCGGCGTGATAAACTGTACTGGTGGTGGGATATTATTGAATTACCTCTTGCGGCGCTAGATTGTAGTTAGAGCTAGGTAAACAGGCAAGCATTAATATATATAATCTCATAAACACAAGTATGTTGAAATTGTTATTATTTGATGAAGCATGTTCTACAACATCGATGAAGTTAAAATAATTACTTCCAACTAATCATTAAAGAGTAATCTTTAGAGCAAACGAAAACTTGTGCAAGTTTTAGAATATTATCATTCTTCATAGCTGCATAGAGAAGAGTATAACTCTATTATCTAACAATTTTATTAATCATTGATGATAAGTTTGTACCGTTCTCGAATATTCTAGGACTACATATACTTATTTTTTTTTTATATATAGAAATTTACAAACATTCGTGTTAAATAAATGATGATTTATGATTGTAATAAGTGTAATGCTAATTGTATTGATAATATCAATAATAATGCTTGTAACGACTGCAGCGACAGCGCTGATTGTGATAATTGTAACAATGGTAATGATAATGATGATTTTGGCAATTTTAATGTTTGTGATTACGGTGATCATAACTATTGTGACACTAGTGAATATCGGTGACTGGTCATTTTGATTTTGAAAATGAAATTTCAAAGTAATTTGAATATTTAAATCTCTTAGAGTTTCATCAAACGCAATCAAGCAAGTATTTGCTTTGGTTTGCGTCTTCTACAGCTACATTCTGCCCCAAATTATTTCACTTTGATCATTTATCGAAGATTGACGTTTATCACGACGTTCTATTCAGCAGTTGACGTGTTTTCGTAATATGCAGATTTATTGGCTTCGTTTCGATGCGTGAGGACAGAATCGAAGGATAGCTTCGCCGCAGTAAATTCGTTAAATCCCGTTGAATGTTGTGAATGAAATTCTCTCCGTCTTTTCAACGCGAATTTACGAGCAACGCGACACGGATCATCGAGTCAATTAATTCGAGAAGCTGAGACACGTGATGTGCGTTCCACACGCTTGTACAGAATCGAGGTTGTATTTTTATGGTTTACCAGGTCGTAGCAAGGGTAGAAAATAAATTCACAGGAAGAATGAAGAATGAGAAAGGCGCAATGGAGCGGAACGTTATCGCGCATCGTTTTTCCCCGTAGCGTCCTTGTTTTACGAATTAATTACGCGCGTATGCAACGGTGCGTATCATTAACGGGAATTATTTAACATATAAACGGGCGTGACATTTGTAATATTTATGGATACTTACCTCCCCTTACTTTATGATACTGTTACATTTTTCTTAACTTGTCGAGTTTCCTTTATTTCAGCAAGAATAAATTCAAAATAAAACGCGTAATTTTGTACCAACCTTATTGAAATAACGTGAAAATAAATGAAACAAGAGTTAGGAACGAAATGAAACATATGCTTAACCACATATTGCGTAACATATAATTTTGAAGTATTTTTTGCTATTCATAGGTGCATTTATATTGAAAATATTGATTTTTATCTTTTGTTTAATACGTCAACTATTGTTCGCGTAATAATTAACATTAGTCCTTTTAAGTTATCAAATGAATGCAAAATTGTTATTTCTTCTAATTAACGACTATTATGCAATCTTTTAGTAGGGTTTTTTTTTTTAATTACGTGTGTAGTAGAGACGCCTCAATTATGGCGGCAACGAAAACTCTAATACGAAGAGCGGTCTTAACACCGTCTTGACTACGATCACACTTTCCGCATAATTCGTTTTTAAGCCAAAGATTCTTTTAATCTATTGTAATTGTCTTTCAATCTAACTATACACCTAATCATTTCTGTATTTCAATGTTCGTGTTTCCAAAACCATGGCCTTAACCCTCCGAGGTCACACGTTCTGGAAATAACACGACGGTCACAGGGGCTCCGAATGACCCTAGCAATGTTTAAACAATTGCCGCGTTGCCAGTAACGTTCCGAACGACTCATACAAATTCAGGACATTAGTTCGAACCTTTCGGAATGAGAATATCATGGCAAAAAATTTTTTATACAATTTTCAAAATGGCGAAAATAAATCAGCGCGGAGGCAATGAAAGACAAAAAAAACATGAAAAAAAGACATTTTTTACTAAAGAAAATGCACTGGCAATTTTTAAAATATTTTCATAAAATTTATAACTTATAGTAATTCTAGCTTAAAGTTGCGCTTGGGGTCATTTTGACCCTGGATGACCGCGAAGGGTTAATATTCTCCCAAGACCCTCCAAGTTACGAATAGTTTTCCTGTTCCGTTAGTACAGCTATCGGTACAATTTTCCATTCTGTCTGCAATAGAGAACGAGGAGTCGGCTGACGTACGCTCCATTACGGGGGAATGAATCAACAGTAGCGAAACATTTTGCAGCGTCGTAGGAGCGATGTTTGTCTTGAGTTCATTTGCCAGAACACGTAGAGGATGCAAGACATCGGGGCGAGGTGCGTCGTTTAATGAACGCCATCCGTTCTGCGAAACTTAGCTCGAGGCCATTTTCCACATGTACAGCTGTACGCCCTACGTGTCATCGTAAACAGTGCAAGCTGAGCGTGACCATGTGTGTGCGAGCACCTCCGCTCCGTTTTGTCACCCAGCGACGTACGTAAACCTGGAAACTGTCACGCTCGGTTGAACCCCCTGGAATGGACGCCACCCGACGCGTCGTTAAATCCGTTTTCCCAGTCTTTTCTTCCCGGTCAAGGACTTGGGTAATTTACCTGCAAAACACCCCTGGGCTCTTTTAACGAACACTCCGCAACAGCACCACGGAAATGATTATACAGTCACGTACGACTCTTACATTTTCTTAAGCGAGATTTATTTCGAATAACATCATCGAGTGTCGTTGATGGATATGTATTTCGACGATTAATATTTCTTTTTTCTATTTTTATTATTTTTTACTAATTTCTTTCTTATTAGTCCAGACCAATCTAAACCGAGTACACAACGAGATTTCAATCTTAATATTAATTCATTATAGTAGGAGTAGTCTAATTTTTACGTACCGATTTAAAGGTTTGCAATTATATTTTGGTGTGCCTCGATATATAGCATTTCTAATATAGTTTTCATAAATTTCAAAAGTTTTTTTAAACATTGGACGTGTGTTAGTCATTAAAGAACTAGGATTGTTGTAACCATTTTTAGTATTAACTCCTGGAAGTAGTTCAATAATCTCTTCTTCTTCATACTGTGTTTGGGATGAAAATTGTTTTTCAACAAGGTTGCGATGTATCTTACAACACAAATACTTTATTGAATTTATTAAAAATTGTGAAACGCCATAGTCGATCATAAATATAAAGAGTCAAAACTTGTCCAATAAATTGGTTGAAAAGACATCGTACTACAAGTGTGCCTGATACCAACTTCGAAAATATATAGGATTTCGCAATTTTGTCACTTTCGAATCTCACAAATAGCACGAAATTGTTACGAAAATTCGAGTATTGGTACATTACGTGCGATTTTGTGGTTTCAAGTGCCCATCCCTAGTGCTGCATCATGATAAAAATAATTACGTTCCTTCGTACACACATCCGGAAAGTACTTGGTTTGGACGTATGCAAATTTTAATTTGCAAGTCAATGCCATTATGTATACCACGCGCGGTAGAAAAAAGATACTTGCCACGGCTCCTACGCATTTTCCTCGTTTCCGCGTTGCATAATTTTCCCATCGCTTCGCCGAAATTTACCACAAAAAGTAAGAAGAATTTACTTCGACAGAAAATCAAGAATATCTAGTCTAACACACGGATGCACAAAATTCCAATTACAATGAATAGCATAGAACAACACCTATATCCATCGTGAACTTTCATTTGCCAAACTTTATTTTAAATTTCAATTACAGTTTTTGACGAACAATGCAACGTGTACAACATTGTTTATCTCTTATTAGTTAATTACATTTTTTATCTGAATTGAAAATTCCGACGTCTCTGCTGCCTTTCGATATTTTGCTAGAATTTTGAATTATTGATAAAATAACGACACAAGAATTGATCTTTTATAAATAGTAATTCGCAAGATCTTGCAGTCTTGTAATTCATTTATTAAAGTTTTCCCTCTTTGATTTGCAAGTGTTACTTTCAATTAATAACTCTTTTGATGAGTTTATTTCGATTTAATTCCACTTTTTGGTTTGTCTCGTAGAACGAGACCGCACTTAGCCAGGCAATATTGTATTTACGTGGTCAAATAGAGTTCTATTCTACTTCCTTATTTGGACAGTAGATTAGACCGTACCCGGTCAGACAAGTAGAAGTGCCGTTTAGTGCTGGTACACCATGAAACGCATTTTATGATTCGCATTTTGTTCGTCTTATCTAGCAGATGGAATAATCCGACAACGACCTCTATAAATATCGTTGAACCTTAAATTTCTGCAATATTGACTTTCAAACTTCCCTCCTCGTTAATCGATTATTCTCGGTAACTGAGGGTTATTCTCAGATACCAGGAATAGTGATATTCACGAGTTGCGAGTAAATTGAATCGAAGTAACAATGTTCTCAGAGAAATAGTCTGTTACGATGACAGAGTATCGAACACGAAGAAAAGGGAGAATTAGAATCGTTTACACAAAACGAAACCGAAAGTGCTAATAAAATCCCTTCATTCCAAAGTTAGTGATACATATCTGATTTAAAATTTATTCTAGGTAAGTATTCAGACATCTTTTGTTGTTCAAATTCGATACTCTTTTATTGCAAAAGACAATTTTTATTACAGCATACTAACAAATTTTCTAATTTTATTAAAAGTTCAAATGCAACAAGTCATATATCGAGTAAAATTTTCTAGGAAGTTGCTATTTCAAATCTTCCAATAATTTTATTCTTAGTATCAAACATAGATTCCTAATTATTAAGGAAGATATGAACGTGAAAATGATTAACTGGCATTGAAAATAATAAAAAAATTGTAGCAGACTTCCAAATATGTAGTTTCTAATTATTGCGAAACAACAAAGATTGCGTATACAATTTTCTGGTCTTTTCGTTGATAATATTTCATCAAATAAACGTTACAATCTAATGTAAAATTTCGAGACGTATTAAACTATACAAAGAAAAATGAGAGAAATTCATAAATAATAGAGGAAAATAACTATTGACGATTCTATATGACATTTTTGCTCAACCTATATACTAGAGAAAGCGTAATACGTTAAAAATCTATATTGTAAGTTGAAGACACTTCAGAGAAGATTCAAAATTAAATATCGTTTAAAGGTGCAGCATTCTTTCCTATTCAGTGTTACGTTCATCGGCATTCGCGCCTCGAGGATTTTCGATCCATTTCTTCGAAGGAAAAGGAACCGTCATTCGAGCCACCGTGGATCTCGAATTTAATCGCGCTTTCAGTAAAGTAAACCTGCTCGAAACGACCCGATTGAATTCTTTCCATCCAGAACGACTAGCAAACTAAGAAAAAGAATTTATCTCACTTTAAGCAATGACTTCATAAAATAAATAAAAAATGGTACAGGTTGTAAACGGGTCTCACTTTTATTAATCTCTAGGAGTGGACATGATTTGATCAGTTCCTTAAAAAAAATGACCAGCGATTAAACCTGAGAAATAAATATGCAGATGAATAAAATAAAATAAAGGTTTACAATGAAGATCGAGGGAACTTGCTTACTACGTTTACAAGGAAAAGCATCAGTATTCACCTTGTCAAAATCATAATACAATTAAGTATCCATGAAAATAATGGACAATACAATTTTACAAAAACTCTAACAAGGAGGATAATTAACTAAATTTAAAGAAAAAATAATCTTCTAAAGCAAAGTATGGAATTTGTTACAAGAACGAAGTTGATTGCAGTACAACAGAATTATTAAAATATAATTATTCAAGGAAATGAAAAATTTCATAATATACTCAGCAAATCGATACACTCAACATGAATTATGTGTGTTTATACAAACGATTTGGGTTAGGATATATCTTGTTCCGAGGTGAATCGAGATTGCCAGGGTATGAAATGTATCAGTTCCTCGAGCGATGTCACACATATTGTTATCGAAGCAATTCTGTACGACGGTGGTTCGCCCAGGGGGCCAAACGGGGCATTGGCATAATTTCCACGTGGGAAGGAATTATAATTCATCCTGTCACATCCCTCAGACACCTTCTCCCTGTTCGAGCGTATTAAAGAATATCGGACGGCACCAGGAAATGGGGAAAATGACAGTTCCATTTTCCCTGATGGCTGAATGGACAAGCTGATACTTTGCATTACGTCGTTTAATATGTTGAGAGTATGTACGTCAGATAGACAGGCTTCTCTTGAACAATCAGATATTATTAACCATACTCATGCTTCCAATTTCAACCTCTTCAAGGCCCAATAATTTTATTTGCTGCAAACGAAAATTTAAGCTGATGTTATACTATGTATGTTCTATTTGTAATATGTAACCTTGTAATACTGTTACAGTAATATCTCTTATGTTACAGTATTTATTTCTATACAGTATTCAAACATTCGTTTATTTAACTAGATAGTTACTCAGTTAGTTTTCTATTTATTTAATGTGTAATTCAACTTCGTATTGTAATTCAGATTGCAGTTTTTGTCAAACAAAGAACAGATAAAAAGCTGTTTATGTTTTATTCTTTATTCTAAATATGCATTTATATAAGAAGTTCCTTTTTTTTTTAATTATATTATTTAAAGGGTCTTTAAATAATAATCTTTATCTTAGGGTATTGGCTATCACATTTATAGGTACATTTTGATTTGGATGGGGATTAACATATAATATACCGTGTTTAAGGTTGATTACATTTGTCGTGTTGCAACATTGGAAAATTTGATTTTAAAATATAAATTTTAGTTGTAATTGCGAACTTTACATTAATTACTATTTCGTCATTCGAAGTGGGAATCTTTCTAAATTCTGTAACAGTAAAATGTTTTCCAGTAAAGGAACAAATTTTTGGTAATTTATAATGCTTAGGATTATTTCTAGTTTGTATGTATTGCAAATATTAGGAAATGAACTCTTAATTTTATTTAAACAAATAATCTGTGTTCATAATTGAAATGCTATTGCTTCTTTTATTTTCTAACGTAATTAACTACTAATCCTTTTACTTCTTATTGCAATTACAACTACAAAAGAAAACGTTAGTATCTCGAGGAATCTACAAAAAACTACGCAACCCAGAATTAATGGTTTCAAAGGAACAGCAAATTTCATTGGATAATGAAAATAACTGTTTCCAAGGGTGGATAAGGAAATGAAAACGATAGATACAAACTAGTCCATTTCTGGGTTATCGCGTAAAGAAACAGAACAAACGATGTTTGACTTTTCGTTTCGAAGAGGAATATTGCAGCGAAAGAGGGACAAGTGGAAATACGATTATGTTACAGCATTGTGACGTGGACGTGATATTAACACCGGAGATTCTCATTTTTGCAACGAAAAATACTCGTTTTTAACCTCTCAGCCTTGCAATATTTTACTGCTGCCTTTGATGTAAACAGTTTTCCAAAAGTGGCTGTAGGATTTTGATTTTAATAACGAACTATGCCTGCCAGCGTGGCAGTGACGAACGTTATCTTACACGTTTAATTTTAATCATATGTACTTTCATTTCAAATAAAAAATCCTTTGTCTCAGAGAATTTTTGAGACCATTTTATTAAACAAGAGCTTCTAGGCAATTTTATAACAGAAAAGGAGAAGGTTATTTCAAAGGATTAAAAAAAGAGATTAATAATAATTCAACTAATAAAAATTCATAAAATCGTGCCTTTGTTTTGAGTATCAATCATGTATGATTATGAATATAGCTATAATTCAAAGAAAGCTTGATTTTATGATTTCTCTTTAATTAAACTATTAATTTTTTAATGAAATCTTTCACACTACAGAAGAGTTCGTAAACAAGTAAAAAATTATTTTTAAAAAACATTGAATATACAGCCATTAGTTACTATAAAGTGATAATGAATGATGTGATAATTATAAACATTTTTATTTTGTTACATATCGAAATTAATTGATTTCCTATTCATTTTGAGGTTTATTTTAATTCATTCGGTTGTCATCTCCTAAAATTGTAAAATTGTAAATCATTATAAATTACGAAAAATAAAAAATGGAGGATTTCATTTATTAACATATTTATGTGAGATACAAATATGTTTTTCCTCCAACGCATAGACGATAAATAACAACCCACAAAGTTCATTCAATGGCCGGAATTTACATAGAAGAAACATCAAATTGAAATGTTGATCGTTACGCTCGAACAACGCTGCCAGTAACGAAAATTGCAACTGAGAAGTACGCTAACTATTCTCATTTTATTAATGTGAATTATTGTCACGTTGCACCGAAGACTCCTCGTTACAAACTGATGAGATTATTGCGCAATGTAAATAATGAGATGAGTTGCGAGGAACGCCGGCGCACAATTAAATTTTGTCGTTCGAAAGTTGAATGATTGTGCGTCTAACAAGTATGACATCACGACGTGGAAAAATGTCCAAACTTCCAACTTGAAATTACATCTGCCCGTACGGATCGTAAAAGGAGTTGAAAAACAGTGTTTCAATATATGTACTTTAACAAGTAACAACTCGAAGTCGCTGTTTCGAATTTTAACAATTTTTATTTTATTCGGAAATTTTTAAATGACATTTCAGATATAGTAACAGTTGTGAATATACGAATTTCAATTAAATAAATATTTTTTCATGACGGATATAGAATCCTATCAATTACTTGCCAATATTTTAAAACTTCGTATTGTAATTTCATTTTTCATATATTCCAATTCAATAAAAACTGAAATAATCTTATGTTCTCATAAATTTGAATATAAATTACTGTAATTTTTTTTCTTAACTTTTATATTTCGTTTAACCCTTTGCACTCGAATGTCTCCTATGAAAAGACATAGTAAGTCTAACAAATTGTGTTAATGATACCACTGCAAACTACTTCGTAGAATTCCAAATAATGTTTTACAATTTGTGTTTAAGTGTAATTAGGAATTTTCGCTGCTTAAAATATTTCAAAAACAATACTTCAAAATTGCAAGAAGAAAGTTACAGACAGATTCCGTACGATAGAGAAATATAAATAATAATTTTTACATAAAAACATTAAATTAACCTTTTCGGTGCTTTACGCGAGTATACTCGTCAAATTATTTAGTTCTTGTCGTGCTCAAGACGAGTTAAATCGCATGAGCTTTTTAAATAGGAAAGAGCCCAAGACGAGTTAACTCATTAACAATAAGCTCATGCGTCGTGCTCAAGCTCATTTAACTCGTCTTGAGCACAACAAGAACAGAATAATTTGACGAGTATACTCGCGCAGAGCACCGAAAAGGTTAAAACACATTATTGTCTAAACATGTACATCTAAAGTTCACAAAAGAATTAATAAATTATGTTTATTCTTCGTAATCTTGCATATTAGGTATCACTACTCGTTCTTCGGAAATTAATTCCGACCAGTACGACGCCCATGCCTAAATTTAATACGACCGCAAAGGATCAATATTCTTCCATTCGTCGAATACGTACTTTTCTGCTATAAATTACATACCAATCTCCTAACCGGTATAATACTAATGTCCTTTAATACTAAATCCTTTAATACTAATTATCTCCTATAATACGACATCATACGACATACCAATCCCCCTATTATTATCATATAGAGAAGCAATCGAAGTTCATCTTTTTCGTTCAAGCTTCGTCCGTGAATAAAAGACATACCAAGGAATCCCTGTGTGGTTCTCTGATGAGAGAGGCTGGCCTACATTCAGCTCGTTCACATTTTTAAGGCGATCAGAGGTTTTTCGGAGTGCACTTAGGAACCATTGCAAATCTGATCATAGCCTTGGCGCTATTCTCGAGTCGCCAATATTACAACATCAAATCTTCCGTCGTTTGGCATAGTCCAGAAGAATTTAGTTCATTTCCAAACCGTAAAACGCGTTACCTGAACATTATTTACCAAGAGCCTTTCTCGCTTCTTTATTCCTTCCATTAACAACTTAATTTTCTGTCTTAAACTCCGAGGCACTCCATCGCGTCACAGACGTTGCACTTTCGGTATGTTTCCTTTACGCGTTCCTTGATATCTTTTTGCCACTGTTCGTGGATCGTTCTCGAACTGAACAACCACGAGGACCTCGCAAAAACGTGGAAGATAAGAGCGACGGGACGCCCGTTGCTCGGCAACTAAAGTAAATCTCTGAAGCTTGCAAGCAGCGGTACGGCTGGTTCACGATCTTGATAACGCCTCGATTAATTGCGACGCCGCCGTCGCTTCATGACGCCATTATGAAGCTGTTTCGTGAGCGTTTCACGGTGATGTCGCCTCGTTCTATTCGAAGATTATAATTACGTTAAAAATACGACATCATTCGGCGTAGATGTCTTTATCGTTAAAAAAAGAAATCAAAACTGTTTTTACCGCATTAGGAGGACTTGAGGTATGACGAAGGAATATATTAGCATGTGTTGTCCGTGAAAATAATTTGAAGAAATTATTGATGAGTAACAGGGATTTGCAGAATAATTGGTAGAGTTTAAGTACGAGGGTCGTTCAGAAAGTTTAACGGTCTAATTACGCTGCGAAAGAGTGGTCGAAACACAAAAACAAGGTCATTTTAAACATTTTCAGACAATTTTTTATTTTTCTACGTAATCGCCACATCTTTCAATACATTTCCTATAACGTGCTGTTCAGTGAGAAGACGAGGCACCCATCGCGCTCACTTTACTCAGTTTGAAGTTCGTCGTGAATGATGGTTCGAATGGAAGTTCGACTACATTTGCCTCAACTTCGGAGTTTTTCGGCCAACTCGTCCAGGGTATACCGCTCATCTTCTTCAATCAGCTGTTTCACAACCGCGACGTTCTTTTCGCTGACTGCGACCGCTGGTAGTCCTTCGCGCTCTTCATCGTGCAACTCTTCCCGGCCATTTAGGAACGCTGTTCGCCAACGCGTAACCATCTGCAGGCTCGCGCATTTATCGCCGTAAACAGAACATAATTCTCGATAAATTTCTGTGGCTGTGAAGTTTTTAGCGGTAAAAAAACGTATTATACTACGCGGTTCACACTTGGACGCGAATTTTAACGGAATCGGCATTATAAAATGTTAAAAAACACGCGACAATCGACGGGCCAGAGTCTACGACACACGAAACTGATCAAAATAGATGAGAGAACACGTTCCTAAAATTTTGTAGTTCTACCTTCTCACCAAGACCAGCGCTAGCATCGTTAAACTTACTTTCTGAACGACCCTCGTATATGAATTTAACCCTTTGCACTCGAGAGGTGACTCTCAGTCACCACTAGGTTTTCTTTAGGTTTTATTTCTTTGGAACTCGAAGTGTCAATAAAAATGATTGTCGTTGAGGCAAAGGTGACTTGATTCTCAAATCTCAAATTAAGGATCTCATTTTCGAAGTTAATCTAAGCTTAGCATTCGTGACGATAGAATGCTAAGAAAGCATCTCGAGTTGCTGATAGATACCAGAAGAAAGGCCTCGAGTGCAAAGGGTTAAATTTGAACTTTAAGCAAATTTTTCAAGAGAACGGTTAAGTTCCGATCCATGGTTCCTCTTACAAGTTTAACATTGTAGATGTTAACAAAGACGGCTAAGAAGTAATTGTAAAAGGAAGTATAACTTGTTTGTTCTCGCGAAGACCTATAATTAGATAAAATATGATCCCATTCGGTGCAAAACTGTTTGGCGCAACGCGGACGATAGTGATTCAACCTGAAAGCAATCGAACGAATAGCACTTGAAGCGTGGCTAGAGATCACCGGATCGACAGAACGACGGCTATCACCGGCCTGATAAACGCGCTGTCTCGCAAACGCGGAACCGGATCACGTTCTGATCGATCGATTCCCCGAATAATGACAAATCGGGAAACCTATCCCAACCGATCGTTTCATTCCGTTTCCACGCTCGCAACTACTGTCTCGCTGAAGTGTATCGTCGGACTCAGAGCCATGTTACACAGAATGCGTGTGATCAGATGGCTCGCGTGAATGATAGGGTCGTTTGGAGTATTAAAGTGAATCGAAAATGTGAAATAAATATTTGTTACACGAGTCTTCATTTTCGAGTAAATCGCCTTAAAAAATTGTCGGAGCACACGTCTGATTGAGTGCAATTTAGTAGCTGTGTTCGACCATTACTCGTTATTTCTACTTGTACAGAGATTTGTTGACATTGACGATGATACTATAGAATGTGTTTCAATTGGTTTTCATTTACTGAGAGATAGTACCGTTTGTTGAAAGCAAATAATATTGTGCTACCATTAATGGTTGCAAACACGTATTAAACAATTATACAGCGTTTGCATAAATTCGAGTTTTGAATAGAAATAGGATGATTCGTTGCTTCAAAAGTATGTGAAAAATGTGGAATGAAATATTTTTTTATGAACTTTTCTTTTTAAATAAATCGAGTTTGAAAATTACTTGGTTATTCGTACAAGTGAATACGATGCACCTAACATGGCTGACAATCTCTTGATATTTCTACTTGTGTTGGTGTTTGTAATTGTAGGCAGCGGTACGGTATTGTCAGCATTATTTGGTTCTACATTATAATAATAATATTGACATAAAACAGATAATACTACTATTGACACTTTATTTACCGGAACCTACTTATCGATTTTTTAATTGATGAAGTCGGACGATCCGAAAGAGGTTCATATTTGACCATTTTTAGTGGGAAAACGGAAGATGTCTTAGTAATAATAAAATTCTGAATCTGGGCATCGCAAATTTGTATCGTTAGGGCGAAGATAAGAATTATCACTTTCGCTGCGGATGACGCACATGTGAGTCCAACAGAAAATATATGGTTGTTTTTATTATTTTTCAGTTTTCATTGTTTTTGTTCGGCAACCATATTACACATAAAATAAGTTACCACAAATACATGTTTTACAAAATAATCATATTAGAACATTTTGTAAGAAATTTTTCATTAAAAAGAATATCACAATTGCAGCTCCCAGCGAACGGCTACTTATTTTCGTCCGCAGCGAAAGTGTTACAAAATATATTTTGAAATATCGATGCTGTAAATACGTGGTGTATAAAATAAAAAGATTTTCATTATTTCTTCATAATCAGGAATAGAAATTTGAAGTGACGTGAATTTACGTCAGCGTCGTGACGAAACATAAAAAAATATATATATATATATAAAAACAGGAAATTATTTGAAAAATTTATGAAACGTAGATATAAAATCGATAAAGTCTAAATCTGGCTGTAGTTCTCGTACGAGAAGTCTCTTATTCACCACCTGTCCTCAACTCAGCCTGTATATACAACAGACGACCTGATTCCGGCCTCGCTTTTGTACAAGTTTATCCACGTTCCTCAGCTTGCCGTTGTTAATAAAGTCGTTCGGTTCAGCAAGTCGGCGTGACCCCTTTTGTCTGAAGAACAGTCAGGAATCGTAGATGGGAATCGAAGGATCAATTAAGGAACGAGCTGACACGAAGCAGGCTCGAACGGGTGAACCGAGGGTGAGTGGTTTTTCTACGCGTCGCTATAGATGTGTTAATCGTATGTCGCGTGTTCTGTTTTTATAAGGGGAACCGTGGTTTCATCGCTTCCCTTCTTTCCGCGAAGCCTGATCGTCCCTCTTTGTGCAAAGGGTCCCTTGAACAGAATGCTGTTATGCATTAAATTATGCTGTTAACGATTTTTATCGTCAATAAGCGATTTAATAATAAAGTATATAGCTTTTCGATGTTAAGGAAGCTAAAATGTTTAACCCTTATAGGAAAGTGAATGCAGCGACGATTGACAAAATTTACCGAAGTTATAAAATGTAAACAATGAAAGAGTATTTTGTTTTTCTTACTATTCCTTCCGGTTTATTTTTATTTTACATTGTATTCTTTTTTATTTCTTATTTTCTATGTATGATTTTTCTTACTTCCAGTTACGAACTTCTACTTTATATTATTTCACTTTGTATTTCTCTTTTCTATCTATTTTTCAATTCTGTATATTGACTTTGAATTCTTATTTTGATCGCTAATACTCATCTTCTTACTTTGTATCATATGTTTTATTTGTATTTTTATCTTGCATCATATTTCTATTATCTTTTATGTATTTCTGCTAAAAGATTCACTCATCGATAATATAATAATAATGGGTATCTTATAACGATAAGAAAATATCGAATAAAGTGTCATAACTTCTGTAATGCGGCAATTTCAATGCTCTGTATAGACTTCTACAATTGACCGTACCATTCAATACGTTTTGCGATCGAAGGTTTATGGATATTGGTCTGGCGCCAATGGCTTTTATTAAGCCGATCGACAAGTTATATCTTTTTTTTTATGCGCAGTATAACCGAGCAATCGTCAACGATGCTATTTTCACTTAAAGAACATATACACTTTCATCATTTTAATCTTCACGCCTATTATCGTCCTTTCTAAATCGCTGAGAAGTTAGCAACTGGATATATGTATCGCTGAAAGTATTCAACAAAAATTGATGTCGCGATAGATACAAAATTTGTTTGTCAGGCGTTGATTTTTCTAAGAATAACATTTGCTGTAATGTATCAACAAGGAAGAAATAAAAGAACAATTACGAGGGTCGTTCAAATATAAATCGAAATTCTTTTACACAGCTTTATTGAGGATAGGTAAAAATACAAATGGATTATCTTATTTTTCTTCGTAGGTTCCTTTAATAGAAAAACATTTTCTCCACCAGAATTTACTAGGTTGTCCCATAAGTTCCCGGACACTTAATGCTTGAATTTTTGAAAAGAGAAAAGAAAGTAGAAAATAATGTCGTTTTTGGAATTTTAAATACTTGTTTATCATTCATCATCTCATTGATTTTTATCGTTCTGGCATTGACAATTTGCACATTAGATGGCACAAGGCTATTGATAACGGGAGCGATTATATAATTAATAATTAAAAATAGAAATTTATAAAAAAATTTGTTTGAATTTAATGTAAAAGAAACGACATTACTTTCTAGTCCACGTAATACTTGGCTCTTGTAATTGGTTACTGGAGCAGCCAACTGCCTTTTTTTCCTAAAGGGATTAGAAAACTTCCTATATGACGAAGAGAATGTATTTCTGTCGAAGAAACGTACGTAGAAAAAATAAGGCACACCATTTGTATTTGTATCTAGCACCAAGAAAGTTGCGTACAAAAATTCCGATTTACATTTGAAAGGCCCTCATAATTAACGATATTAATTTATTTTTGTGAAGTTTATTAACATCTTAATATTTTCCTGTATTTTCTTTCCTTTGGCATCCAGGTTTGTTAAATTCGAAGAACCTTTGGAAACAGGAAAAAAGTACGACAATAGACCGCGTCAAATACAATTCGCAGTCCTGTCGTTTCCGATTATCTCTTATCGAACACAACGACGGCGAAAAGCTTGCTTGCATGAGTTTCCGTCGGCTGGTATCAACGAGTTCGGATTTCCTTCTTTCACTTTTTGTTTCCCTCCATTCGACCATCCTCTTTCGATCCGTCGAAGTTTCTCTTTTGTCGAACCGCGAGACAAATTTAATTCAGCCGCGGCAAAGAGCAGCGGAAAAATGCGAAAATAACGCGGCCTGGCTCGCCTCGGAAAGGATGACCGTAAATCCTCGCGAAATCCGAGATTCTTTCTTCCACTGGTTGGATTATTTCCGTCACAGGGCGGAACGGATCGATCGAAGGCTGTTTTTTTTTTTACATTTCAGCAACAATAATCCTTCGAAAATAGCGCTGCTTTTCCGCTGATATTACAACAGGCGTTCCAATTTCATTTTACACGGGATATCGTACACTTTAGAATTCAGTGAACCTCGGAGACTCGGTCGACAAATGTTATAAAGTAAAACAATAATGGGTTCGGTAATCAAGGAATACGGAAAATTAACAGAGAAAATTGCGTCAGAGTAGTTTTCGATACGTATTTTTGATACGTAATTGGAACGAAACAAAAATCAACAGGAAAATGTGAGCATAGAAAGGGAAGGTTGATTAAATTGAAATGAAAAAGATTGTACAAAATCAGAAGAGGGAAAACTTGATTAGTAAATAGGGAATAACTGAAGATGAAGAAACTAATAATAATATGCCTTTAATGAGGTGTACAACTGTTTCAGTTGTAGAAGTTAATTGTGTTAAAGGGAACGTTACCATTTACCAATATCCAACTGCATATTTTGATTGATACATAATTTTCGTTTGATTAAACATTAGGCTCACTAAAAAAAATTGATGTCGGATTTATCACAGTTTATGGACAAATATACTATACGTTGTATCCATGATCAAATTACAAGAAAAAGAGAAATTTGAAATTTGAAACGAAATATTGTATCGATACATTCATAAATTACATAAAAGAATTCGTTGATTCGTCTAACAATAAGACGATTAACAGATGAAATTTAAATCATAAATGGATTAAACCGTTCGAGTAAGGCATTCCACTCGTCTGTATAAAGGGCGATCCGTCCATAAGCAAACAACTAAACTCCTTCGTTTCGCAGTAATTAGCAGTTACTCCGTATCTTCGTCGCGCTATAATGCACAAAGCCATCGGCGACAATTGCGTTCCTTTTGAATCGCAAATGGAGAATTCCTCGTCCGTCCAATAAACACTGCGGTCCACGGCAATATTTCTCGACAGGAGGATGTTAATCCCCCGTAACTCCCTTATCTCTGAAATCCTGCGAGAAACTCGGTTAAGGCTGCGACTCGCGAACGAAATTATAAGCATCCTGGAATTAGGAGCAGCTTCGGGGCAAGATCGCAACAGAGGTTGCGATTATGGCGGGTCGGGTCGAAGTTCACGCAAGCCTCGAGGGTTGCTGAGGCTGGAATCGGCTACGAAAGTTCGATCCTTCGGGCAGGATTGCTCGTTCATCCTCTCTCTGTGTCCTTCGCCCCTGTTTTTACCCCTTTGTCGAGCCTGAAGGCTCGTTCGCGCGTTATTCGGAAATTGTCAGATAGCGAGACGGTCCCTTTGGTTGCCTCTCGTCCCTGTTTGCGGTCAGAATTCGTATCGAAGGACGTAATATTTCGGGAACGGTGAAGAAATTCGATTCGGGGTGGATAATCTCCAGAGACCGTTTCTTTGGTCGTCGAGGGAAAATTGTTTCTCTCTGTGCTTGTCTCTTTGAGTTGTAGCGGCTGGTACGTTTGCCGCATTTCGCCTCAGTTTTTCTTTATTTAAGCGACGCTCTTAACCCCGTTGAGCATGGGTCTTTCGTTTATGAGCTTTTTGCGCGTAATTACCTACGTGTAAAAATAATAAGCGGACGTACATATTTAGTTTCATAATTAAAGTATGTTGTCAATTTTTAAGTCAGTTATAAATATTTGTCAGTTATAAATATTCATTATCTTATATATTACTTACATATATTACATGTATATGTATATGTATACATTACGTATGTATACATATATGTATAGTATATGTATAGACATACATCCGCTCAACCCCTTGGCTTACGATTTATTGTAGAACCGTGGGTGCCATAGTTAGGTATAAAGTCTCTTGTGCACGTTCGTACGACGTGTCTGACTCGTACTTTTCATATTCGACTTGAATTCTTTGTCACGTGTCTCGTACGTTGTTATAGACGAAAGGGTTAAACGATCGTCGATGGAGTGACAAGAATAAATTGAAGATAATAGCTTTATTCTGAAACCGTGGGTGCCGTGTTACGTTACAGAAATGTAAACAAATGTTCACTTAGATGTGTGCTTTCCTGGGAAAGAATCTATTTCCTACTAAACTCTTTGCAATATTACAATGAAAATGTAATATTAATGTAGGTACACATTTTGGACTGAAGGCGTGCTTTTGTTTATTATGAATAGTCAGTCATAGAAAAGCACGTAAGTATAAGTATATCAATTCGACCAATTCAAAGCATCATTAAGAATATTTACTGAAATGACAATTTATCTATTGGTAGAATTAAAACTTCTATTTTTTTTTTTATTAGGCAAAGTGTCCTGCATGTTACAGTATTAACAACCATAAAGTAATTCTTCATGAAAAAAAATACATCAAAAATCTAAAACGAAATCTTTTTTCGCACAAAGTTTCGTTTTTTGAGATAATTGATTTTGGAAATTCTCTGGTCACGCGTTTCATTTAAAGTCGGTTAGTATGTCTGACTATTACTCCTTGTTTCTACTTCTGCCGATATGTTACACCATTTTGATAATTTCTTTTGAACTATTTTTCATAAATTACGAAATAGTAACATACACAAAGAACAAATAATCTAAATCCCATGCGTGCATCAAAAAGTTATTAAAAGCAATTTTCTTCACGTTCCATCGCACCTTAGAGATCTTAAAATAATAATAATTTAAGAAAGTATAGATTCTCCGACATTGCGCATTGCATCCTGATCGCAACGAAACAGTAAATTTAATTTCATCTCGTGGAAAACTGCGTATTAAACGTAGCTCGGTCAATGGAAACGACTTTAAAGCGTCTCGCCGACTTTTATGACCTCGCACAAAGAGATTTCACTGACCTAGTATTAAAATAAAAAGAAACAAAAACTCGGAGTAAAAAAAGCCGTAGAAATTAGGACAAAAAGCGCGAGAACGAAGGCGGAAATTGGTCGATGAGGAGGCGAATAAAAATGGAAATCAACAGCCCCGAGGAAAAAAATAGAAGATAGATTTTCTACGGAAAATTTTTGCCTTGAAAAGTTTCGCGTCACGTCGCAAAGCTGGAAACGTGCCGTAGACGAGGTACACGGCTTTTGCCGATAATAAAAACGAATTGCACTAAAGGGAACACTACCGTTTCACGCGTATCGTCGAAACGTAAACGAAAGTGGCTTACTAGTCACTTTAGTTGCTAAACTCGCACCAAACGGTGACGATTACCTATGAAAATGTGTACTGCATAATGGCGATTGTCGTATTTGACACAAAGATTGTGATAAATGCGATAGGAACAAATTAAATTCATTTCGTATTAACATTTTGACCAGCAATTTTGATATTTAGTGTATAAAAAGAAGATTCGAACGACAATCATAATTTCTTTAGAAGACGAAAACTATTACACCTTTTATGTGTGTGTAATTCAAATTCAGTTTGTCGTGTTTAAAATAAGTATGATAATAAGTGTACTACACGACCTGCATTTATTTAATATCAATATTTCGACCAACATTTGGGTCTTTAGTATACCAAAAAAAGAAGATATGAATTCACAATTTGTGTAATATTATGTACAAATTATAAACATATACGATTATGGTGTTTAAAGAATACAACAATATCAGTTTTCATCAGTTCGGATAATCGAAGCCGACTCAATTGCGTTAATATTTTACCCACCCACGCTCGCTAGTGCGTTTATACGTACATAAAACAAATACATAGACAAATACCGTACATGTAAAATTTTTCGAAACATACGCAATATATTTCATAAAATAATGCAGTACATGAACAAAGATAAAACAATTTTTTGGAAAATAAATTTAACCGACTTCGAAAAAGATGCAGTGAAAAGTATGAAATAATTGCATTATCGACAGAGCACTCAACATTACCTACATTGTAATCTGCACTATTGACCGAGCACGCTACATTATCGACCTTTACCGGCAGAGTAATCTGCATTATCAGCCGAGCACTTTTTTACATTACCGACAGAGAAGTCTACATTACCGACAGAGTGATCTACATTACCGACAGAGCAATCTGCATTACCGACAGAGCAATCTACATTACCGACAGAGCAATCTACATTACCGACAGAGAAATCT